>NC_057728.1:65240963-65251115 GCF_004010195.1 Chiloscyllium plagiosum | reverse complement strand
TGCAGGTTCATAGCTCCTTGAAAGTGGAGTCGCAGGTAGATAGGATAGTGAAGAAGGCGTTTGGTATGCTTTCCATTATTGGTCAGAGTATTGAGTACAGGAGTTGGGAGGTCATGTTGCAGCTGTACAGGACATTGGTTAGGCCACTGTTGGAATATTGCATGTAATTTTGGTCTCCTTCCGAACGGAAGGATGTCCAGAACTAGAGGGCATAGGTTTAGGGTGAGAGGGGAAAGATATAAAAGAGACCTAAGCGGCAACTTTTTCATGCAGAGGGTGGTACGTGTATGGAATGAGCTGCCAGAGGATATGGTGGAGGCTGGTACAATTGCAACATTTAAGAGGCATTTGGATGGGTATATGAATAGGAAGGGTTTGGAGGGATATGGGCTGGGTGCTGGCAGGTGGGACTTGATTGGGTTGGGATATCTCGTCGGCATGGACGGGTTGGACTGAAGGGTCTGTTACCATGCTGTACATCTCTATGTCTCTATGGCTCACCGACATTCTTGAAGGGAATTGACCCCAGAACCACAGGTTACCCAAGGAAACCTGAACACACAAATAGAAAGTGGGTCACTAACACCAACGCTTCACCAGAGGCTCACTAATAAGGTTACCCACTATGGTGACGAAACATCTGAAAATGAACCTTCCAGTTCAGCAAGCAAGCTTACATCCAGAACCTCAACCTGAACTACCAATCTTCTCAAGACCTGAGCTTGTACTGCACTGCATTGCCTAACTCTTAACTGACCCCCTGAGCAATTAGAGACAGACAATAGATGTTGCTCCAACCAGCAACATCTTTGATGCATGAAGAAATCCTACAGGGAAATCAAGTCTCTTCCAGGAGAGGCAGTTGGCAATGATGGTAATGCTACTAATAATGCAAAGGTCCAGGCTAATGCTCTGGGGGAATGTGGGTTCAAATCTCGTGACAGCTGATGGAGTTTAGATTCACGTAATAAATCTGGAACTGAAAGCAAATCTCAGCGATGGTGATTTAGAAGCTGCATCAATTGTTGTAAAAACCAGCCTGGGTCACTAACGTCCCTTAAGGGATGATTCTGCTGTGCTTACCGGGTCAGGTCTACATGTGACCCCAGACCCACAGTAACATTGTCAACCTTGAACTGCCCTCTGAAATGGCCAGAGAAACTCACTCAGTGCAAAGGCAATGAGAGATGGGCACCAAATGCCTCGTCAGCAGTGCTCACATCACAGCAAGGAACAGGAAATTTCAACACGCCAAAGCTGGATTCTTCATGTTTTGAACCAAATTCAGGGATCCTCTAAAGCACAAGGTTTCAAATCGACACCTTCAAAAGGGAACATGACTGTACACTGGCAAAAAAAACTCAGAGGCAAGGCTACACTGCTGTGACTCAAACCGACATAACCAGAGAGGGATAGCAGGCAGGTCAGGCAGCATCTGAGGAGCAGGAAAATCGACGTTTCAGGCAAATGCCCTTCATCAGGGATAGGGTCACTTCCTGATGAAGGGCTTTTGCCCAAAATGTCGACTTCTCTGCTCCTCGGACGCTGCCTGACCTGCTGTGCTTTTCCAGCACCACTCTAAGCTAGACTCTGCTTTCCAGCATCTGCAGTCCTCACTTTTGCCGAGGGATAACAGGTAGTCCTAACCAATAATCCCTGCAACGCTCACCCCTTCAGTGCAGAGGACGGTATGGATCAGTTTTGATTGTGCTGTCATATAATTTTAACACAAGAAGTGGAGCACAGGAGAATTTTAGTTTTATACAGTGAGTTGTTGCTTGCAAGTGAGGGAGACGCAGATCCCAGAACAACTTTGAAAAAGGAATTGGATAAATTATTGAAGGAAAGAATCCACAGGGCTGTGGGGGAATGAAATTCATTGAACAATTCTTTTTTTATGTTGCTAGCAATGGCACCATGGATCAAATGGCCTCCTCTGTGCTTAATGACTGAACTGAAGACCATGAGGACGAAGCAGAGGGGGAAATGGTTCATTTTGTGGGAAGGATCAAGAATGAAGTGACGCAGAGTAAAGGACTGGCAGCAGAAGCAATATTGATGTGTTTCATTCCAAAGGCAGTACCACGGGTAGTGCAGCACACCTCAGTCATGGAATGGGATTGTTACAGGGGCCTTGCAGTGGAATTCAGAATCCTCTGACACAATACCCAGTGAACCAATACTGGCACTGCTCTATGACCTGCACTTTGCAGGCGGTGTGCCAAGGTGTGGTCAACATTTGATCGAAGGGAGTGAATCTGTCCTGGATGGGTATCTGGACAGAGCATGGCTACTCGTCGAGAGGCAATTGCACTGACTTTTGAAGAGGTGGAGCATTTGATGAGAATCCAATTTTTGGACCAGCACCTGAGTGCAGAGTTCTCTTTGCTGGCCCTGTACAATGGGATAATCAACTGGGAACAACTGAGCAGAATGAACTTGGACAAGAGCCCAGTTGGAAGAGAGAGAGAGGGTAATCAAGTCTGCAGCAAGTTCAACAAATCATGTTTTTCTTTTGTTTAAAAATATATATGCCCTACACAGAGTATCAGAGGCTCGGCTCCAAGTCAGTAGTTGCCAGACCCTGATGAAATACACAGGTCTTTGTCTGGCACTGCACCTTTGAGACTGTAGCAGAACAACAGGAGGCCATTCACTCCCTCAAGCCTGGCCCAAGGCTCAATGGGATTATGGCAAATTTGGACATTAAGTCCATTGAACTAATCGCTACATTCCTGGATTATCTTTCCCAGCATTCATACCCAATAAAAACGCACTGATCTAACTTCCAACATTTCGCCAGTGTCCACAAGGAATGAGATGGTGAAGCAGTGGGTTTTGGTACTTTTGGGGAAGGGGAGCCAAGTTTTCAATAGTTATACAGCACAGAAACAGACCATTTGGTTTAACAAGTCCATGGTGCCAATAATCCCTAACAAAATAATCTGACCTGCCTGCTCCTGGCTCATATCTCTCCAAACCTTTCCTATTCATGTAAATGTACTTGTCTGAGTGTCTTTTAAATGCTGTAACTGTGATTGCATCTGTCCCAACATAGAAATGGCCATCATTCACACCAATGGCAATCTCCTGCTAGACACAATGAAAACATCCTACCTTGATATTCAATGCCATTCCTGTCACTGAATCCCCAACTACCGACATCCTGGAGGTCACCACTGACCACTGTATTGTACCTGTACTGCCCATATAAATACTGGATGCAGCTCCAAAAACCTTCATGAAACTTGACACCATCCAGGACAAAGCAGTCTGCTAGATTGACATCCACAGTCAACCATTCCCTCCACTACCGACACTCAGTAGCAGCAGTGTGTACTATCTTCAAGATGTGCTGCAGAAATTCACCACAGATCCTCAGACAACACCTTCCAAACCCACAACCACTTCCATTGAGAAGGACAAGGGCAGCAGATACATGGGAACACCACCCCCTCCAAGTTCCCTTCCAGGCCGCTCACCACCCTGACCTGGAAATATATCCTTTGGTGTCACTGGGTCAGAATGCTGGGATTCCCTCTCCAAGGGCATTGTGGGTCTACCTAACAACAAAGACTGTTCACCACCACATGCTCTTGAACAAATAGGAGAGGGGATTGTGAAACAGTAATGCCTCTGGGTGAGTAATCCAGGATCCCGGGCTAATGTTCTGGATTCACAAGTTCAAATCCCACCATACCAGACGGTGAATTCATTATAAATCTGGAATAAAAAGCCAACCCAAAAATCAAGCCCAAGACCCCTGCTGGATATCCAAAAACCCATCCGGTTCATTAACGCCCTCGAGGGAAGGGAATTACCATCCTTACCCCATCTGGCCTACATGTGACTCCAGACCCGCAGCAATGTGGTCGATTCTGAATTTAGGGATGACTCAGTTGACAACACCCACATCTCATAAATGATTTTTCGAAAATAAAAGATGGGCAACAAATAATTAAGAACACAGGGTGAGCAAAGGAGAGCAAGAGCTTGACACCAAGTTGAAAAAGATCAGCTACAAACTTCAAGCAGCCTGATTGCAGAGTTTCCCCAAAGAGAGCTCACTAGGTCAGAGGCAGAAATGGACACCCTGCATTCTGGATTAAGCCACAACAGCAAAGGACAGAGACTTGCTCCCTCCGAGGGGTCGAGATCATTTTCCAGCCTCGATGTGGAGTCACAGTGGGAAATAAATTTGGGAACCACTGCTTTAATGGCAGGGGCACTGTTAATTAGAATAATGGGAGGGAGCCAAAGACAAACATATAAACTTGATGATAAGGACTTTGTAGTCAATCCGAAATATCAACTGTTCATTACATTTAAACTTGCCTATAGACCTTGGATGGAATTTCTAACTTTATCACTGCTATTTGGGATGGAACCCTGTGCAACGCTCAATCAGACTGAAGAGTTATTACTGAGCTGCACAGAATCTGAACCAGGTATCATCAGTTTAAACATATCAAGGTTAAGTCAGTTTCAGAGTATGAAAGAGAAGGGAATAGAGTTGGATTGAGAGATAAAGAAACAGAAAAACGTTTGCAACAGCTTTTCAGAAATGTCCAATGGAATGGCACTCTAAACTAAAAATTAGTTCTTAGTATCAGAGTTTGTCAGTAATTAAAATTGACTGACACTGAAATGGACAATTTCATCATTGTTCCAGTTCTGAGGAGGAGTCACTTGACTTGAAACGTTAACTCTGATTTCTCTCCACAGATGCTGTCAGACCAGCTGGCTTTTCCAGCAATTCCGGTTTTTGATCCTCAATTTTCTTAGTAAATTTATTGATTAGTGATCACTTAAGTGCAGTAACTTAATTCCATTCCACGTGCTTCAATCACTATTGTTGCACAGCAGCACTGCATAATGAAGCTTCTGAAGGTAAAAGTACCCTGCAGCTCTTGAGTTTACTGGGAGGTGAAATGTCATTTTTCCAAAGCAAAGAAAACATTTGGTCAAAGAAAATGTACTGGACTAACAAAAAAAATGAGCCATGTTCCCTCCCTCATTTGGTTAATATGCTAAATTCTCTGAAACATCAATGCACAGTCTCCACTGCATTAACTTAGACAGCAGCCAACAAACATTACTGCATCCAAACACGGACTGAAAAAAAATCAACAGACTAATGGTCCTCACACGTCACCATGACAATATGTAATTATGTCAGACAAGGTGCAACTAGCTTTCATTTGATTTTATGCTGTTGCCTCACCCTAGCCTAAGGGCAAGCAGACAATTCCATTAGTAACAGCTATAACTCTCAGATATACAAACTGGGCTCACTTTCCCAGTTTTACATGGAGGGAAGAGTATAACGTTTACATTAAGAGGGAAATGTTGTGCACGTCGATTTATGCTGCGAACCAGGGGATAAGGACCAGCAGCTGAGAAACAAAATAAAAGCCATCAAACTGGCTTCTTCCATCCTGGTAGTCACATGATCCAACCAGACCGGAACTGTTCAATCACCCTGGAGTCCACACGCTTACATCTGACATGAAACTGGCAGCTGGGTGTAAAGGTCTAGACACCATCTAAACTCAGGGTCAGGCTTTATCCCTCAAACAAGCATCACTAAACAGTTTAGAGGAGCTTTCTGTGTGTAAATTGGTAATTATCTGTGCTATTTTTCAACAGGGACTGCATTTCAAATGTCCTATGAACATTTTGGGACACAGATTCTCAGAGGTGCTAAATAAATTCAGGTCTCTTCTTTATCGGGACAATCATTAAATGAACCTTTTGCACTCTAACTGCTGCCTACCCTATAGCAGAGAGAAGGAACTAACTGACCGAAACAATGTTCATGTTGCCTCTTCAGACAGGGGGTGCAGTGACTTTGACCTGACTTGTCAGCACTGTAGAAGGAACCACTCAGTTTTTCTAGTCTCCAGTTGGCAGGGTCTTGAATGGGAGTCAGGTCACATCCATGTCCATCGTCAGTGCCTTTTCGAATAAATTGTCCTTGATGCCTCCACCAGTCTCTCTCTGCATTGCTTCCCTGATCAAGAACCACTCACTCCATTTTCACCAATATGTCCAGCTCAGGAAAACCAGAACCAATGAGGAATTGGCAACTGCTGTCTCCGTATCTGAAGGAATAATTACCAACATTGCTCAGTCCAACCTGCGAGGTCAGGGTGAGTTCAGTGAGGAAAGCTGGATCTCTCAAAAAGCAGACAATTCATCAGGCAATTCCACACCGTGCTGTTGAAACCTCTCTCCATGTGCAGCACACAGCACAAACCATCCAGCAAAGGGTAAGTTAGCAATACTGCAGGCTTCCAACTCCAGCACCGAATCTGATACCATCAGAGCTGCTAAACTGCCATTGGCAAACCAGAGGGGCTTTCCTTCTGAAATACTCTGTTCAATATCAGAACGCTCAGCAATGGACTACAACTTCAGTGTCGACAAGTAACTTCCCTCAAGACTTCCCACTGGCCAAATTACCTACTTCTATTGATGGTCATACCACTAAGTCAAGTCCGGAGGAAAAAAAAAGGTGTATGTGCCAAGTCCAGTGACTCTTCTTCAGACCCTTCACTGGACTGGAAACGTTAACTCTGCTATCTCTCCACAGATGCTGCCAAATCTGCAAAAGGTCTCCAGCAATCTGCTTTTGTTCTGGATAGACTGCAGTTATTTTCCGTGGAGCAGAGGCATTATTGCAAAGTATCAATTACGTGGGGGAGATCAATGACAAGGGGAAATGGATTTAAGGTTCGGGTCAGAACGCTTACAGGGGATGAGTGGAAATTTCTTTTCACCCAGAGCGTGATGGGAATCTGGAACTCACTGCCTGTAAAAAGGTGGGAGACACTGAAACCCCCATCACATATCAGACGTGCACTTACAATGCTAAGGCACACAAGGTGATGGGTGAAGGCCAGGGAAATAGGAGGAGAATAGTCAGGTGTTTTTAAGCTGTGCAGACTCAATGACTGAAGGGGTCTTTTCCTGTGCTATCAACCTCGACTTTAATCCAATATCACAAAAGGCACACCAACACCCTTTTTGCCAATTGTACACTGCTTTTCTCAAAATGGGTACAAACATGGCAAGACTGCAATAATATTTTATTCCTAAACAGTGTTAACTCCAGGATATAATTGATGCCCTATAGTCAGCCATGTATAACTCTCTCACATAAGTCACATAAATGGTGAAAAATGTGAACAAACCCAATCTACAGCAATTCTTAATCCAAACTACAACACCACAAAAGGAAGATTATTTTGGGAACCAGTTACAGGGGCAACAAAATGACCACAAAGTAAAACGGCAACTGAATAAAGATCTGATGATTATTATTCAAATGATGTGAAGAATATAATCTCTGATTTGGAGATGCCGGTGTTGGACTGGGGTGGACAAAGTTAAAAATCTCACACTACCAGGTTATAATCCAACAAGTTTAACTGGAAGCACTAGCTTTCGGAGTGCTGCTCCTTCACCAGATAATTGTGGAGTATAAGATTGTCTCACAACCTTATTCTCCACAACCACCTAATGAATCCGAATGAAACAACGTGAATCAAAGCAATGGTAATTTAAAGTTAAATAAATTGGGAAAAATCACCAATTCTCCACCATGGTTTAACAATTACATTAAATTCAAACTTACGCTCCAGTGCAGCACAAAGGGAAAATGACACATAGGAACAGGAGTAGGCCAATCAGCCACTCTAATCTGTTCTACCATTCAATGGGATCATGGCCGATCTGTGGCCTAACTCGTTTACCTACCTTTGGTGCATATCCCTTAGTACCTTTGCTGAACAAAATTACTCAAGGGGCTGTCTCTTAGAAACCCAACTGCCCTCTCGGATGGATGACAGCTGTCTGTGGTCTCTGGGCCAATACTTATTAAATGACAGAGCAGGGTCCAGGAGCTGAATTTCCTCCTCCTGCTGCTGGTTTTTAAAGAATCGAGTCATAGGCATGGAAACAGACCCTTCAGTCATGCTGACTATATTCCCAAGTGAAACTAGTCCCACCTGCCTGCATTTGGCACATATCCCTCCAAACATTTCCTATCCGTGTCCTTATCTAAGTGCTACTTAAATCTTGTAACTGTAACGGTATCAAACACTTGCTCTGGTAGTTCATTCCACAAACCAACCACTCGCTGCATTAAGTGGCTTTCTATTCCCATAAATACTGAGTTTCTCCAGCACGTTTGCCTCTCATGTCCTCTTTAAATCTTTCTCCTCATCTTAAAAATATGCCCCAGTTTTGAACTCCCCCACCCAAGGGAAAAGACTGTTATGGTTCACCTCATCCATGCCCCTCATGATTTTATAAACCTCAGTTCCTCAAAGCTATTGTCACACAAGGACCCCACTGTGCACAAACTGGTTGTCCAATTTCTCACATTACAGCAGAAGCAGCAGCAATACCAACTCAGAGAAAACCCATTTGGCTGTAAATTGGGTCGGGGGCCCTCAAGGCCTGGATAATTCTGACGATGTTTTCTCTGTTTCAACTTGAAGCAACACTGAGTAAAGGACCAGACCACATGGTGGTCCAATCCATAGCAGCCGATGTTTCAGCAACGTCTGTGCTGATCTCAGAGGGGCCACCACTCGCTGTGCCATCAGACAGGAATGAAAAACTACCAGAGCGCTTTGAGGTATCCCGCTACATTTATAATTAGACAAACAAGCTTTGTAAAGTATTGCCCTATCAAGGTGGTATAACAGGAACTCTGTCACTTTATTCATTTCCATCAACGATATTTTTGTGTGCACGCATGTATCCCTCAAGACTCCAATTATACAACAGTAAGCAACGTACAAAATTCACTGCCCTAACACCGCTGGCCCCCACCACTCACCCAGACAAACAAACACGTTACAAAGAAATTACTTTTGTTAATCAAGAATATTAAAAGTTTTGATGTCAAATTCTCAACAGTTGAGTCAGTTACACATTTTCCCTTTGAAACAAAATAAAAAGTCTAACACGGATTTTGTTCCTTGTTGTTTTAGACTGAGTTTATATGGTGGAACGGATAAAAGTTAATGCCGTCTGGGGGACTGAGATAAACCCAGTTGGGATTATCCAGCTGTTTCAGTCCTTGCCTGTGTACACATAGAAATTTAAACATTTTAATGGCTTGGATAGTCCCTACCCCTCCCCAAATTAAACAAAAAAACAACTTGTACAGATAGAAAAGAGAGGATGGTTACATCAGTGGGTGAAACACATTCACTTCAACATCAACAGCAGTTGCAAATGATCAAGTCAAATCCTCCACTGTGGTACCTAATCTTAGGTGTCTCTTTTAGCCTTTCAAAAATCTCATTGCAGATTCAACAAACGAGAGAAACAGACCCTTAACTTGGAACATGAAAATATAAAACTCTATGGAATAAACATGCAATAGATGAACCTCAGGATACAGCAAAGCATTTAACAGCCAATGAGATCCTCTTTCAAGTATAGTCATTGCCGTAACATAGGAAGTATGGTTGTCCGTTTGTACATAGCAAGCTCCCACAAATAGTTATATTATACGCCATGGCTCGATTTACTTATAAAAGGCTCAGCAATCCCATGTGACATTTGATGCAGGGACACAGGCTAAGGGAGCCCAAGTGAAATCGAGATCAATTGAACAAGTGGAATTTAATCTATGTTTTAAGCTGCATATATTCATTCCTTCCTGTTATACTATTACAGAACTGGAGGAAAACACGTGGAATACATTTTTATTCATACATTAACGGGTTTAAGAGCACCTTTCTAAAAGAAACTGGATAGCTGCTTGAATTTAGCAGAAAAAGGGGTAGGGAGTGGGGATCACAAACTTTTAAAAAGAGCTAATATGCAGATGACAGACTAAATGGCCTCTCTGCAGTCTATGATGATGCAGCTGATGCACAGCAAGGTCTCACGTGGATTTGAATTTCAGGATAATGATGACCAGGGCGTGAGAAGGACAAGGGAGTGGGAAAATGAGGAGAATGGGAGCGTGGGAAGGTGCGGGGGTAAGGAAGTGAGGGGCTGAGCACTCTGAGGTGGGAACAGGGAGTGAGGGAATGAGAGAGGGGTGGAAAAAGGGATGAAGGGTGGAAAAAAGGATGAGGGATGAAGAGGGGTGAAGGGCAGTGAGAGGGTACCAGAAGGGAGGAA
>NC_057728.1:65145157-65240795 GCF_004010195.1 Chiloscyllium plagiosum | reverse complement strand
GGGGGAGGGGGGGGAGAGGGAAGGGAGTACACGGGGAGGGATGAGGGAGTGAAGGGAGTACACGGGGAGGGATGAGGGTGCGAGGGGGTGACACAGGGAGGGATGAGAGGGTGTGAGGGTGAGAGCCAGCTGCCTACCTCAGTGGACGGGATGTTGACCACTCCTGTGGACCTCCTCTTCTCCCTCAGCTTCCTCTTCTCGATCTGCCCTTTGCCCTTCCTGGCGCTGGGCCCGGAGCTCTTACCCTTCTCTTTGATCTTGCTGCTGGCGGGAGGTGACGCCGAGGAAGCGGCGGGAGCGACTGACGGATTCTCCGCCTCCACCTCGTCCGCCGCCGGGTTCCTGGCTCCGCTCTCGCTGCCTTTGGTGGCGCCGCTCCCGTCCTCGTCCGGCCGCTTGTTGATGGGAGGGACGGTCCTGGCGGCCGCTCGCTCCCGGTCCCCGGCGCTACCGCCGCCGCTGTTGTTGTTGTTGCTGAGCTCAGCGGCGGGCGGCGGGGCACCGTTCCGGTTCGGGCCGCTCTCGGCCGAGTTACCGCCGGTTGCTGCGGCGAACCGGGCTCGCATCTTCTCCCGCTTGGCTTTCCATTCCTCCAGGAAGTCGGTGGTATTCCCGGGAGGTCGGTAACCGCCGCTCGCCATCGCCAAACCCCAGAGACACACAGAGAGAGAGAGAGAGAATTACAAGCAAACCCTCCCCGGGAGAGAACAACTCTCTCTCTCTCTCCACAACAACAACTACTCCTCTGGTCCGCGGCTTCTTTTGTTTCTCAATCCTTGAGAGAGAGAGAGAGAACCCCCTCAGAAATAAATCCTCAGGTGCCGGGAGGGAGAAGGAATCCCGGGAAAACTGAAAAACACAGAACACAACAAAGATAGCAACTTTTACAAACTTCGTCAAACTTTTCAGAAAGTTCATTCAACTTTTCGCCAACTTCCCAAACTCGGCTCAAAGTCTCTCCCCGTTCCCCCACCGCCCCGGGACAGCTCCGTACCTGCAGCCGGCTCCCTCCCCCTACACCTTCTCCCCCCGGGGCCCAGGTGATTGCTCTCCCCCGGGGCTCCCGGTTCCCTCCCTCTGGCCCCGGCCCACTGCCCGCAAAGACCTGCCGCCGGGAGCGATCAAATCCCAGAGCGCAGCCGCACCACCCCCTCCCCCAACCCCTACCCCGGGGGGGGGGGGGGGGGGAGAGAATTATCCCCTCCCTCCACCCGGTACCTGCGGAGACCCAGACACACACCCTCACACAGACAGAGAGTACCTCAGATCATGGGAACAGCAGCAGCAGCAGTAATGTCCCTCCTCCCTTGTACCTGCACAGCCCGACACTGAGACCGGGGGGTGGAGAACTGCTCCTGCTCACAATGTTCTTCCACCTCCTACCTGCAGGGGAGGGGAGAGAGAGAGGGAAACACAAAGGGGGAGGCAGAGGGAAAAACACAGAGGGAGAGACAGAGAGGAACGCAAAGACAGAGAAAGAAATGCACAAAATGAGACAGAGACACACACACAGGGACACACAAACATACATAGATACATGAAGACACAGATAAACACAGCACAAACAGAGCTAGTGGTACAGAGAGCGGGAAACACAGACATATAATCATAGATTCCCTGAAGTGTGGAAGCAGACCATTCAGCCCATCAAGTCCACATTGACACTCTGAAAAGCATCTCACACCCCATCTTTGTATCCATATATTTCTAATGGCCAATCCACCTAACTTGCACAGAGAGATACACAGCACAGAAACAGACCCTTCAGTAAAACTCATCCATGCCAACCAGATATCTCATATTAATCTAGTCCCAAATTGCCAGCATTTGGCCCATATCCCTCCAAACCCTTCCTCCTCATATATCCATACAGATGGCTTTTCAATGTTGTAATTGTACCAGCCTCCACCACTTCCTCTGGCAGCTCATTCCATACACATACCACCCTGTGAGAAAAAGTTGCCCCTTAGGTCCCTTTTAAATCTTTCCTCTCTCACCTTAAACCTATGCCCTCTAGTTCTGGACTAGCCCACCCCAGGGAGAAGAGCTTGACTATTTACCCTATCCATGCCCCTCAATTTTGTAAACCTCTATAAGGTCACCCCTCAGCCTCCGACGCTCCAGGGAAAACAGCCCCAGCCTGTTCAGCCTCTCCCTATAGCTCAAATCCTACAACCCTGGCAACATCCTTGTAAATCTTTTCTGAACCCCTTCAAGTTTCACAACATCCTTCCGACAGGAAGACGACCAGAAATACACACAATATTCCAACAGTGGCCTAACCAATGTCCTGTACAGCCGCAACATGACCTCCCAACTCCTGTACTCAATATTCTGACCAATAAAGGAAAGCATACCAAACTCCTCCTTCACGATCCTACCTACCTGCAACTCCACTTTCAAGGAGCTATGAACCAGCACTCCAAGATCTCTTTGTTCAGCAACACTCCCCATCACCTTAATATTAAGTGTACAAGTCCTGCTCTGATTTACATTTCCAAAATGCAGCACCTCACATTTATCTAAATTAAACTTCTCAGCCCATTGGCCCATCTGATCAAGATCCCATTGTAATCGGAGGTAGCCTTCTTCGCTGTCCACTACATCTCCAATGTTGGTGTCATGTGCAAACTTACTAACTGTACTTCCTATGCTCACATCCAAATCATTTATATAAACAATAAAAAGCAGTGGACCCAGCACTCCTTGTTGCACACCATGGGTTACAGGCCTCCAGTCTGAAAAGCAAGTGAGCCAGTTCTGTATCCAAATGGCTAGTTCTCCTTATATTCCACGTGATCTAACCTTGTTAACCAGTCTCTCATGAGGAAACTTGTCAAATGTCTTACTAAAGTCCATATAGATCACATCCACTGCTCTGCTCTCATCAATCATCTTCATTACTTCTTCAAAAAACTCAATCAAGTTTGAGAGACATGATTTCCCATACACAAAGCCATGTTGACAGTCCTTAATCAATCCTTGCCTTTCTAAATATTTGTAAATACTGTCCCACAGGATTCCCTCCAACAACTTGCCCACCACTGATGTTAGGCTCACTGATCTGTAG
The DNA here is from genome assembly GCF_004010195.1 of Chiloscyllium plagiosum. Lineage (NCBI taxonomy): Eukaryota > Metazoa > Chordata > Chondrichthyes > Orectolobiformes > Hemiscylliidae > Chiloscyllium > Chiloscyllium plagiosum. Next base: position 65,237,725 of record NC_057728.1, on the reverse strand, counting down.
TTCCCTAGCTTTTTCTTACCATCTTGCTTAAATAGTGGTACCACATTAGCCAACCTCCAGTCTTCTGGCACCTCACTTGTGCCTATCGATGATACAACTATCTCAGCAAGGGGACCAGCAATCTCTTCCCTCGCTTCCCAGAGTTCTAGGGTACACCTGATCAGGTCCCAGGGATTTATCCAATTTTAAGCAGTCCAGCACCTCCTTTGTAATATGGACATGTTTCAGGATAACACTTTAGACTGTGGGAAGAAACCGGAGCACCCAAAGGAAATGGGCTGGAAGGCAAATGTTTGTCTTGAAATTTGCAGAGGCTGGAATCGAACCCAGGTCCTAAGGAAAGAACACACAGATAGGGAGTCACTGACACAGAAGTGGGAATGCCCAAAGATAGATAAATACTAAACACAGAGGCAGAAACAGGTACACAAGTTCAGAGCTAGAGACATACAAAGATACAGAGACAAAAACACAGATCAACAAAGCCAGACAGATGAGAGATACTGTAATAGATGGAGGAACACACAAACTGAGAGAACCAGAGATAAAGAAAAACAGATTTAAAATTAAAACCCGCAATGCACAAACTCAGATACAATGATAAAGCATGCATAATCAATAAATATAAAAGTTAATAAATAAAAAGTTTAGGCTCTCACTTGTGAAAAATTTACAATCAGCAGATTTGGAAAGGACCCATCAAATTGTCTGCAGAGGCCAGAAAAAAAAAGCTACCAGGATGAGTAAAACAGAAACTTGAACAGTAAGACGGTGCAATTTCATTAGACCTGAGACTTTGTAATAAAGTGTCAGAAAAATGGGATGAGACCTTGTTTTGCTGTGCATTTCATGGTCATTCTCATTGTCTCTAATGTTTAGATAGCTTGTTTTATTACATATCTGTTTATTTCATGTAATTTACTTCCATTAAATAAAATTTGTAGTCTTCTGTAAATATGTTTGTGAATAACTAATAAGTTAACTTAAAAAACAAAGTTCCATGAAGCCAGAGTTTATTTTGGAAACTGAATTGTTCCATAAGCAGGGATCACAAGAGGGGTTTCTTCATCAGAATTTGAATTAAATATAGTTAAGAGGGATTTGTGCCACTTTTAAACAAGGCACTGATTGACACCAATAGCTGCAAACAACTCCACACGCACACTCATTGGAAACACACCTCATCGTCTAGACTTCACATGTGACATTATCTGCAAATGCATTCTTTAAACAATTAGGTAGATGGTGATCATGTACATAAATCAGATTTTATTCTATGATTTGTACTGGTCAAAATAGTTTTCAGTATCACAGTTTTCAGTGTGTAGAAGATGCAACAACAGTGGAGATAAATTGGAAACAGCAATAAACCACAAAAGGTGCTTAAAGTATTTATCCAACATTTAGAATCAGGTGGAGCAAACCTGAAATTGAGGGGTCACTGCTAGAATTATCTGAGATTTAACTGGAAATTAAGATAACCGAGTTTGAAGAAAAAGTTAGAGAAATCAAAAAGACTTCAATTGATAGAAAGAGAAGTAAAGAGCAATGAAAAGTGATGAGAAAAAAGGGAAGAGGACAGGAAACATGAAAGCATTAATGGGAAAGACGAGAAAAAGGAATAGGAATAGGAAAGGTTTTGAAATTTAAAAATTTGAACTTAAAAGGAAAGGGGAATTAGACAATATAACTAGGCCAGAGAAAGGCTTGGAGTAAAGAATGTCGCAGTCATAGCTCAGAGATTGATGATGATTCAAATGAACTTGATAAATGAAAAATCTATATTCTGTCTGTATTTAATGAGGATAGAGTTGAAAGACACTTCACCTCATTTGAGAAGGTACCTGGACAATGAGGTTAAAAAATCTTTGAACCTTCAGTGGGCGCACGGTGGCACAGTGGTTAGCACTGCTGCCTCACAGTGCCAGAGACCACCTCAGGCAACTGTCTGTGTGGAGTTTGCACATTCTCCCAGTGTCTGCGTGGGTTTCCTCTGGGTGCTCCAGTTTCCTCCCACAGTCTAGAAATGTGCAGGTTAGGTGAATTGGCCATGCTAAATTGCCTGTAGTGTTAGGTGTCGGGGAATGGGTCTGGGTGGGTCGGTGTGGACTTATTGGGCCGAAGGGCCAGTTTCCACACTAAGTAATCTAATCTAATCTTATCTTAACAGCAATGTGATTTGACAGGGAGAGGTATGAATATGTACACAACTTTGTCAGAAGAACAAGCTACAGACTACGAAAAACTGTTTTTAAAAAAAATTAACTGTTTTAAAACCCAATAATATGAGCTTGTCCCTGAAGCTTAGCAATTAAAATTTAATTTCACATTCAACTTGGATCCAGTTAGTCCTGTGAAAACCTTGGAACAGGATGGCTATGTAGAGCAGTGCTCCTGAGAAAGAAATAATAGACAGTGAATTAGATTATCTTCAAATGATAAGTTTATGCTAGTTCCAGACTAGAAGTGTTGAGATAAAAACCCAAACATGGCCATTTAAGCTAAGTACAGAGAACCTCAAATGCATGACAGCCCCAAGTGCTTAACCCTACCAAGTTGTTGGACTCTGGTGAGAGTACGAGATAGGGGAAGCATTAGGAGAGGTAATTTGGGTACTGTATAAAAGCTGTTTTATTACTTGTCAAATTTCTTTTAAAAAGTACCTTTTGGGATTTGATAAGATTATACTTTTACCATATGTTTAACATTTTTGAGTTTGTATCATAAATAGTTCAATTATTCTAATTTATCATTGTTCCCATCGTAATAATTTTTTGTGGTTAAAGAATGCAGCATTGGGTGTTTATGTTTCAGCGAGATCACTTCATTAAACACTAAACCAAATCAGAACATAAAAACAGAAATTGCTGGAAAAGCTCAGCAGGTATGGCAGCATCTGTGGACAGAAATCAGTGTTAATGTTTCAGGTCCAGTGACCCTTCCTCGAAACTGAGCTGCCAGAATCCGATTTGACATAACCCACTAATCCTGGCCAATTACCATCAGAAAAGATTCCTGTAGCCTCATGGGTATAAAGCTGATCATCTGCAGAATATTTGTTTATCTCATGTTTATTTCTAAGACCATTCTTAATTAAATTTTGAATGTGTATCAAAAATTTAATCAACACAGAATCAAAGACTTTTATTAACAATCTGTTCCCCACATAACCTACCCTGCGCAAAGCAATTTTGTTCTCTATTATTCAAGTTGGGGATAGGTTGCTCAAATTTAGTTCATTGCTTAACAGCCTTCCTCATGTTCATCACAGATGACGTTTTCCATGGGTACACTTTTGCCTCTGAAGCAAAAACTGAACCTAGTAAATGGGATTTTGCATGCCTCAGAGCTAACCCACTACACTGGGCTGGCACTGGAAATACTGCAGCTCATTATTACCTCTCATCAACTCAATGACCAAGACAGCCATCAAGCTGTCATTTAAAGAAGTCAATATGTAAAGCAGTGATCTTTAAACTGTTTCAAAACTAGGTTCATGGCTTTCTAATGAATTTTGGCCACCAAAACTATGATGAAAAGAATCATTGAGAAATTATTCTTCACTCGCTACCCAGAGAGCTATAGAGGTTTAAGGTGAGAGGGGAAAGATTGAAAAGGAACCTTAGGGGCAATTTTATCACGTTGAGGATGGTGTGTGTATGGAATGAGCTGCCAGAGGTGGTGGTGGAGGCTGGTACAATTACATCATTTCAAAGGCATCTGGATAGGGACATGAATAGGAAAGAGGGATATGGGCCAAGTGGTGGCAAATGGAACTAGATTAGGTTGGGATATCTGGTTGGCATGGATGGGTTGGACCAAAGGATCTGCTTCCGTGCTGTTCATCTCTATGACTCGGCGTTTTCAGGTTTTGACTTTTATAAACAAGCTCAAGCAACAGAATACTATTTGCAAATTTTGATATTTCACTTTATTTCAACACCCAAGTCATCTGTTAAAAACTACCTGTGGTCTTGGAATTGACCTTAAACCATCATCCTCCAGTCTGATAAACAACCATTTACTACAGCTTGTTCTTCTTTGCCCTGCATCATATTTTAAAAAAAATTACAACTGACACATCCGATGATACCAATTTTGTTCATTAGCTTTCCAAACTAATGGACAAGGCCAGCAGCTACTTGGGAACACCACCTCCTGTAAATTCCCCTCCAAGCCACTCACCAGCCTGACTTAGAAATATATCACCGTTCCTTCAGTGTTGCGGTCAAAATCCTGGAATTCCCTCCTTCAGGATATTGTGGGTTAACCTACAGCATATGGATGGCAGCGGATCAAAAAGGCAGCACACCACAAACCCTTCAGGGCAATTAGGGACAGGCAACAGAACAATGGACTTGCCAGTGCCACAAATACCCTGTGGAAAAAAAAAATTAAGCATTTTGTCAAAAGCTCTAAAATCCATATAGAAATCTTCTGTTTCCTTCAAGTCTTATTTACCCATAAATTTCAATTACAATATCAAATCAGGTTCTGTATTTTATAAATCTATGGCTGATCTGTTTCATTAAGTCAAACTTGTTTTTTCCCCCTCAGTTGATTGTTTCTAAAACCTGATCTACTGCTGTTAAACTGACCATCTGGGAAGGTTAACAAACATTCCCCAGTAACTCCAGCTGAAAGGTGCCATATGTGCTGCTCTCCAATCTTCTGGCACCTCACCCCGAATCTACAAAAGATTGAAAGATAATGGGACTACCTCCCACTATCTCCACATTTTGATGACGCTATCCACTCAAGTCGAAGTCAGCCTTTTCAGGAATGTCCTTCATCTCAATGTTCAGCTCCATGACCAATATTTTGTCATCATCCACTTCCTTAGCAAACACTGACACCGAATACTGAACTACTCCAGGCCATTTGTCGTCACCACCCAAAACATATCAAGTCATGATGTGGAGACACCAGTGTTGTACTGGGGTGGACAAAGTTAAAAAATCACAACACCAGGTTAGAGTCCAACAGGTTTATTTGGAAGCACTAGCTTTCAGAGCACTTCATCAAGTAACAGTGCTCCGAAAGCTAGTGCCTCCAAATAAACCTGTTGGACTATAATCTGGTGTTGTGTGACTTTTAACTATATTAAATCATGAATGGGATCTCACTATAAAGTTAACAGAAGGAGCTAACAGCAATAATGGAATTAGTAACATTCAAGTGCAATAAATGCCAGCAACAGATGTTTTTCATGGAAAAGGTGAGAACCTTGGAAGATTATAGTTCAGACATCTGCAAAGTTTAACTTAGTAAACACGCTTTGGGTTGCAAAATTGTAGTGACTTCACTACTTTCAAAAGGAGAGAGGGGTAGTGATGGAATTCGAGAGGAGGTGGACTAACATATTTCGACAGGGAATTAAGAGATTAAGGATGGCTTGGTTAACACCACAACATTTCAACTGATCAAAGAGTCTCCATTGTAGAGGGTTGGTCAGGTCTGACAGACACATTGGAATTTATTCGCAGAAGTGGCTCCAGGTGTGAATGGAATGTCTGTGGATTAGTTACAGGAACTTCCAGGAGGCATTTCATTAATTTACTCCTAACTGTTAACTAAACATTAAGTTCAGAATGTATGGTAAATGAAGAAATTGTCTGGCTAGCAGATTTGGACAATGGGCAGGCAGACGAATTGTCAGGCACTTAAACTCAGTGTCTCACAAACACCTGTGTTGACAACTAATCATTATTAATTAGTTATAACATGGGATAGAAAGCCACATTATCCAATTGGCCAAAGACACAAAGAAAAGTAGCATTATGGTTCATGTGGTGCAGTGATAGTGTCCCTATCCCTGGACAGAGCCCTGGGTTCCAATCCCACCTGCTCCAAAGGTGTATAATTATATCTCTCAACAGGCTGATTGGAAATAATAGGTTAATTTTGTTTTAAAAAAAGTAGACTTGCAATGCAGTGCAGATAAAGTATAAAATTACAACGATGTGTTGATAGATTGTATCAATGAGCAACAAGATAAATGGACTTTGCTAGGATGGTGATACCAGACATAGCACCAGCTGATGGTGCTATTAGATAAGTCAGATCCCACATTGAAACCTGCCTTGGTGGATCATTGTGTTTTAGTTTTGCAGTTCAATTACCATGGAGGGTAATCACTGAAATATTCACACAGACTGTCATGTACTTCCAATACAATAATATAGATATAAACCCAAGTGTTACATTGACCAACAAAACCCTCAAAGAATGTTGCATCTGAGTTATATACACAGACGACTTTGTTATGTCTAACCAAACTTCAGGAAGCCATTTCCAATGTTGAATGAACTATCCCATCAGTTATGAACATCCAATTCAGTCAGAAATTCACTGTCACCCTAATTTAGGATGGATAAACAGACAAATAAACAGAAATAAAACTTCCTTTTCATTTGATCAGATCCCATCACCCTTTGCTTTTAATTACTTCTAGAGTCTGTAAACATCAAAACAAAAACAAACTTCAGTTGCTGGAAATCTGAAACACAAAAACAAATTGCTGGAGAAACTCAGCAGATATGAGCATCTGTAGAGAGAAAAGAGAGCTAATGTTTTGAGCTCAGTGATCCTTTTTCATAATAGTTCAGAAGTCATTCCAGACTTGAAACATTAACTGTTTCTTTCTCCACAGATGCTGCCAGGCCTGCTGAGTTTCTCCAGCAATTTGTGTTTTTGTTTTCAGGTTTCCAGCATCTGCAGTTTTGGAAAAAAAAAATCCATATTATTTCTTTGGCCGATTTCCCTTCAGACTTGAGCTTAATGAAAAATCAGCTATTACAGAATGAAAACTAACAGATGCAGCATCCACTGCCTTCTGTAGCAGAGTTCCAAACAACTCCCACCCTGGGTGCACAAGTGCTTCCTAACATCTCTCCTGAATACCTTGGCCCAAATCTCAGACTCTGTCCTCTGTTTCTAGAACCCCCAATCAGTGGGAACAGTTGATCATTATCGATCCTTCCTGTTTATACAGAGATCTACAGGACAGAAAAAGGACCTTCAGGCATCACAACCCCACAGAGGTCAGAAAGAACCACCTAACAATTCTAACCCCAGTTTCCAGCACTTGACACCACAAGCACACATGTAAATATTTCTTCAATGTGGTGATGGTTTCCACCTCTCCCACCCTCACAGGCAGGGACTTCCAATGCCCACAACCCTCTAGGTGAACATGTTCTTTCTTCATATCTCCTCTAAATCTCCTGCCCCTGACCATAAATGCATGCCCCTGGTCACTAATCCCTTCACTAAGAGGAAACGTTTCTTCCTGTCTACCCCTGTCTCTGCCTGTCATCACCTTATCCATCTCAATCCTGTTCCCCCTCAAATCTCCTCTGCTCCAAGGGAAACAGCCCCAGTATATCCAATCTCTCTCCATCACTGAGACTCTCCAGCCCAGGGCTACATCCTGGTAAATCTCCCCCTGTCCCCTCTCCAGTGCGATCACATCCCTCCGATAATGTGGATAATGGGGACAGCAGGGAGGACTTTGCCAATGTGAAAAGCAGAGAGACACAGGAGACGCGCTCCCTGTTCTCCTTGGTGCAGGGACATTAAGGGCAGATTTACTGGAGGGGCTAAAAAACAGAACAGGCTTTGAGCGAGAAAATAAAGAGGAACAGTTTCCAGGAGGGGTGATAAACAGAGGTTTAAGATCACTGGCTGAAGCACCGGAGTGGAATTGAGATTTAGTTCCAATATCGCAAATTGCTCTCATCTTTTCCCAGTTACCAACAGTTCTGAGGAAGGGTCACTAGATCTGAAACATAAATTCTGCTTTCTCTCCAGAGTTCCAGCAATTTCTGCTTTTTGATCATGTTGTTGTTGCATTTCCTATAATAACTACACCTGAAAGTATCTCATTTGTTGTAATATGCTTTAGATATCCCTGCATTCTTGAATGGCTTTGTAAAAATGAAAGAGATTTCTTCATTCATAATAGACCTTTAATCTCATTGTTGATGGGTTCCCTTCAACGCACTTCAGACTTTTGTAACAGTTTCTCAAAAGAATAGTTTTGTTTCATGTCAATGTTGCAACTCTTTAAAACAAAGTTAAAAATCCCACAGGAGAAAGTGAGGTCTGCAGATGCTGGAGATCAAAGTTGAAACTTTATTGGTGGAACAGCACAGCAGGTCAGGCAGCATCCAGGGAACAGGAGATTCGACGTTTCGGGCACAGGCCCTTCTTCAGGAATGACATTCTTCAAAAATCCCACAGCCCCAGGTTGAAGTCCAACAGGTTTATTTGGAGGCACTAGTTTTCGGAGCGCCACTCCTTCATCAGGCCTCTTCAAAACAGGCACAGTTTGAATATAATACTTGTGATCCAGACCACTGCCCTCAATCACACGTAATCCACAAGGTTCCCAGGGTGACAATGTTAATTCTAACTTTCCAAGATGTCTACAGAAACACAACACATTCACTGGGTACAATCGTTTGAGATGAAAGATTACATGATGATCAAACCCAGATTCCTTTCTTGAAACTGAGTCTCACTAACTTGTTGTAATTCAGAAACAGAGCAACCCCCTCTGTGCATTTCAAGGGTGAAGCTTTACATGTTAAAACCTGAATATGAGGAAGGTTATAGCCTTCCACGACGTGGTTTGGAACGGGCAAGGCAGATCCTGTGCCATTTAAGTAACATATTTGGTGAAGAATCGGAACAAAGTTAAATGAAATCTGTGCTGCTTAGTCTGCGGCTCCAAACCAAGTGACTCATGTTACAGATACTCGGATCAACACAAAATATTTACAGAACTGCTCACTTTTCATTTTAATGTTGCAATTTCCCAAACCATTCCAGTTTGAATCCCTGAAAGCAGGATGAAACAGGAAGCTTCTCTGTATCCCACTGAATTTGCTTTTGTTTTTGACAGAAACCAAGTCAGAACAAGCCTTACTTACAACTGAGGAGGGGGCCATGTTAGCTAATAAGCAAATTTGAGCAAAGTTATTTAAATTCTACCAGAGCAGCTCAAGGATTTGAACCCTACTTTTAATTTAATCCGGACATTATGTTCTCAGTAAGAGTGACCGATATTGATGGTAAAAACTAAACTGGTTCACTAATATCCATTACGGAAGGTATTCTGTCAACATTTGACCCCTGATTCTGGATTAGTGGTGCTGGAAGAGCACAGCAGTTCAGGCAGCATCTAAGGAGCTTCGAAATCGACGTTTCGAGCAAAACCCTTCATCAGATTGCCTGCCCCTCATTCACAGTTACTCAGGTGTCCCTGGAAGCCTTGCTAAATTGCCCGTAGTGTTAGATGCATTGGTCGGGGGTGAAGGTTTGTGTGGGTTGCTCTTTGGAGGGTCAGTGTGGACTTGTTGGGCCGAAGGGCCTGTTTCCATACTGTGGGGAATCTAAGTATTACCAGATTTGGACCTTCGCAAGACTTCAACTCCACATCAGGGTAGAACTGGAAGTGCCCCTGAATAAGAGATGGAAATGTGTTGCTGGAAAAGCGCAGGTCAGGCAGCATCTAGGGAACAGGAGAATCAACGTTTCGGGCATTAGCGTGGGGTGGTAGGTGAGGACCAGTGGGGTTCTGTCCTGGTGGCGGTTGGAGGGGCGGGGTTCAAGGGCGGAGGAGCGGGAAGTGGAAGAGATGCGGTGGAGGGCATCGTCGACCACGTCGGGGGGGAAATTGCGGTCCTTGAAGAAGGAGGCCATCTGGGATGTGCGTTTTTGGAACTGGTCCTCCTGGGAGCAGATGCGGCGGAGTCGAAGGAATTGGGAGAATGGGATGGCGTTTTTACAGGGGGCATCCCACCATTACTAGGCTAAAAGTGAGAGACTTGGCCGTTCTAAATTTATCTATATGATGTAAATTTTCAACTTACAATGGCTGGACAAATGGACTTGGATAGATTTTTCAGTCTCATCCTAGTCTTGTGTAGAAAGGCTTGGAGTGAGTGTGATCATCACCAGCTTCTAAATACAGTGCACAGGATCAAGGGAGACATTCTTCCAATCCAGAGTCACTGAATCCTAAGGTGACTCCATACACAATCGTGTCACAGAGGTCTACAGCATGGAAACAGGTCCTTCAGTCCAACCTGTCCACGCCACCCAGTTTTCACAATTAAACTCACCCCATTTTCCTACATTTAGTCCATCTCCCTCCATACTTATCCCATCCACGTATCTGTTTAATTGGGGCTACGGGGTTGGTAGAGGCAAGTAATTGATAACCTCCGGTTTTGGCACAGTCCTTCCACAGTTTGTGTGGGGCCTTTGGCCCATTGGAGATGCTCAAAAATAGATGGTACCTTCATGAATGTTTCTTCTCTAGTTTGGACAGTCTTGGGCAGGAGATTGCCAGCAACTGTTCCCTCTAACCTCCTGGTAACCCCCTGCCATGATGATGTTCACAACAGCAATTACTGCAATGCTGTCACAATGTGCAACACCTTCCCACGTTCAACCTTTAGCGGAATAATTCATACCTCATCTCTTTTTAGGGAATCAAGTCATTTGTGTGTTCTAAAATGAGAGGTGGGGTGGGAAAGAAATGGGATAAGATTTTTAGATAGATTTAGATAACTTAGTGTGAAAACAAGCCCTTCGGCCCAACAAGTCCACACCGACCCTCCTAAGAGCAACCCATTCAGACCCATTCCCCTACATTTACCCCTTTACCTAACACTACGGGCAATTTAGCATGGCCAATTCACCTAACCTGCACATTTTTTGGATTGTGGGAGGAAACCGGAGAACCCAGAGGAAACCCACGCAGACACGGGGAGAATGTGCAAACTCCACACAGAGTCACCCGAGGTGGGAATTGAACCCGGGTCTCTGGCGCTGTGAGACAGCAGTGCTAACCACTGGGCCACCATGCCGCCCATTGAATAATTGGACCTTTGGTTAAAATTGCCAAGGGATACAGACAACCAAAGATAATTGGTCACAAAAGGCAGCAAAACCTTTTAAAAATTTTGCAAGGGCTTAGCAAACATTTCAGTACATCAGCAAACTTCAACAATCCTGTAGGGAGAGAGAATGACATGACAAACTTTTAAACAACAGGAAGAACATGGGTCAATATGAAATAGTCTATGGCACTTCCACACACTTGCATGTTCCATTGGAAATTGAGTTGCCAATATTCAGTTGTGCGAACTTGCTCTCTTCCTCTCCAGTGTGAGTCCCTTTTGTGAATGGGTTAAATTTAAACAAAGGAGACAGTGAGGTCTGCAGATGCTGGAGATCAGAGTTGAGCATGTGTTGCTGGAAAAGCACAGCAGGTCAGGCAGCATCCGAGGAGCAGGGGAATCGATGTTTCGGGCCGGAGCCCTTCATCAGGGATGAGAACCAGGCCTCATCGCTGATGAAGGGCTCCTGCCCGAAACATCGATTTTCCTGCTCCTCAGATGCTGCCTGACCTGCTGTGCTTTTCCAGTAACACAATCGACTAAATTTAACAAAGAACAAGTGCTGTGTCAGATGTTGCGGACTCCTGGTGCAGTCACCCAGCCGACAGGGAGAGTGTGGTTACATTTGTCACTCAAGACGACAATTCTTGAACAGGTCTATTGGTTTTCCAAATATTTATCAAATTCCTTCCAAAAGTAAATCACTGAATCAACAAACAGCAACTTCAAGCAGAAGATTCCAGATGAGAGAAGCAGGTACACAAATCATCTGACAAAGTAAATTATTTACAACTTTGCCTGTAGCTGTGGCCTTGACAATATACAAGAACAGAAGTAGGCCACTCAGCCCACTAAGCGTTGTCTATCCAGTCACTGAAAGGCCCTTTGTCATTGGAGTCTGTCTAGCTCGCTTGCCTTGGCACTATTCATTTTCAAAATTTACCTCATGGATAATAACAGCACTTTATGCCAGAAATAAAGCTGAAGCTTGAAGGCTGAATTACCGTGTGATATCCATTACAGACTAAGCAATTAGATTACAAGATGGAAAAATCTAACCACAGAGTTACAACTGGTAACCAAATGAAGCAGAAGTGGTAGATGGGATATTGAACAAAGTAGATTTCAATTAAAGTACCTTAAAATTACCAATAAATGACCATTACTACAATAAGGATTGAGGTGCACATTAACTGAATTGCCCAAGAACTTCAGTGAGGACCCAGAGCACGTAGGACCCAAAGCATGTTGGAATCCATCTGTGCTCTGCCTCGTAGGGAGGAACTTAGTTGAACATATCAATTGCTACGGTCACCAGAGATGGGCTAACCAGTTCTGAAAATGGGAGATTGCATGAGGGATTTTCTGAACTTAGTATGAATATTAACTCTCCTCTCATCTGGGTCAATGAGCTTTGAAGCATCAAGTGACTGGTACAGAGGGTCTAAGGTCGATCACCACATATACAAAGAGGTGAGGGATCTGTTAAAGTACATCTGAGGAAAGATTGCATAACTAAATAGATCTTCCAGGGAATGACAAGAAAAAGCTGATTTTATTGAGAAAATCATGAGGAATTGATAGGGTAGACGGGGGAAAAAAAAACTCCATCGGTAGGGTTACCTTGGATAATGAGACGGAAACTGAAACTCAGGCACAGGCCACATAGAAGCTCAAAAACACAGCTTGACAAAGTGAGAAACATTCTTCCACAAGCATGGGCTGTTGATGAAATTAACGATTAAAAATCCAAGGCATATTTTTGCTGGTCTAGGCAATTAAGGGATATGAATCAAAACCCAGGTGGATGGAGTTATGAACCTGCGATATTAATGAATGGCAGAACAAAGTTTGAGGAGGGGAATGGCCCTTCCTGTTTGTGTTTGTATTGACAAAGTGGATATGCCCAATATTCACTGGTGAAGCAGATGTGACAAATCAGAAAATGTAGCCACTTCAATCTAAATTTACGACACAAAACTATGAAGGTAAACAGGCCATATGGGTGTTGGCAATCATTTTCTACACAAACAGAAACCAAACATCCCATTTCTGCCTTGTTCCCATATCCTGGTTTTCCCTTTAATGCAAAGATTCATTTAAGCTCTTCCCAAATGTTGCTACAGCCACTAAACCTGGTGGGATGTTCCACAGTCCTCAGATGCCGTGCAGTTTCACCCACTCTCCGTCCCAAAGCTGTATGCTCAAAATATCCACGATCCTCATCGTGGAGCTCTCGATCATCAGTGCCTCAAAATTCTTTCTACAGCTTGTGGCAAAAATCTGCAGCATAGCCATGCCACCTCTGCAGCACCATCACTTCCCTCCTATAACAGATTCCAAAACTCCCTTCTCTTCATTGTCTCTAACATGAGACAGCTCCAGATGACAATATTCTCGGTTGTTCAATCTTTAACCGGAGATTAACAGTAAATAACTGATGTATGCGCGAGTGAGGAGGATAGCGAGGCGACACGGTGGCTCAGTGGTTAGCACTGCTGCCTCAGCGCCAGCGACCCAAGTTCGATTCCAGCCTCAAGTGGCTGTCTGTGTGAAGTTTGCACATTTTCCCTGTGTTTGCGTGGGTTTGCTCCGGTTTCCTCCCACAATCCAAAGATGTGCAGGTTAGGTGAATCGGCCATGCTAAATTGCCCTTCGTGTTAGGTGCATTGGTCAGGGGTAAATGTAGGGCAATGGGTCTGGGTGGGTTACTCTTCGGAGGGTCGGTATGGACTTGTTGGGCTGAAGGGCCTGTTTCCATGCTGTCGGGAATCTAATCAAGAGAGAGGAAAAAAGGAGAGAATAGAAGAGTGTGGTTGTAGCAAACATCTTCATTGCTTGCTCCTGTTGATGGAGTAGGTCACTCTAGGGAAGTTGTCTTTGCTTGACCTGAATCTTCCAGGCTGTGGATGGCAATTAACACACTGGCATACCATCTCAGCAAGTTACCATCAAACTGCTTATTGACAATAGGTATTTAACAATATTGGGAACACCAAGCATGGAAAGCAAAAATCAGATAATTCAGCCCATTCACAAAGTAGACAAACATTGGCAGGAAGTAGCTCCTGGAATCCTCCCATAGAAATGAGAAACAAAATTCCCTTTGGATCATCCAGCATCTACCATACGGTGAAAGTTAGTATCTACCATTAGGTACCTAGTTCTTTGAAATGAGAAATCCTCAAGAATTTCTGGTATAATTGAGTAAAACTAACAGCAGGGGGTGGTAGCCTAGTGCTCAGTATGTCACTAAACTAGTAATCCAGAGACCCAATGAATGTTCTGGGGACACAAGTGCAAATCCCACTATGGTAAATGGCTAAACTTGAATTCAAGAAATGTCTGGAATTAAAAGCTAATTTCATTGCAACCATGAGACCATTATGAATAGCCGTAATAACCTGTCTGGTTCATTAATGCCCTTTGGGGAAGGAAATCTGTCCTCCTCACCCTGTCCAACCTAAATACAACTCCATACCACAGCAATGTGGATGACTCTGAACTATCCTGTTCAACAATCCAGGCAGGTCACTCAGTTCAAGGTCAGTTAGGGACAAGTAACAAAGCTGGCCTTGTCAGCAATGCCAACATCTAGCGCATGTTTTGTTTAAGTAGTACCAATCTATCACTGTCAGGACCATTCCCACAGGAATGATGTGCATTCAAACATGACAAGGGGTTCGATGGCTTAGGCCAGAACACACAAGCATCTCATGATTATCCTTGGTTTTCGTACATCAGCTAAAGGATACACTTCCATTGCATAAGAATACTGAATCCTGAATAAAATTGTTTGGGCACATGTTCTTGGATTCAGAATTAGCTGGCTGACAGGAGGCAGAGTGTGGCTGTAGATGGGAAGTATTCTGCCTGGAGGTCAGTGTTGAGTGGGGTCCCGCAGGGCGCTGTTCTTGGGCCTCTGCTCTTTAGTTTTTATAAATGACTTGGATGAGGAGGTTGAGGGGTGGGTTAGTAAATTTGCAGATGACACAAAGGTTGGAGGTGGTGTCGATAGTATAGAGGGCTACTGCATGCTGCAGCGCAACATCGACAGGATGCAGAGCTGGGCTGAGAAATGGCCGATGGAGTTCAACCTGGATAAATGCGAAGTGGTGCATTTTGGAAGGTCGAACTCGAATGCTGAATATAGGATTAAAGACAGGATTCTTGGCAGTGTGGAGGAACAGAGGGATCTGGGTGTGCAAGTACATAGATCCCTCAAAGTTGCCACCAAGTGGATAGGGTTGTTAACAAAGCATATAGTGTTTTGGCTTTCATTAAGAGCAGGGTCAAGTTTAAGAGCCGCAAGGTTTTGCTGCAGCTCTACAAGTCCCTGGTGAGACCACATGTGGAATATTGTGTCCAGTTCTGGTCACCCTACTATAGGAAAGATACAGAGGCTTTGGAAAGGGTGCAAAGAAGGTTTACCAGGATGCTGCCTGGACTGGAGGGCTTGCCTTATGAAGAAAGGTTGAATAAGCTCGGACTTTTCTCTCTGGAGAGAAGGAGGAAGAGAGGTGACCTGATCGAGGTGTATAAGGTAATGAGAGGAATAGATAGAGTCAAAAGCCTGAGACTTTTCTCCAGGGCAGGATTGACTGGTACAAGAAGTTATTGTTTGAAAATATTAGGAGGAAGGTATAAAGGAGACATCGGAGGTTGGTTCTTTACGCAGAGAGTTGTGAATGCATGGAATGTGTTGCCAGCGGTGGTGGTGAAAGCAGAGTCATTAGGGACATTTAAGCGACTGCAGGACTGCACATGGATAGCAATGAGTTGAGGGGTGTGGAGGTTAAGTTGTTATATTTTACATTAGAAGAAAATCTCAGCACAACAGCGTAGGCCAAAGGGCCTGTTCTGTGCTGTACTTTTCTATGTTCTATGAAGTGCTGGAATGTTGATGTTCTGTATCATCCTTCATTGATGAAAACTATCAGACTTTTTTTCAGTTTGATTCCAAAGAGTATTCACACTGGAGTTTGCCACAGACAGAAACCAACAGTTTGGAGAGATACTGAAATTTCTCAGTATTCTGAGATATCCAACAAGTTGACCAACACAGTATTCTCGAACTTTATAGTCCAGAAAAGGCTGTCCAGTACATCAAGTCGACACTGACAAAAATCATCAAATCTATACTAGTCCTACACTCCACCACTTGTCTATGTCATTCAAGGGTAATACACTAAGTTCTTATTCAAGTACATTTTAAAAGGTTATAATGTCTCCCATCTCAACTCCCCTCCCAGGCAGAGTGCTCGAGACTTCCACCACCCTCAGGTGGAAATTGTTTTTCCTTAAATCCTCTTTAAACCATCTACCTGTCACAAATTATGTCCATCCTAGTTAGTGACTCTTTAACTGAGGGGGAACAGCTGCTTTCCACTTAATGTCCATACTCCTCAGTCCCATACACCTCAATCCTCGGTCTGCTCTGCCTGAAAAGAGAACAATTTGAGCCGAGCCAGCCTCCCTTTATTGCTAAACCGTTCCAGACAGCAGCCTGGTCAATCTCCTCTGCACACCCTCCATTACAAACACATCCTTTCCGCAGTGCAGTGACCAGGTCTGCAAACAGTACTCCAGCTGTGGCCTGACCAAAATCCTGTACAGCTCCAACATAACCTTCCTGCTCTTAGAATCTCTGTCACAACTGATAATGGGAAGTCTCCCGTACAGCTTTGCTGCCCTAGTATCCTGAACTGCCACCTTCAGGATTCACAGCTCAAGATCTGAGCTTCCTGGTATCTCTGCCATTCAGTGAATACTCTCTTGCCCTTGGTCCTTCTTTCAAAGTGCATCACTTCACACTGATCAGGGTAAAAATCAATCTGCCACTGATCTGTCCATTTGAATATTCAGTCGAAATGCTTCTGTAACCCAAGACTTTCCTCATTAACCACCACTGGTCAATCTTCATGGCAATAGAAAGTTGAGTTATCATCCCCACCATTCTCTTCTATATCATTTACACATAATGAACAATAACACCATTAGCAAAGAAATTCCAGGATTGTGACACAGCAACACTGAAGGAATGGTAATCTATTTCCACATCAAGATGGTGAGTAGCTTGGAAGGGAATGTACAGAATGTGGCGTTCCCATGGATCTGCTGCCAGCAGTCACGGGTTTGGAAAGTTTTTCTGTATTATATACAACTTATAGCAAGTATCTACTGCTGCTGAGTGTTAGTGGTGGAGGGAGTGGATGTGATGGCAATGAAGTGGGCTGCTTTGTCCCTGGATGATGTCAAGCTTGAGTGTTGTTAGGGCTGTACCCATCCAAGCAAGTGGGGAGTATTCCATCACACTCCTGATTTGTGCCCAGGCTTTCGATGAACTACTTGATGCAGAATTCCTAGCATTTGACTTGTTATATAAACAGTGGCTACAAGAGCAAGTCCAGTTGAGTTTCTGGTCAATACTAACCGTCAGAATCTTGATAGTGGGCGATTCCCTTTCCATACTTTGCTGATGGCACAGTATAGGCTGATGTGAATTGTAATTGGCACAGAGATTTGTCATGTTTCTGCAGACAGGTGAAACCTGGGAAATCTTCCATATTGCTGGGGAGCAAAGAGAAATGCATTCATAAGACGATAGTTTTGGTAGTTAGAAAGTTCTGTACATTTCCTCGTTGAGCTAGAAAGTTCATTTTCAAATGTTTCATCACCATACTAGGTCACATCACAAGCGCCTATGGTGAAGCACTGGTGTGAGTGACCCGCTTTCTGTGCATGTTTAGGTTTCCTTGGGCTGGTGATGTCATTTCCTGTGGTGATGGCATTTCGTGTTCCTTTTCTCAGGGGTGGTAAATGGGGTCCAAATCAATGTGTTTGTTGATAGAGTTCCAGTTGGAATGCCATGCTTCTAGGAATTCACACGCATGTTTGGCTTGTCCTAGGATGGATATGTTGTCCCAGTCAAAGTGGTGCCCTTCCTCATCTGTATGTGAGGGTACTAGTGAGAGTGGGTCATGTCATTTTGTGGCTAGTTGATATTCATTTATCCTGGTGGCCAGTTTGCTGTCTGTTTGTCCAATGTCGTGTTTGTTACAGTTCTTGCAAGATATTTTGTAATGACATTAGTTTTGCCTATTGTCTGTATAGGGTCTTTCAAGTTCATTAGCTGCTGTTTTAGTAGGTTGGTGAGTTTGTGGGCTATTATGATGCCAAGAGGTCTGAGTAATCTGGCAGAAATTTTTCTGAGGGGATGTAGGGGAGAGTGGCTAGGGTTTCAGGATGTGTTTTGTCTGCTTGTTTGGGTTTGTTGCCGAGAAATTGGAGGACTGTTCTCGTTGGGTCCCTGTTCTTTTTGAATACACTGTATAGGTGATTTTTCTTACTCTGTGTAGTGGCTCGTTGAAATAGTTAGCAAGTGTCAGAAACACAATGCTGTGTTTTTAGTTCAGCTTTATTTTAGTTTACCTTTTTGATACTGAACATTGTCAAGAAGTTCCCAATGCCAATTCTGTGAAATTTTGCTACCAACAAATTCGTACCTACAAAATCGCAGCAAACAAAAGTATTGGTTATCCAGAATTTTTATCTTGACTTGATACAGGCAACAATATTCAGACATAGATGCCCCAGCAGTTGACATGAATTAATAAGGAACAGGCAGCTTTTGATCATCTTATTCCAATTTCTATTTAACAGTTAACAACAGCTGCTGTCATAGGTTTGGCAATGTCTCTTCGTTTTATAATTATTTATTCATGGGAACATGGGTAACACTATCAAGGACACATCTATTGTCCATTCCTAATTGCCCTTGTTGAGGTCCTGGTGGTGGTGCAGTCCATGTGGCGTAGGGATGCCCACAGGGTAGTTAAGGATTAAGTTCAGAGTTTTGACTCAGTGACAATAAAAGTTTGGAAATATAATTCCAGGTCATGATGGTGTGAAACATACCCATTCATCTTCACCTTCAAAGTGATGGAGGCCATTTGAATCATTCTCTGATTTAAGGTTCTGCACTTCATTGAGAGGGGGGGCTGGGGTAGAAGGGAAGAAAGGTTATTTTTCAGACAGGGAGAGTTGATGGTAATTATTTAACTTCTAGGCCATCACAGAATCCAGCCTTCCATTCACTGACTCAGTCTACACTTCCCACTGCCTCAGGAAGGCAACCGACATAATGGAAGGCCCCTCCTACCCTGGTTATACACTCTGCCATTGGGCTGAAGAAAGAACAGCTTTTTCTCTGTCAGACTTTTGAACAACCCTGTGGTTGTTAATTCTGATCTCGCTCTCACTGCACCTTCTCTCCAGCTGTAACACTGGATTCTGCACTCTGTTGTGCTACCCTGATGCACAATTAGCACACAAAACACCACTTCACTATACCTTGGTACGTGACAACAATAAAAACAAACAAACACAATGACCCATACATATCAAGATATATACTTACTTGCAAAGATATTTTCTCAATCTGTGACTAGTTCCACGCTGCCAAGATGGCAGGCAGGAATAAAATCAAAATTGATTCAAATGTGTTGAAACAAATGCAACTTGTTTTGTGGGTCACTTCCTACATGATTGAAAATGCAACATCTTAGCTACATGGATCCCTTCAACTTCTGGGATTCTCCTTCAACCTCCGTCTCCTCGATTAGGACTCTCCTTAAATGCTGCCACTATGATCAATAGTTGGCTCATCTCTTAGGCATGAATTTCATCTAATTACTTTTCAGATGGGATGTGGATGACTTGCACTTAATTGCCATTGAAAGGAGCTGAATGACACCTGAATGATAGCTGTCCATTTCAAATAGATAACTAATATTTAAAAGTTCTTTTTCAAAACGGGATCCTCTTTTCCAAGTAAAAGCAAACTTCAACAGATGCTGGATATCTGAAAGCAAGAACAGAAAACGCTGATGAAAAACTCAGTTGGTCAGCATCTGTGGAGACAGAAAATTTCAAATTTGATTAGACTCTTCTTCAGATCATCTGAACAAGATATTTCAGACTCGAAACGTTAATATTATTTCTCTCTCCACAGATGCTGCTAGACCTCAATTTCTCTCATATTTTCTGTTTTCTTCTTTGTTATGTCCTGCTGTTGCCCCCACCACCCACGCCCATAACTATGTCCAGCTTTTAAACCCTCCAGATTTCTCTGCCTCTATTAGTCAGGCCTCTTCTACACCAATGGTGGCCATCTATTCAGCTGCCTATATTACAAGTTTTGAAATCCCTCCCTAAACCTATTCATTATATTACAACTCTCCTTCAATCCTGCCTCTTTGATCACCTATTCAAATATTTTGTGTGACTCAGTGATGAGGTTGGTTTGCTGACAATCCTGAAGTCTTGGAACCTTGGCTTTCTTTCAAAGGTATATAAGCACAGTTTGGTCTTGATAGGGCTCACCTTTTTCTCAAACAGTATCATGTAAATACTTTGAGCATATACAAGCCCCACAAGTTCAGCCTCCTGTGTATTTGTGTGTTCTCCTTTTGCCTCCAAATGTATTCACTTTCATATATGAATCATCCCCAGTTTGAGATATGATCTAAGGAATATTGCTGTCCAGCTGAAAGTATTGGTCAAACAGGCAGGTTTTAAGTAGTGCCATTAGAAACAGAAATAAAGTAGATCAGGAAATGAAATTCCATAGATTGGCATCCTGACAGCTGAAAGCATGGCCCCTAATTGGTGATGCTTCAGTGTGATCCCACAATGTGCGCAAATAATTGGACTGCAGCCATTCAAACAAGCAGAATATCATTGACTGAGAATACTGCTGAAAATCCAGGAGAAAGCTTTCATTTGTTGACATCGAAGAGTTTTCAATGTGGTTGACTCTTCTCTGCTCTATGGGCAAGACAGATGAGCAATAAATAGCCATATCCCATGAACAAATACAAAACATACTCAACGACACAATATACTCAGGTTTCAGATTAACTGCTTGGTGAACTGTGAAGAAAATAATCTTGAAATCTGTCATACAGAAGCAAACTAATACCAAGGTCTTCCATCAGAATACTGCCTTCTGTAAAGTGCTTTCAACAGCATGTCCAAGAATGACCAAGAATTATGACCCAAGGCATGGTGAAACAATTTGTGACAGAGGGAACTTTTGCAAGAGGAACAGGAAGAGTGGCTTCAGGGAAAGGTTCTGAAAACAGAGCATGATGATGGAAAGTGCAGCACAGAGAGATAAAACAG
This sequence comes from Chiloscyllium plagiosum, assembly GCF_004010195.1. Lineage (NCBI taxonomy): Eukaryota > Metazoa > Chordata > Chondrichthyes > Orectolobiformes > Hemiscylliidae > Chiloscyllium > Chiloscyllium plagiosum. The sequence continues at coordinate 65,216,627 of NC_057728.1, read as the reverse complement.
AGGAGGCTACACTCATCCACCGCCAAACCACAACAATGAGACGGTCGGAGGAGGAGCGTCTTATCTTCCGACTGGGAACCCTCCAACCACAGGGGATGAACTTGGACTTCACCAGTTTCTTCATCCCCCCACCTTGTCTCAGCCGAATCCCTCCAGCCCGGCACCGCCTTCCTGACCTGCAGTCTTCTTCTTGACCTCTCCGCCTCCACCCTACCTCCGACCTATCACCCTCACCTTGACCTCTTTCCACCTATCACATTTCCAACGCCCCTCCTCCAAGTCCCTCCTCCCTACCTTTTATCTTCTCCTGCTGAACACTCTCTGCTCATTCCTGAAGAAGGGCATGTGCCCGAAACGTCGAACCTTCTGTTCCCTAGATGCTGCCTGACCTGCTGTGCTGTTCCAGCAATAAAGTTTCAGCTTTGATCTCCAGCGTCTGCAGACCTCACTTTCTCCACACAAGATAGAGAGGCTGACAGGAACAAGATCAGTCAGGGAACTGCAGTCAACGTCGTGGTGCTTGAATACAACTCATTAGAGGAGGATAAGATGCCAAGAAAGTGAAGGAGAACTAAGTAATATCATTGTCAGCTAAGATTAAATCATTTTTCAAACTACAATAAATGGTCCAACGCATTAATATCATGATGTAGAGTGGAGGAAAAACTCACTCCAGAGTGAGACATATTGGTGAGTGCAAACAACTACAAGGAGCCATGTTGACACAAGAGTGACCAAACATCATGATGAGGATTAAGATCTGTGAACATAAACTTCCATCTTCAGACACGATTAACAATATAAATACACAACCTTGACAAAGGAAAACATTGCAGCTGTCTTGGCTGAAAAAGAAAGAACTGGGATGCTCAATAATGCTGTTTCTTCAATAACTGACCTGAGCAGGAAGGGTCATTCTTGATCAATGTCTCTAAGTGCTCAAATTTGAGATTTCACAAGCAATTCCTGAAAAATGCTCACACATTATAATCCCAGTCGGGTCACAAAGCACATTTGACTTTTTCCAAAATTACATGACAAATTTATCAAGCTCACTGAGTTTTGCCAGGACGACAGCTCCAGACCTCAATACAGCTTTGATAGAAAAATGGAACAAAGAACTGATTTCTGGAGGCAAGCACCCTTGACAGTTTCACAGCATTTGACTGCTGTGGTGTGAAGAAGCACCAATGAAACTCACGGCAACAGCAAATCAGTTGGAAAATTCTCAATTGGTTGGAGTCATACCTAGAACAACAGGAGGTGGTTGTTTGTCAATCTCATTCCCAGGTCATCAATGCAAAAGCTAATCATAGCAAGACAAAATATTGCAGATGCCGGAGATTTGAAACCAAAATCAAAGGTGCTGGAGAAAGTCAGCAGGTCTGGCAGCATCTGTGAGGTTAATGTTTCAAGTCCAGTGACCCTTCTTCAATTCCGTTAACTGTTTTTCTCTCCAGAGGTGCTGCCAGACTGTTCAATTTCTCAAGCATTTTCTGCTTTTGTTCCAGAAGTCATCATGGTAGCTGCTCCAAAGACAACCTTACCTTGAACATAACTGACAGAAGTGGAGACGTTTAGCGTTCAGTTCCATTTACTACAGTTCCTCAGGTACTAAAGCAATCCCTGTCTACATGCATCAAGACCTGGACAACATTCAGGTGTAGTTTCATAATCAGCAATAAGCACCAAGAGACAATACCAGATCAAACTACAGACCCAGACTTACCACACATCAGCTTTGGCAAGTCATGAATGATATAATGTGCTCCAAAGCAAACTTGAGTGGAATCACTGACAATGCAGCCCTCCCCAATAAACTCAATGCATTTCACAGTCACTGAAATGATGTTCCCCTCCCCAACAGCCTCCGTTGCATCTGTACCCACTGCTAGACATCAGGTCAGCCTGGAGTGTGAACCCATGGAAAGTAACCGGCCCAGATAGAATCCCTGGCCGTGCAGTCAGGGCCTGGGCAGACTAACTGGAGGGAGTATGCACAGATATCTTCAACCTACTTACGATGAGAGGTCCCAATCTGCTTCAAGATGTCCACTATCATTCTGGTGCCAAAGGAAAATCAGGCTTTAAAGACTACTGCCCGGTGTCTCTTACATTGAGCGTTGTGAAGTGTTTTCAGGGGTGAGTAATGCTCACATCAGCTCCAGCCTCCCAGACTGCCTTGATCTACTACAATTTGTCTACAGAAGATGCCATCTCTCTGGCCCTATATTCATCCCCGGAACATTCTGGATAACAAGGACACCTACATTAGATGCCTACTTATTGACTTCAGCTCTGTCTTCAACACCATCATCCCAACAAAATTAATCTCCAAACTCCAAGACCTACGACTCTGCTACCCCTCTGCCACTGAATCCTCGACTTCCTGACCCACAGACCGCAATCAGTCAGGATAGGCAACAATACCTCTTCCACCATAATTCTGAACACCAGTGCCCTGCAAGGCTGCACAGATAATCCCCTGCACATTCACAACTGTGGGGTCAAATTCAGCCCCAACTCCACTTACAAATTTGATATCACCACCGTAGTGGGTTAGATCTCAAACAATGAGAGTATAGGAAAGAGACAGACAGTTTAGTAACATGACGTAACAACAATCTCTCCCTCATTGTCAGCAAAACGAAAGAGCTGCTCATTAACTTCGGGAAGCGGAGTGGAGGACACGCCCCTGTCTGTATCAATGGGGTGAGGTAGAGATGGTCGAGAGCTTCAAGTTCCTGAGGGTGAATATAATGAACAATCTGCCCTGGTCCATCCACATCGATGCTGCAGTCAACAAAGTTAAGAGCACAATGACTCTTTACAATTTTGATAGATGCACCATAGAAAGCATCCCGTGTGGATGCATCACAGCTTGGAATGTCAACTCCTCTGCCCAAGACAAGACATGAGAGAGTTGTGAATGCAACCCAGTCCATCATGAAAACCAGCCTTCTGTCTACACATCCTGATGCCTTGGGAAAGAAGCCAACATAATCAAAGACTCACCACCTCCACCCCCCCCCCCCCCCAACAACATCCTGGTTATACTCTATTCCATTGGGCAAAAGAATTTGAATTCATACACCAGATTTAAAAACAGCTTCTTCCCATAGTTATCAGATTTATGAACAGACCTCTCATATTAGAGTCTTTCTCTGCACCTTTTCTTTGACTGTAACACTTACTGCATTCTGTTCTATTACCCTGATGTGGTTACGTAAGGTACGATTTGTCTGGGTAGCACACAATGCTTTGCACTGTAACTCAGTACATGATAATAATAAATTCATGTACCAAGACGAACACAGCTCCAATACAGAAGCTCAACATCATTCAAGACAAAACAAAGACACACATTTCATGAAGAATAAAATAGAGAACCACAAGTGTTTTATAAACAATAAATATATTTGATTTACTTTTCCCGTAAAGACGTGGGACCTTGTCTTTTCCAAAGTCATTTGTAGAAGGTGAGCAGCAGAGGCTTTGAGCTTGCAGTCTGGAAGACTAAGGCATCCTTTTTCATTCATTCATGACATGAGACCCTCCCAGGCTAGGCCACTGATTGCATTGGAGGTGGTGCTGGTGGGAAGCTACCTTCTTGGGACCACAATATTGCTCCAAGTCAGAATTATCTGTAGCTTGGAAGGAAACATGCAAATGATACTATTTCAGTGTATTTGCTGCCCTTGTCCTTTTAGGTGGTGGAGACTGAGTGCTTATGGAGAGGAAAGAAAGGTTTAGTCTCAGCAACTCCAAACTTGCCTCTTTGGAATACTAGATCATGACTCACAGACTACTTATGACAAAAACATGAAACCATGTTTGAAGAAAGTGCAATTATAAAAGGAGCTAAATTGATTTAAATACTAGGTTAAAACCTAAGTTTTGTTTTGTGCTGGATTGGCCTTTTCCCACTTCTGATGATTGTAAAGTCTTACAGAGACTTTGCAGCACATAGACACACTATTCCAACTGATTATTCAATGTAAGGTATAGTTCCAATGCACTAGCAGTATTCCAGTGTGTTGGAGTCAAAGCAGATCCAAGGGAAACAGGTCTAGAACAAGGAAGTCTTTGGTTGCAGACAAAAATGCAACAAAACCATACACTATGACCTATCCATGGAAGCTTGACAGCAAGATAGTGGGACTGTGGTCCCTGCAAAATCAGCTGCAGATAACTTAATGCCTTAGCAGAAAATTAGCAGGACCAACATCAGCACTTAGCAATACTTATGCTCAGTTACACAATTGCCAACTTATTGAAAGCCAGCAGGACCTCTACACACATGAAGAATCCATGTCAAACTGCAACCAGGCTGTCTGGAATTGGCTAAAAAGGGTATTACAATGCAAAAATAACAGATGTTACAACAATGTACAGGAAATGAAACCCCAGAGGGTGTATATACCTCTGCATGTGGCAAGGCATGTTCAGCATAGTTCAGAAGTGGAACATTGGCCCTTGGCTTTACAAGGAAAGGAAGATATACAAAAACAAAAAGTTATGTTTTTGAAACTTGAAAAATATACCAACTCAGCCTCAGGTAGAAGATTGCTGTGTCCACTACTGAATAGAGTTTTGGAAGGATATCATGACCTTCGAGATCAGAGTGGTGTCAGGGATGAGGACTTTTGTGAAGCGAAGAATTTGGAGAAGGTGGGTTTGATCTTCTTAAAATAAACTTGCATTTGCAGATACATTCTATTTTGTTCAAAAAGCATGCACTCTGGAGGCGTTCAGTCAGTGTGATATTTCATAAATTCCTACCTTGGAAACAGAACCAGTCTGACTCTAGGTTGGGATACAGACTCTAATCTCTGACTTTCAATGTATTGCCTGAGCTGAGATTAAATGTACTGAAAACCTTACGTTATCTTGGGGATGTGACTTGAAAGAAATTCTTTTTCCCACAATAATCAATCAAAACTGCATCCCCATTCTAAGTGATTAAAGATAAATCTGGGTTTGTTCAATACATCACATCAGTTGTATGACACCTTGATCTTTTATTATTGATTCCTTGTCCTACGATCCTGCCCGACTAGCTACATGAAGGAACAGCCCTCTGAAAGCTTATACTTTCAAATAAACGTGTTGAACTATAACTTGGCATTGTGAGACTTTTTTTACAAACTAAAATAAAGATTAAGAGGATTTCAATTGTGTTCAAACCACAAATGGTTTTGGTAAGCACATAACGAAGAAATAATTCTAGCTGTGGACATATCAGGAACCAACAGGTTATTGACAAAAAAGTCTTTTACATAGCAAGTTGCAATCTGGAATGTACTGCCTGAGTGTGAAAGAAAATAATTCAACAAATTCATAAGACATCAGTATAATTACTTTAAGGGAATATTCACAATGATGAGAAAAGAGCTGGGGACCAAAAAAGCTAGGAAAGGCACAACGGACTAACAGGCATCTTCTGACACTACATAGCGCACAATTTCATGGATTTGGCAGATGTACACTCCCCAAGGTAAATAAAATCTCCACCTACAAACATCCACTGTACCTTGGCTGGAAACTGTTGAACATGACTTTGGGTTTATACAGAAGCCTGACGACAAAAAAAAAAGGCAGCTTTATCACCAAAGACCCAAGTTCAAACCCAGCCCAGACCAGTAGATCAGAAATAAAACCACATGGTGCTGATTAACTCTGTTTCTTACAGATGCTATGTTCCTAGTCCAATTTACCTGCTCTTCAGAAATGAAACAGCTTTTAATATCTTGGCTGGAAGCATGTTGTTTGAATGAGGTTTGTCAACCCCAACTCCATATCAGTGAACATGGCAGGGGCACAGCCCAGCAAGAAGCTTGCTTTTTATTTCGCAGGAATTGTATTGACACTTGAGATGTATTGATAATTGGTTCAGAAAAAAAGATGTTTTCTGCTGCCCTTCACCACTGGGTGGAACATTAATAGAGTAGAATAAACTTCAGTTTTTACTGTTATTGAACCTGCTCTTCTATAGTTTGAAATCTTGCCCTGTCCCCATACTGGTTTAATGATTAACTGCTGCCTTGCTCTTGGGTACAACTGCAATATTAAAAAGGCATCTGGATGGAAAAGGAAGGGCTTAGAAGGATACAGAACAAATGTTGACAAATGAGACTCGATCAGTTTATGATATCTGGTTGGCACGGGCGAGTTGGCCTGACAAGTCTGCTTTCATGCTGTATAACTCTAACAATGTTCTTCTTGTCCCATGGAAGCAGCAACTTTTGTTCTAGAGTTGCATATTTTCACATGTGAAATCTAGTCAGTCACACACACGCACGCACAGGGTCCAGATTGTAAGTATTGTTAAAAAGCTTTTTGTTGCACTAACATTTATAGTTTACTGGAAAAGGACAATAGCTAATAAAACATTTAAAATATTGCTTTTCACAAATAGGTTTTTTTAAAATAAAAATTTGGATGGCAAGTGTTTATTTAAATTTGGAAAAAAAACATGCAATGTGAAGAGAATAAAAACCATGTGCACACAAAATGGTCAATATGAATGCAGCCAGTTGATTAGTTTAAGTTAGCCAACAATGTAAACTCAGCTGAGAGAACACAGTACGAAAGGTAGCTGGAGTGCACGAAAGTTAGCAGCAGCCAGCACCACCTGCTGGCTTTAGTGTAAAACAATAACATTTCCATTAAAATTTAGTACAGATACCAGAATTCAAATACAGTCCAAAAATCTCCCTTAATTTCCTATGGACATCAACAGGGAGGTAAGAAAAAAAAGACTTGAAGCTGGATCTAAACTTACAGCTCACTCCGTGCCAAGTGGGAATGGGCACTCAATGCTCAAATATCCTTTAACCCAGAGAAAAGCAGATCTATCCTTGCTGTACTTCCATGAGTGAAACTGGTATGTTTCAACATTCCCAAGTACACATAAAACATCCAGCTTAGCTAACCACAGATTTGAAGGTTCAATTAGCTCAGGTGATCAGTCTTTGCTTTCAAAACCAGTGTGAAGTTTTTCAATGCAAGGTTTTATAGACACCTATAGCAGTACATTCCAAACTCTCAACTCCATACTGTCACATTTACATGGCAAAGACAAAAAACAAGATTTATTCAAACACGTGAGCCAGTACAATTCCTTTCACTTAGTTTAAAAACAAGTCAATATTTAAACAAACATTGGTCTACAGAAATACAGAGCCACAATGTTTACGTAACATAGGAGAGAACATTCAGCCCTAACACTCGCTGCACAAATAATTTTCCTGTTACCATTGTTCCTTGCACTAATCGTCTTAAATCAGTATGCTCTGATTTCCAGCCCTTCCAACAATGGGACCAGTTTGTCCCTACTGAGTCTGTCCAAACCCCTCAAATTTTGGTAACTTCCATCAAATTGCCTCTGAATTTTCTCTTCTCTAAGGATGCAAATGCCTTTATCGAATCTGTCCACAAAAATAAAATCCAGAGACCATCACACTCAAACAATTTTTCTGCTCCCTGACCAATACCTTCACATCCTTCTGAAAATGTGGTGCCCAGAATTATGCACAATACTCCCACTGAGACAAAATGAGACATTTTATAAAATGCTCACCATAACATCCTTGCTTATGCATTCTAGGTATTCTCTCCATCTGCTCTTGGAATCCTATCGGAATAGGACATTTGATTTGCTCTCCTCATACTTAACTAAAAAATCGTTTCACATTCCTCTCCATGAAATTTCACCGTGTCTACCCTTTCCACCAGACTGAGTGTGTCCGCCACGATTGTCACTATCCTCCCTGTTCATAATATTGCCATGTCTGAGCTGTAAATTTTGAAAATGTTTCCCCACATTCATGTTAAAAATCATGAAAATATCTTTACGGGAAAATGGATAACCAAAAATATGGAAAAACGGGAGAAAGTGAGAACTTAGTCAAAAAGAAAAAAGTACAAGGTTTGGGAAACTGAAGACAGGCAGGCCCTTGAAGAACTCAAACAAGCAATTGGGAGGGCAAAAAGGGTCATAAAACATCTTTGGCAAACTGGTTAAAGAAACGCCCAGAGCACTTTATACATATATAAGAAGCAAGAGGATAACTAGGGAAAAGGCAGGTCCACTCAAGGACAAAGGAGGGAATTTAGAGAAAACCAGTGAGGTCCTTCATGAAAACTTTGCATCAGTGTTCAAAGAAAAAGGATATGCTGGATGGTGAGTCAGGTGAAGGCTTGGTTAATATTTTCGGGCATGTCGAAGTAGAAAAGCTAGTAGTGTTGGGAGCTTGGCAGCTATTTAGGAAGACAAGTCCCCAGGACCTGATGGGATCTATTCCAAATGCTGAGGGAGGCAGGTGAGGAAATTGCTGAGGCCTGTGTGAAATCTTTGTATTCTCTTGAGTCACAGGAGGGGTTCTAGAGGACTGGGGAATAGCCAAAGCTGTTCCTTTGTTTAATGGCAACAAATAATTTGGGAAATTATAGGCTGGTGAGTCTTACATCAGTGGTAGGGAAACTAGGAACATAGGATGATTAAAAAGGGGGTACATTTAAAGATGATGAAATGCAACTGCCTGGAATGCACTGCTAGAGGTGGAAGTGGTAGATACAGTAGCAATATTTAAACGGCATCTTGCCAGATATATGAATACACAGGAGAGGGAGGGATATGGACCTCTTTTAGGCAAAAGATTTTTACAGAGGAATCACTATTATCTGAATATTAGATTATCTGAAGATGATTTCAAGGTTCCATAAAAACATTTCAAAGAGGTAAGTGTATTCTATTTATCCATACTGAAGATGGGCCAATGGGCTGAGAACTGGCAGATCGAGTTTAATTCAGATAAATGCGAGGTACTGCATTTTGGGAAAGCAAATCTTAGCAGAACTTGTACACTTAATGGTAAGGTCCTAGGGAGTGCTGCTGAACAAAGAGACCTTGGAGTGCAGGTTCATAGCTCCTTGAAAGTGGAGTCTCAGGTCGATAGGATAGTGAAGGCGGCGTTTGGTATGCTTTTTATTGGTCAGGGTATTGAGTACAGGAGTTGGGAGGTCATGTTGCGGCTGTACAGGGCATTGGTTAGGCCACTGTTGGAACATTGCATGCAATTCTGGTCTCCTTCCTATTGGAAACATGTTGCGAAACTTGAAAGGGTTCAGAAAAGATTTACAAGGATGTTGCCAGGGTTGGAGGATTTGAGTTTTGGGAGAGGCTGAACAGGCTGGGGCTGTTTTCCCTGGAGCGTTGGAGGCTCGGGGTGGCCTTATAGTGGTTTACAAAATTATGAGGGGCATGGACAGGATAAATAGACAAAGTCTTTTCCCTGTGATGGGGGAGTCCAGAACTAGAGGGCATAGGTTTAGGATGAGCGGGGAAAGATATGAGAGACCTAAGGGGCAACTTTTTCACGCAGAGGGTGGTGCGTGTGTGGAATGAGCTGCCAGAGGAAGTGGTGGAGGCTGGTACAGTTGCAACATTTAAGAGGCATTTGGATGGGTATATGAATAGGAAGGGTTTGGAGGGATGTAGGCTGGGTGCTGGCAGGTGGGACTAGAGACTGGGTCGGGATATCTGGTCAGCATGGACGGGTTGGACCGAAGGGTCTGTTTCCATGCTGTACATCTTTATGACTCTATGTGAAAACACTGGCAATTAATAAAGAAACTAAAGCAACAGCAACTGGATATTTTTACGGTAAGGATTGTTACACGGCCCTTTGTAAAAGTAAGGGTTTTACAGTATTCCTGACTCTTTACCGGGCCATTCATTAAAAAAAAGACAAGAGCAAAGGCACGGGTGAGGCGGGGCTTACATCCTTCTATCGTGAGACCGAGTTTCCAGAAACTGACCCTGGAAATGGTCTTGCTGTCGTAGTAGCTGTTCAGGATTTTGTTTAATGCTGGGATTTTATGCTAAGGTTTCAGCTCTTCTCATTTTAACCTGTAATTTGCAGACCGCGAAGATTAGTTTGTTTAAATGGCAGACAAACTATAGGTTTAAACAAACTCTCTGGTAGAGCACAACGTTAGATCAATATGGCTTCCCTGTTTAAGCTAAAATCGATTATCCAAGTAATCAACTATCTTAACGAAATAGTGCCCGCCCATCTCGTTTGGATAATCAAAGTTCCTCTGTGGTTTAGAAAGGCATGGTGGGGCAAAGGGCCTGTTCCTGGGCTGTACACTTCTTTGTTCTAACTCCACTCATTCTATCATCCAATCTGAAAATGAATTGCTCACCAACTAATTTTCTTTTTGTCAGAGTCAACTTTGCTTCCATACTCCTACTGTCCCTTTTATTCCATGGCCCTCAATGCTGTTGATAAGCCTTGTAACATTTACCTCAGCAACTGCAATTCCATCATCTGCTATTTAACCAAATAAACTAAAGCAAGTTAGTCAACTTAGGGAATTAATAATTGTTTTCATGATTGTTCGCAAAGGACTTTTAACAGTACACAAAGTTATGAACTGTAATGCTCTTGAATAATGCACATGAGGCTGGCAACCGTTGATCTGGAAGTAGCACTAACAGGAAGTGAAGACCCAAAACCACATGGCTACCTTAGACCAAAGGAGAGCCACAAAGAGGAGAGGAAGAGGAGGGAAGGCCCATTTACAAACAGCTATGTTAAAAGGAACCTAAATTGAAGACAAGAACAGAAACTCAATTAGACAATGACAACTATGCTTCAGTGTTGGCAGAGCCAGTTCGCCAGCCCTTTTAATGTTGTTTATTAATAGAGTGAGGTAAGGGAATCTCTGTGCCTAGCTAACGGCATTGTGCACTAGTATGCTTTTCAGGTAACTGTCACGTTCAGGGATCTTCAAGTTGAGCTATTACTGCCCTGTGACTAAATCCATTCAGCAGGAAAGGCGAGAGATGGAATATTCAAAAGGTTGTTCGGGGAAAACTGAGAGATGACATCTGGTGCTATATTTGTGCAGGGAATATGATTCCTTGCAAGCTTGAGACGTAATCTTTTTGCATCTTGCTATTCCAAGTGTAATGTATAAACAGTAAGATTTTTATGGGCCTATGAATATCTGATTAATTTACATAGATTATGATATATGTCATCTTAAAAACTGGAATGTTTGACCATTCTTTATTTGAGGATTTATTTGTTACTTCCATCTACGTTTCCCCATCGGGATTGGAATTCCAGCACCATTTCTCTTGCTAAATGCAAATCCAAAGGACTCAGTTAGTAAGTCAGTAACAATCTCTGTCTTCACACTAAAATCTACTTATTGATTCCTAATTTGCTTCACTTCTTCCGCTACCCTTTCATAACAGATACACAGCAAGTTCAGGCTGTAAAATGCAATTTAGAATGCAGCCAAAGAATTAAATGCCAGCAGAGTGCAGTAGGGAAGATATCTTAAAGATGTTGCCCTTCCAAGGTCAAAAGTCATGTGATGATGGTGATCTTGACTCAGTAATGCACTTCGCAAATCTCTTCCAACAAACAATTAAATATTATTACTCTCAAACAGATTTAATTCACTTGTGGAACACACCCAGGTTTTGTTTGTTCTATGGTACAACATTCCTGCCCATGGGAAATAGCACAATTACTGAACTGCATTAAATCTGTAACTCAAACTAGTTTGTGGGACACATGCTCAACTGAAAGTTTGTCAATATTTCCTATGCAAATTCAATGCTAAATGGCACACACTTACCTTGTCCACTTCCCTGACACTTGCTTGTATGGGATTTGTGATATTAATTTCAATAATGGTCTGCCACAGTTCTCTGTCACACCACACCACGATGGATAACTTTTCTCCTAAAATCAAACCGAACAGCTAAGAAAACTGGGGAAAAAAAAATATGTAAAATGGTTTTAGCCTTGATTTTTGTGGATGCAACGTGATCATCATTTTTATTGTTGCCATTTAAAGTAACTAAAGAAAAGCTGCTGGATAAATTTAGGAAGTTTCATTTGGGTGACATGCTGATATGCAGTTCTGTAGAAATTTCAGAACAGAATGGAAGATAGACTTGAATGTTAATTTTAATTAATCTTGGGGTGAAAACAAAACAGATTTGGCAGTTGAGTTTTGGTGGTCCAATTGCTAGCATCAAAGAACCAGAAAGGATGTTCTTCCAACCTACTGTAATCTTCTCCTATTTATAAACTGAAGTTTAATAGAAATACACAAAAAATCCAATTTCTTTTTAGTTTTAATATTGCATCTCAGGTTGTTACATTTAGGCTCAATGCAAGAACCATAAGACCGTAAGATATAGCAGAATTAGGCAATTTAGCCCACTGTGTCTGCTCTGCCATTCGATCCCTTTCTCAACCCCACTTCTCCTGCCCTCTCCCTGTAACACTTGATTCAATCCCCTTACCAATCAAGAACCCCTCTGTCTTAAATACAATGACCTGGTCTCCAGTCTTGTACTGCAATGAGTTCCACAGATCCACCTCCCACTGACTCCCCTAACCTCAGGCTGTGCCCTCAGGTCCACAGCCTCACCTGCTGGAAATATCTTCTCCACATTCACGCTATCTAGGCCTCTCAGTATTCACTAAGTTTCAGTAAGATTTCTGTTATCCTTCAAAACTCTATTGAGTACAGACCAAGAATCCTCAACTTCTCTTCACTATGTCATGCCCTTCACTCCCAGGATCAGTCTCATAAGCATCCTCTGGATGCCCTCCAAGGCTAGAACATTCTTCCTTAGATATGGGGCCCAAAACTGATCATAATATACCAAGTGCGGTCTGATCAGAGGCTTATACAGCCTCTTACATTTGCCTTCCTAATTGCCAACTGAGCCTGCATGGTAACCTCATTAGAATCCTGAGCCACGATGCTCAAGTGCTTCAGATTTCTGATGCCTATCTGCTTTTGCAAAATAGTCTACGCCTCTAGTCTTTCTGCCCAACTGCTCTCACTTCCCCACACTATAATCCATTTGCTACATCTTTGTCCACTCTCCCAACCTGAAGTCCTTCTGCAGTATCACTGTCTCAACAATAATCCCTGTCTTTTTGTTTAAATAATTGCTAAAGATGACACAAACTGTTATTGACCTGGAGCTTAACATTTACAATTTATTGATCTCAATCAAAATTTCTAAGTTGCAAAGATTGTCTGGATTCAAACAGGGAGTAACTGAGCAGTGGTCCAAGAGATGGAGGCCAGGATTTAGGGTTTATGTTGCAGATGTGCTCCAGATCCACTTGGAGCCAAGAAATGACGGGAAAAATCTGGCAGTGTCCACTTAGCGCTTCATGAGAAAAGAAAATCAAGTGTCAAGTTCAGACATTTCACATTGGTGAATAGACCAATCAGCCCATGAATCTATTCTCAAGTTCAATGACATTACAACTTGTCTATATCTTAATTCAATCCTTCTTGACTCCAATCTTGACTGCATATTTTTACAGCCCATAGAAGGAAAGTTGAGCATGGTGGAAGGAGGTCAGACAGGATCGTGAGGCAGCATGAGAGGAAATGGAAGGGGGCAACAAGAGAGAACAGAGAAGGCAAAACAGGGAAAGAGAAAGATGCAAGAGGTGACCATTCTTTCAGGAAAGATAACATAGACATGCCATATACTGTGTGTTTAGATGAATGAGACATGATACAACAAAAACAATTGAGGGGCACAATCAGGTATAGGGAGAGAACATTTTTACCTCTGGCCACAGAATTTCAAACATTGTCAGTCTCAGGATAAAGACACAGTCATTTAGGCCTTACATGAGCAGACATTTCTTCACAGGACTGCAAATATTTGAAATTGTGTACCTTAACAGAGTTGTGGATACTAGATTATTTAAACCATTCAACAATCAACAGTTTCTTTGACGACTGAAAGATATGCATGAGGGTTAAGGCAGAGTTGGCCACAACTTCGTTCAATGGTCAAGCAACGACAAAAAGCCAAATGGCCCGCTTTCAATCCTGTTACATTCTTAACAGAGAAAGTTGAAGCTTACGTTTCTGTACAACCTTTGACAACCTCAGTGTATCCCTGAACACTTTAGAACTAACTGGTTTCTTACTTTAGTTTGATTCACTTGAATGAATGAACATCAAGATGTGGGGAGGTCTTTTAGTGACGCAGCCTCTTTGGTAAATTACTAACTCGATGTTAAATTGAATGGCTGTCAGAACCAGCAAGAGGAAACATCATTGACCTGAATCTTTGAGCTTCTTTACATAGATGCTGCTCAACCTGCCAAGCATTTCCCACATCTACAGTCTTTATCCTACTATCAGAGCAAATTGGGCCTTCACTCCCCAGACTTTACAAGTACAAGAGATTATCTCACAAACACAAGGCTCTGAAAAAGACAGACACATGCTCTTGGTTGGGGAATTTTGAAAGTAGGAGCAACACTCAGTCGATTATTTAGGACCAAGACAAGAAGAAATCCCATCTCCCATAAGATTATGAACCTTAGCAATTAACAAATTTAACATGTTTAGTACATTGAAAGGTGAGATAGATTTAAAGAATGGGTAACAGGCAGGAGAAGAGTGAGGCAGAAGATCAACCACGATCATATTGAATAGTCAAAGCAGCTTGAAGGTGCCGATGATCCACTCATACATTCCTTCTATACTGCCCAGGATTCGGCACAGCCCCCCAAATCCGTATTACCGATGCAAATTCTGAGCACGACCTTCCAGTTTCAAAAGCTGCTGCCACCCACGAACCTTCGAGATCCACGCAACAGAGAAAATAATTTGAAGGAACTTGGGTCTACTGCTCAGCCCATTTCTTAGATTCTTCAGATTTACGAAAAAGTCATAAATCCAAAGATTTGCTGCTTCAACTCCCTTTGGATCAGACATTCTAAGAGAAAAGCAGAATCATTGACGTTTTCTACATCACCTGATATTCGCATTCACAAAATCTTACCTGAGACAACTTTTGCTGGCAGGCCTGCTTCACAATCAAGATACATTCTTGAACACTGAAGGATGTGGGAATAATTTCAAAATTGAAAGTACACTGTGCATTTTAATATTCAGCTTGTGGACAAATAAATATGGGACTAAGTCAATGTTTTAATTTTTATTTGTATATGTCAAAATACAATTTTCAGAAAATAATTGGAAGCTTTTGTAATCAGTTTCTGCAGATGCACTGTCTGCTCAATACTACCAATAAAACTGAAACAGCACACCGGCTACATCATGGAATCCAATATAAAGAATAAATAACCTAAATATAAAACACTAAAATATTAGAAACATCTACGGTAATTTTGCACATGCACTCAACACATTCCACAATCTGCTTGCCAGTCAGTCAAACACTCAGAGCACTGTGGTGAACTAATGCTCAAACTTTGTCGTCACTGTCTCTGTCAATGTTAAACCACAGTAAGATGTCACACATCACCAGCAATATCGACCCAACAATCACTTAGTCCAAATACCATTTGAATGTGAAAATCTAGTTTTCTTGGTACCTTTATAAAATCAATCTCCTGAGATTAGTAGTAAGAGTATGAATTCACACCTGCAGAAAACCAATGAACAGAAAATGTCATGCCCCAAAGAGGCATTGCGCCCCAATTACTAGAAGACTACAATAAGCAATGTAACACAAGAATCATGTTTATGTATGAAGAGGTATAAATTCACATTTAATACAATATATTTAAGGATAATACAACAGCTACTGCAAGCTTAATGTACAATGACTCTGCACGTTGGAACTCTTCAGTGGTTTTATTTGACATACGTTGTGTGCCGTAAGAAGTTGTATTGACATTTAAATATATATTCAAAATAAACTAGGGGTGATGCACAATATGGGTCTAATGGTAAGTGTGTTCACTGCAATTGTTCTTTTAAAAAACCACCACAATATAAGAAGTGCATTTCAATCTCTGGGGACAACATGAACATGCTTTCCCAACTTGCCGCAAACCTTCCCATCTGCCCCATGTGAAGACCATTAATATAGCTTCCCCGAACAAACAGCCATTTGAATGATATTACTTTGGCAGGGAATAAAATGGCCAAGACGTGACTCACAGATGCAATATAGTGAGAAACCTCTCATTAACCTTGGATGCACATTTTTACATCTGTGAACACTAATCCCAAATTAATTGAACCGCTTACCATTCAAGACACCGCGCTTTTCCAAAAAAGATCATTTCATGTATATTTGTACTTTTTAAGCCATAAAACCTCATTTAAAAGACATCTTTGAATAATCTGTGTAACCATCATGCCTACATGGTGCATTGAAACTTAAAACAGTAATTGTGTATATATATATATATCGTATGAACATAAAATATACATACACAGAACCTGCTAAAATGAATGTGAAGGTTACAGATTCTTTAAGATCTTGCACTACAGGCTTAAAAATTGTGACAGACTTAAGTCAAGAAAACATTTTGTAAAATAAATCTACTTCAACGGATTTGTTAAAGCATCTTATCAAGAAATGCATATTGCACAAACAGTGAAAGCAAATGTTTCACCAACCGTACTGATCATCATTGGGGGGGGGACAAATTAGAATTCGCAGTTACCTCCTTGCTTGGCCTTAGTTGAATCTTTTCCAAAACGGGATGGTTGTGAATGCTGTCCCAAATTGAACTGGCACATAGGTGGTTAAGCACATATTAAACATTTTTTAAGCATGTGAGAAAGGAAAATAATTCTGTGGCACAGTAACATTTAGTTGTATTCTTAACTGTCTTCATTGCACAATGAAAGCAGTTTGTTGATGCAAGTGTTTTATATACAAGTAAGGCTTATTGGTTTAATATCAAGGCGCTTCTGCCTTTAAACACTTTCCTCAAAACTGTAAACAAGATTTTCAGTCATCCACTTCAGCAGTTTTAGCATCTGTTAAAATGGTTATATATATATACATACACACACACAAACATCTTTTATATATATATATATATATATATATATATATATATATATATATATATATCCATATGTAAAGACATTGAACAGGTTCATACAAGATGATGCTCTTCAAGGTGGGAGCCTGGTTGGTCACTTCCATCTCTTTTTGATCACTTTGCTGAAATGTGTGTGATTGAATTCAGAGTGGATCAGTTTTCACGAAATGGCATCAACAGCAAGCAGAATCCTGTTTACTTGGAAAGTTTGCTGATGACTCTGATCAAGGCCCCATTTTCATCTTTCAGCCTCTGGTTGTCTGCTTTCAAATCTGGTAGCATCTGTAGTGGAAATAAAGATTATATTAAGCCACTGTTAAAAGCAAACCTTCACTCTGCACACAATGTTGATAGCAAAGGTTCTAAACAGAACTTCTAGAGAATCTGTAACATGGGAACATGAACAATTTTTAACAGCAGAGCATTACAACTACATATGTGCACTTGCAAAGGATTACTGCAGTCTTGCAGCTTTCAATCTTTGTTATTTCTTGAAGCCATATTCAAGCACCTTAAATAGACAGCGTATATTAAAACAATCTGGTGGGTGAAATAATTGGCTAAATGGAAAAGCCTTCTGCCTTTCAGATGGATGTACAAATCCTCTGGGTATATTCGAAGGACAACAGGAAAAGGTTTCCTAATGTCTTGGCCAATATTATTCTTTAAACACAAGAAAAATCACTATTACATGACAGTTCCTGGGAGCTTGTTCTACACAAGTTGGCTGCAGCGCTGCCTATACAAAAATCACAATTGCACTGCAAACATAACTCACGATGGGGTAGCTCTGAGGATAATATTAGTACAGTGCTGAAAGATAACTTGAACTCGAGATATAGAATCCATTTGGATAGAAAAGGTCACTTGTGAGACAACTTCAGCAGCCCCTTAACAGTGGTTACATGATAGAACATCACAAAGGAAGAAATAACAGTGATGTCTAAAAAACATTTGGCAATAATCATCAGCAACTTTCTATTTGGCAAATTGTACACTGAAGAAGAGAGCTAATAGCATGTATTTGGGGTAATTTCTTGAATTCTGATGCTAAGCAGGGAGCTGGCTATTCTACAGCTATGAATAGGCAAACAAATTCCTGAGTAAAGGAGCCTCTAGGTAACAGCATCACATGATGCCCAGGTCATTAATGCGGCAAATGGAATTTTGTCCTTCATTGCTAAATCAATTACTTGGACAGGATTTCCTTTTACAAAGTCATGTTGACTCTGCCTGATTATATGATTTTCGAAGTATCCTGCAATTTCCTTAATAATGGACTCTCGGCATTTCCTTGTGATAGATGCTAGGCTATTTGGCCTATATCTTCCTGCTTTGCCAACTTCCTTTCTCGTACAAATGTTTTACATTCGCTCTTTTTCCAATCCATTGTGACCCTTCCAGACTTAGTAATTTAGGCAAATAAAAACCAGTACACCGCCTGGCTCTGCAATGACTTCTTTCAACACGGGTGAACCTGACGGACTTTAAATCGATTAATTGTCCCTCTATCTTTATTTCCCCAGACTCTCTCTCGCTCTCTCTCTCTCTCTCAAAGACTAATACTTACTTTTTCTTTTTAAATACAGATCATTCTTTTCATATCTGTTCTTGCATTTCTAGCTTTCCTTCATGCTTATTTCTCTACCATAATTCTTTTGTTCTTAAAAGCATTCCCGTCTGATTTACCACTAAATCTTTGCAAGACTTTTAGTGCTCCTTTCAACTTAATACAACCCTAAACTACATGTAGCCACAGATGATGAATTCTTCTTAAGAAATAGCTCTTGTTCATTCTGATAAATCTTTAAGTATCTCCTTCGCTACATCTCTCACACTGTTTCCCAGTTTACTTGGACTGCATTCATACCCTTTATAATTACCTTTATTTAGATTTAAAATATAAATTTCAAACCCTCACTGCTCAACTTAAAAATGAATGTGAAATCTATCATAAGAACTCTGAGCAGGAGTAGGTGGTCTGGCCCTTTGAGCCTGCTCCACCATTCAATAAGATTATGGCTGATCTTTTCATGGACTCAGTTTCACTTACCTGCCCTCTCACCATAATCCTTAATTCCTTTACTGTTCAAAAAAATCTTAGCTTCGAAAGCATTTACTGAGGAAATCTCAACCAATTCACTGGGTCGGGAATCCCATAAATTCTCAACCCTTGGTGAAGTAGGTCCTACTCAATTCAATTCAGTCAATGACTTGGATGAAGGAACCAAATGTATGACAGCAAAATTGGTTTATGACGCCAAGGTACAGAAGAAAGCAACTTGTCAATAGGAGACATTGGGTTACACAGGGATACAGATAGTAGTAGTGAGTGGACAAAACATTTGTTGATTGAGTGAAGTTTGTGGGTGATTGTTCACATTGGCAGGAACAATTGAACAACTGTGTACTATTAAACAGAGAGAGATGACTGAACTTCACAGTACAGGGGATCTGGACACCCAGGTACACAAATCACGAACATATACTATGTAGGTACAGTGAATGGCTAGGATAGCAACTGATAGGTTGGGGCGTCATAGCGTGGGAAATGGAATATAAAGATAAAGATGATATACTGCAGCTGTGTAGGACTTTCGTGAGACTGTGTACAGTTTTGATCCCACTTGAGAAAAAATACAGTAATGAGAGAACAGGTTCTAAGAAACTTCACTCAGAAGGGGCAAAGGGATTATTTTATCTAGAAAAGCTGAATGGGTTAAGCTTATAACCACTGAAATTCACAAGAAGAGAAATTAATGAAATATACAAGATCCTCAGGAAACTTAATAGTGTCGTTACTTGGAAGTTGCTTCCTTTCGTGGAGGAGTTGAGAAATTAGGGGTTATAGTTTTAAAATAACAGGTCTCGCTCAGAACACTAAGAAAACAAAAGTAACTTTTGGTTTTTCTGTTGAATTCTCTACCCAGAACCAGAAAGTTTGGGTTACTGAATTTAAGGCTGTGTTAGAACGATTTTTCATAGCCAAGGGTGTAAAGAGTTATTTGAGAGAAGGTTTGAGATCACAACCAGACAGCATCATCTTACCAACCATATGAAGCTGGAAGGGTCAGAAGGCCTTCACCTATTGCCAAGCACTGATTCTTTAAGGCTTCATTAATTGACACATCAGTAATAGAGGCATAAAGAACAGGAAGGGTACTGTGAACTTACTCTGAACACTGGTTAGCCCTTCACTCAAGTATTGAGTGCAGTTCTGTGCATCAACATTTAGAGGAACAAGGTGAATATATTGGAGAATACAGAAGAGGTTGTCAAGATGGTTTCAGGATAACCTCAGTTATGAGCAAAAACTGGAGAAGGCGGAACTGCTTTCCTTGAACAGAAAATGGTCAACTGAAGACTAGAAACATATGGATGTAAATTTGCTCGCCGAGCTGGAAAGTGCATTTTCAGACATTTCATCACCATACCAGGTAACATGATTGAGCCTCCGGTGAATCACTGGTGTGACAGCCTGCTTTCTAATTTATGCATTTAGGTTCCCATGGGGGTGATGTCATTTCCTGTGCTGCTGTCATCATTTCCTGTTCTCTCTCTCTCTGAGATTGATAGACGGGATCCACATTGGTGTATTTGTTGATAGAGTTCCTGTTGGAACATTCCAGCTCAGAGAGCAAATTTACATCCAGATCCTCAGCCTGAGGTACAAATCTTCTCCAAACTCACGAACGAGAGAGACATTTTCCAAATCCATAAGTAGCGCAGACAATTAGGGAGAAACTGCTATTTATAAAAAGGAGAACCAACCAGTCAGCACAGTTTAACTGTTTTGCAAAAGCAGCAAATGAAAAATGAGAAAAAAACTTATCACATAGCAAGTGATTTGGGTCTCTCACTGGAAGCGTGTTGGAGGCAATTCAGTTCAAAAATTTGAGATGGCATTGTATGATTATTTCAATGAAAACAATATGCAGGGTTATCAAGAAAAGTCAAGAGATTGGCACAAGCTTAAAATGCTCACAAAGAGCTGGGTGCAGACATGATGGGTACTAAGGTCTCCCACTGCACCATTCCAACTCTATGATGCCCTGTTTTCCTTGGCCAGGACAGGTGAAAGATAAATGCAAGGTTGTTGTTTCCTCTCTTAAACACCTCCAAGTGGAATTTCTCCTTTGGGAATTAGTTAGATCTCAAATGCAATGGCCCAGTGGCATTTCATGTGTCAGAGGGGTGCAGCCAAAGGAGTGCACTAAATCTGTTTTGTAACACATATTCAACAATTGACACAGTTAGGGACTGTCAACATGGCGGTTGGCAGCATTGTCTCATATAGCACATCCTGTGCATATGGCACTCTTAATCAGTGACTGTTCAGGAAAATGGAAATAATGGTTTAAAAATAACATGCATAAGGAAAAAATAAGGGATACTGTCTAACACAACAATGCAAGTAATTTGTTTAAAGTTTTCGTGTGACTGTACCAAAAGTCTCAGAATAAATATCAAGAGTTTCAGTAACTTATCTGAAAGGTGGTCCACTCATCTACACCATCCTGAGCTGGGCACCAACCAGGATTTGATGGTTTCAGTTGCAGCTGGGTTACAACTGATAACATCACATTATACCAACTAAGCGCTCCCTACCATTGAGCATAAAGCTGAGTAAATAAGCAAACTTTTAATGTCACGTAAATTGTTACAACCCTATGTTCAACTAGACAAATATTTTCTCAACTTTAAAATCAAAATTTACAGACATGATCCTGTTAAGTCCATCACCTGCAATTACTTCAGGCACAAATGTGAAAAGAAATCCCAATTTTCCAACTTATTACTGGGTTTTAAATCAGCAAGCAAAGCTGACGGTCATTACAAACAACAATATTTACCTTTCAAAAGATTATTGACTGTATATTGTAAAAACAATTACGTGGGATTTAGAGTCAAGGAAACTGGAATTACACTGCTACAGCTTTCAAGATATTGGAAAAATGCAACTCTCAAGGATAGTGATTGCAAGAGTTTATAATCAGAGCAGAGATTACATGCCAACAGATACAAAGATGTCCACAGGAGAGAGATAAGGGAATATGCAGACAAATGGAACTAATATGAATGCCTTTGTGGTGGACAAAAGCTAACTATGGTTGGGCAGCCTAGTCTGTTGTCGTAATTTCATATATTTAAATGTATGCAAAAGGGCTAATTTTAAAAACCGCCCTTTTATAAATCACATTGCTATGCAGATACAGGTGATGCCATACACCTAACACCCAACATGCTCAAACTATTCATGTATGCAGATACTTCAGAAATTTTACATCCATCACTCCACAATCTTCAGCACAAACTACGTAATGAATAAATGATTTTACTGTCACATGAATTTAACAGTGAGCAAAACAATAGTGAAAAATCTTTCCACTGTCGCCACAATCCGGTGCCATTTTGAATAGTTTTAAGAATAAGAAAAAAATACAAAGATATCGCTAAAAGAGTCCAATAGTCTTGAGCCAGCTCATCATTGACGATGCTTGCATTACGATTCCTCCTCCACCACCACCTTGCAGCAGTCGACACAAGGCCCAACCAATGGTGAAGTCGTCATTCTTCAGGCACTAGCTTTTGCCGTTGGCGATTCTCCTTCAAAGCTGCATGGCCACCACCTATGCCAGACCCACTAACATCAGAATCGTGTCTCGTCACTGGGCCCACCTTGCCAACATCACCACAAGCCCCTCTACCACTGCATTGCCACTGCAGGACCCAACCAATCTCCAAGGTGCTGATCCTCAGGTGCCATTTTCCACCATGATATTGCCTCCACTAACTCAGATTCCATGTCCTGTGCTCACCCTGGAATAATAAGTAGGGTTCCACTCTCTGCTGCCATAAGGTCCAAACTGGGGCCACTCGAGTCCACACTGGGTTTCCTCGCCATCGCCGATGGCAGTACAGGGAAGTGTAAAGAGGAAAAGAAAAAAGTGGTTGGAGCAGGTGAGCCCTGGCACAGAAATCGTACTCCACCACCATCTTGATGACATCAACCCTCATTCATTTCCAAACGTGACCTCTTTCAAAATACTAAACCTATGAATTTAATATTTGACCATGTGCAAGTATATGGACACAACTTTAAAGCATCTTACTTCACAGTGACAGGAAATATAGCTCAAATCTTACTAAACAGCTATCCATCTTGTCACACCTATAAAATGGCCTAGGTACAGAGTACATTTCCGGATGTCAGCTATAGCTTAGCATTCAAATCACAATCAGAAGCTCCCACTCAAGAGCCAATCTGGGGATTTGGACTCATAACCTAATGTGTTAGTTCAGTGCAGTCTTGAGGGAATAATATACGGTGAGATGTGCCATCTTTCCATTGAGACTGAGTGCAGAGGCCTGCACCTCCCTCTTATCTTATGGTACTATTTCAAAGATGACTGGAGAATTCAAGGACTTTTGCTATTTATTCCGCAACCATCACCAAAAAGGAAATAAAACGTTGCCCCTTTCTGCTCCTCAGATGTTGCTGCATGAAAACCGGCTGCTGCATTTTCTACATCATCGCAGGAACTAAATTTCAGAAGCACCTCAGCACTTACAGATGCCCTGAGATCTTGAAAGGTGCTTTATGAAAAAAAAGTTCTGCTCAGTTGGACTTCCTCTTCAAATTTGACAAGAGATATCACTTTATGTGAAGCTTTATCTTCACTTCAAGCATAAGAGATCCCCACCAAACTAGGAATGCACTGGACCAAGAGCACAGACAAACTGTTACTTTCGTGTTAACCTAAAGGTGAATACAGTCACATAAGTCACAATTTGATTCTCGTTCATCACAACCCCAGCAGTTTCATGTACTATGGAGATTGTACACAACGTTCAACCACATACTTAAGTCAAATAGTGCAGGTCTTAAGAAACTGAAAAAGGAAACAGTGGGATACAAGGCAAACCAGATAAGCAGCAGCACAAATATATACACGTCACAGAGTTGCCCAAAAGCAGCAAGGCATTTGCATTCTACAGATTTAGATGAAGCACTGCAGCCAACAGAAGCAGTCCTTGCTCAGAACGATTGCAAACAAGTGGGACTAGAAAGTTAACTGAAGTTTAACACCTGCCTGGCTGCGAAGGGAAGCAGTAATGAAGAAAAGGGAAGGAGCTACGAGTCCGCAGCTTGGAACAGCCTACAAGACTCAGAAAGCTTGGTAACCACTCTGGTCAGAGCCCTATTCTCAGCCAACAGCCGCTCATTTAACTGCCTCAGAGTCTGAAACTCTTTTACTTGACGCAGGTTCTGCAGGGGATCAAAACACAAGGAGAAGAAACAGAATTGGAAAGCAGAATGAAAAGCAGGCATAAAGAAGAAAAACGTTAATAAAATAATAATCAGTGCCTATTTTCACTTGACACAAAGATAGAGACCTGCAAGGGGTGGGATGGGGTATTCCCCTGAGGGTACTGGACAGCATCAGGCAGCTCAACTTTGAAGATTTAAAATTTTCAAACAATTACTCATGGTAAGTTTTAATACAACATAAATTCCCATACACATAGCACAATGTCTCCATGCATTTCTAGTTTTGGAAATTTCAGTTCAGACAAGGTCACTTTAATGCAAGTGACAAAATGTTGTCTGCGTGCCAAGACACAGGACCAATTCTTTTAGGATGCAATTATGAGAAGGCATCAAACCACACGTGCAGCATAAGAGGTTACTGTTCAGCAGTTGGAGCCGAAGGTGGAAAATACAAGAGAATGAGAGAAAAGCCTGCGAAAACAAAAGGCAACCCAAATCATCACTACGTGTAAACACAAGAATATACACACACAGTTTCAGGGAGTAATTGTGGTCTGAAATCAATCCTTTGAATTTAAACATCCTTTAAATAATTTCAAATCCACCAATGGCCTTGCTTCCCCTTTCTCTGTAACTTCTTGCAGCCCTACATCAACCAGACTTCCGCACTTCTCAGAATCGGCTTCTCAAGCAATTCCAACTTCACCATGCCACCACTGACCATGCGTTCAGGTTCCAAGGGTTGAAATTATAGAACACTCTCCCTAAACTTTTTGCCATCCTACACTCCTTTTTAAACCACCTTTAAACTATTTTTGGTTATCTGTCCAAATAATTTCCTTACAGCTCAAAAGTTACATTTTACTTAACAATAGCCTCATAAGACATAGGAACAGGAGGCAGCTATTCAGCCCATCAAATTTGCTCTGTCATTCAATGAGATTGCAGCTGACCGGATCACTGTTTAATCCCATGAGGCATTTTAGGAAATTGTTCAACATCAATCCAAACAAACATTCTGTGCTCTCTGGAATTGAGTAAGATCACAAGAAAACAAAACACACCATTGATGCATATCCCAACACTTCTTTGCACATCCAGTTTTAACAGCCAGGTAAGAAAGTTGAACAAGTGCCAATGGTGATTCCCAACAGCAAGTGAAATGATTTACACCATCAGAACAAGATATGCAACTCATTACAACCACTTAGAAAATAAGAATATGCATAAGCAGAGCCAGAGTCATTATTTGGGCGGTTTGTGACCACAGTGAACCAAGTTTCCAGGAACCACATGAATTAACGCTTTTACAGACAATCTATCAACATCTGATAGCTATAGCCGAGAGCGTGCGGTGCTGGAAAAGCACAGCAGGTTATGCAGCATCGGAGGAACAGGAGAGTCGACGTTTCGGACAGGAGCCCTTGACAGTTATAGACCTTCTGCTTAAACCCACTACTGTCCTGTGTTGACAATGTTTGGTAGAAAAAATATAGGATAGTAAGACAGCAAAGATGCAGGAGAAAATAATGAACTTAGGATCGTTGGAGCCACTGGAGGAACAAGCTTACATGCCAGACAAATATTAGCAATAATGGACATGTTTTGAAAAGATCAGAAGGTAATTCACACAGTAAAATACCAGGACTTCACACATTCAACATGATCACAGCTGACCCCATCTTAGTCTTAACTGTACTTTCCTCCCCGCTCTCCACAATCCTTGAAGCCATTAATAATTAAAAATCTCTTCCCTCTTAGATTTGCTCAATGTTCCAGCATTCACTGGATACTGGTGGATGGGGTGGTGTGGGGGACTCCGGCTGCTCCACAGATGAATGCCCCTCAGTGAGCAGTTACTTATGCTGATCGCTGTTTTGAACTGCCCACTCCTTAGCGTAAAAGTACAACCTCTTGTTCTATATTTCCTCAAGGGCAAACATGCACTCTCCAACTTCACCAATCCTTTTTAGCATCTTATGTACCTCAACTAGATTTTCTTCTTCTTCTTCAAAACTGTACTGAGTAATCTGCTCAATCTCCATTCACAGAACAAGCCTTTCATCTCTTAGATTATCTCTGGACATTGGGATGATTGATCCATTGAAGCTCTAAGCAATGGTGCCCACTACCTGCCGTACTGAAACAACTGGAAATAAAAATTGAAGACAAATTTAAACTCTAGAACAATATGACACATCACTGCACTGATCTTGAAATGCTTGTGACATCATAAACAAGTAATCCAAATAAATCTTTAGTCATCTTCTTGGATTCCATTCTACAAAGAATAAATCTCTCAATTGTCAAAACATCAGATAAAACTGTACCACTTGAGATGAATGATCTCCTGAAACAAGTACTTCCTCCTGAATCAAGCACCTATATGTCTTCATGGTGCAGTTCAAAAGGTATCTGGATGGGAAAATGAATCGGAAAGGTTTGGAGGGATATGGGCCAAGTGCTAGAAAATGGGACTAGATTGGGTTAGGATTTCTGGTTGGCATGGACAGGTTGGACTGGAGGGTCTGTTTCTGTGCTGTACATCTCTATGCCTACGTAAAATCACAAATGTGAAAAACTGAATAATACAGCAATGAGTAAAAGACTGCCATGAGTGAAATTCTAGAGCTTGGAACTGGTAAAACGTGCTGCAACTATTCTTTAACAGGGAATCCAGAACTGTAGACATAATTGCAAAATATTTATTTATTTAGATATTAAAGACAGAAAAACACATATCAAACAGCTACTGAAGAGGCAATACCAAGTAGCAGAGCTAGTTCAACTGCTTGAATAGTTAACTTCTGTCCGGATCATATCGACACCAGGAAGAACCCAACAGTCTTGACAAAAGCAGTTCTAATAAAAGGAAAAGTCAAACTGGACTTTTTTGTTGAATGGAAGGAGGAAGAAAAGCAAAGCAAAGCAATCTCTTGTTTTCACCAGCGAACCATTAAATAGGGCTGTGGCAAGCAGTCTCAAGGGCATCATTCCTGCCTGAATATGCAAAGAAAAACCACAGAAAGCAGAGCGCAACTTGGTCGCTCTAAGTATGGCCTGAAAATGGTTTTGATCCTACATGTAAACAGCTTTAGGTTGTGAGTCTTCTGCTAGAAATGTGTAGCCTCCAAAAAAAGCAAAATATCAAATCCAGAATTAAGGGTAGCCTGAGGAATAAAGTTCAAAATTTGCTCACAATATTGAATTTGCAGGCAAACACCTGTACTGACGATGATATCAACTGAATGCAATAGGATAAAGATGTGCTAACAGAATGGCAGACTAGTGGCGATGGAACTTTAAATAGGAGCACACAACAAGATTGGCAAGAGAGATCAGGAAAGGCAATATAAAAGGCAATCCAAGAGGATGACTACAAATTTATTTAGATTACTTGTTTATTCTTTCATAATATAAGAGTCCAGAACATCAGTGGGGGCAGTTGGATTTATTGAGGGAATACTTAGCAAAGTAAATTGGATCATGGCCTTCGTAAATAAGAGGCACACTAGGAAAGTGACATTGAGCCTTTTAAAAACAGCTCTGATTAAGCCACATTCACAGCATAATGATCAGTGTGGTTGTGACAGTTCAGGAAGGACATGAAGGACATTGAGAGGACACAGAGAAGATGAACTAGAATGGTTCCAGGGTTAGGGAATTTTAGGCACCAAAAAAAGGATAGTTTCCCTGGAGCAAAGCAAATTAAGAGGACATTTGTACTCAAGATTGATGAGATAGATGGATGTTGACCTATCTACAACATAGATGCAGATGAAGTGGATCAAAGAAAAGCTGTCCCTATTAGCTAACATTTTAAGAGCATGGGGATACAAATAGAAGGCTATGAGCAAGAGATACAAAGGAAACATAAGGCAGCTGGAATTTGCTGCCTGCAAGAACGATGAAAGCAGAGATTTCAATATTTTGGATAGGATAGATATTAGCAGGGCTATGGCATACAGTGGGAAGTGGAACTCTCTGGATTGCTTTGTGGAGAGCTGCCAGGCACCCAACTGCTCTTCTTCTGTGCCATAATGACCAGCACACTGGAAAAACGGGGGAGGCAGTGGCCTCATGACACTATCGCTGGACTGTTAATCCAGAGACTCTGATAATGCTCTGGGGACCCAGGTTCAAAACCACCAAGGCAGACAGTGGAATTTGAATTCAATAAAAGAACCTGGAATTAAGAGTCTAATAATGACCATGAATCCACGTTGATTGTCAGAAAAATCCATCTGGTACACTTTTACGCTTTAGGAAAAGTATCCAGACCCACAGCATTGTGGTTCACTCTGAACTGCCCTCTGGGCAATCAATGCTGACCTAGCCAGTGATGCTCATATCCTGTGAACGAAAAAAAATCCAGAATAGAAAATGCACATAGCAAGGAGCAAAAAAATACTTGCTCCATTAATCAGCGTGAAGTAAGTAAATCAGTCTCTGGTGGATCAATGACTACAAATATTTCCGACCTCTACATAAATAAGACAGTGATCTTTAAATCTCATGACCCATTTTCGCCCCAACCTCATTAAGCTAGAACCTTATACTGGGCAATGAGGCAAGAATGACCTTAACCACACAATATAAGCTAGTAGCTCTGAAATGCACCATGGATTTTCAGGATTTTGAAGGACAAGGAAATACAATCCAGAGACATGACATTTTATTGGTTCACATGACAGACATCGCTGCCAAGGGCAGCATTGCTCATCCTTGATAGTCTGTGGTGGTGGTGGTGAGCTGCCTTCTTGAACCACCACAGTCCATATAGCATGTTCAACAACAGTGCTATTACAGAAGGAATGTTGATCCTATGCACAGCAATATTGTTCCAAAACAGGATGGCGAGTGGTTTGGAAGAGAGCCTACAGGTGGTGCGGTCGCATACATTTGCCACTCTACTCATTCTAGAACTGCACACAATACTCCAGCAATGACCTGACTTTTCATACAGTGCCAGCATAACCTGACCCCTCGATCGCTACACTTCAGCTAATAAAGCCAAATATTTCATGTCTTCTTCATTACTTGGTCTAACTGTCCCACTACCTTGAGGAATCAGTGGGTGCGTACATTAAGCTCCCTCTGATCAGGGTCTTACCGTATACCATGCATTCCCTTTCCCTTGTTTCTTCTGCCCATGTGCATCACCTCAAACTTATCTAGATTGAATGATCTGAGCAACAGTGGCTCAGTCATATGCACTGCTGCCTCACAGCACCAGGAATCCAGGTTTGATTCCAGGCTTTGGTATGGAGTTTGAACGTTCTCCCTGTATCTGCATGGATTCCTGCTCGGTGCTCTCGCTTCCTACCACAGTCCAAAGATGAGGTTAGTTGTATTGGCCATAATAAAAATGGTCCCACGTTCAGGGATGTGCAGGCTAAGTGGGTTAGCTCTGGGAAATGCAGGGTTATGGGGATAGTTGGGGCCTGGATCTAGATGGAATGCTTTTAGGACGTTGGTGTTAATTCAATGGGTCAAATAACCTCTTTCTGCACTCTAAGGATTCTATGAATCACCAGTGATCAGCCCATCTGACTAGCTAGTCTACATCCTCTTGTACTGAAAACCATAAATGCTGGAGGTCGCAGCAGGTCAGGCAGAATCCATGGAGAAAGTGCAAGCTAATGTTCAGTCTAAATGACTCTTCCTCAGATGAAGAGTTACTGAGAGTTGAAATGTTAGCTTGCTCTCTCTCTCCATGGATGCTGTTTGACCCACTGCAATCTCCAGCATTTGTGGTTTCAGTACAGTTTCAACATCTGCAGTAATTTGTCCCTATATCCTCCTGTAATCTAAGGAGATTCTCCGCACTATTTGCCACACCACCAAATTCTGTATCACTCTTGAACTTACTGATTAATCTTCCTGTACTTAAGTCTAACGCATTTATATAAACCACAAACAACATCGATCCATATGAAATCCCACTGGGCTCACGCTTCTGGTCACCAAAACACCTCTTGAACATCACCCTCTACTTCCTACCACTCAGTCAATTCTGGATCCAATTTGCCAAATTCTGTTGGATCCCATAGGCTCTTAACTCAGCTATTAGTCTGCCATGACAGATCTGATTAAAAGCCTTGCATAAGTCCAAGTAGATCACATAAAAATCATTGCCCTGATCTATACGTCTGGCCACCTCTTTGAAAAACTCAATGAAGTTGGGCACACAGGACTTCCTCTTCACAAACCATGTGCTAACTGGGTTTGATTAATCTCTGCCTCTCCAAGTGGAGATTAACTGCATTCCTCAGAATTGCTTCCAATATAGTTTCTCCACTGCTGAGTTTGATTGGCCTGGAGTTGTCTGGTTTTTCACTTGTTCCCATCTTGAATAATGGTACCACATCAGCTGCCCTCCAGTCCTCTAACTCTCCTGTGGCCAGAGAGGAACTGAAAATGATTGCCAGTGCCCCTGCTATTTTCTCTCTTGCCTCACTCAAGAATTTGGGATATAATTATCTGGTCTTGGAGATTAATCGAGACCACTTAGAACCTCCCATCTTTCTTTGCTAGTTTCTTTAATTATAATAGTCCTTTTCCATGATTTATAGTCACATCATCCCTCTCACTCGTGGACACTGACACAAAATATGCATTTAGA
Organism: Chiloscyllium plagiosum; assembly: GCF_004010195.1. Taxonomy (NCBI): domain Eukaryota; kingdom Metazoa; phylum Chordata; class Chondrichthyes; order Orectolobiformes; family Hemiscylliidae; genus Chiloscyllium; species Chiloscyllium plagiosum. Next base: position 65,185,837 of record NC_057728.1, on the reverse strand, counting down.
ATCCTATTTACATCTGCTGGTTCCATGCTCACATGCCACTGGTCCTTAACAGGCCCTACTCTTTCTCTCGTTATCATTTTACCTTTAATGTATTTTTAAACTAACTTGGGATTTTCCTTATTTGCCATCATTCTTTTCAACTTTCCACTTGCACATTCTGTACTCCTCCAGGGCATCTAATTCGTCCCTTGGTACCTGCCATAACCACCCTTTTTTCTCTTTATCCAAGCATATACATCTCTTGGCATCATAGGATGGTTCACAAGATTTGATGGTCCTGCCCTTTATGGGAATACATTGGCCTTTGTACTCTTCGGATTTCCCTCTGGAATGCATCCCACTGCTCAGAGAGAGATTTACAGAAAAGCACCTTCTCCCAGTTTACTCTGGCCAAATCATGCTTCATTTCACTAAAAATCAACCTTCCACCAGTTTCGAACTTCAGACCAATCCTTGTCCTCTCCATAACGAACTTGAACATCAGAGTTATGACTGCTGTCAACAATATGCTCCCACACTGATGTTAACCACTTGCCTGGCTTCATCACCTAAAATCAAATCCAGAATCACTCCTCTCTTGTAGGGCCTTCTACTTACTGGATTATAAAGCTCTACGGGTGCATTTTAAGAGTTCAGTTCCTTCTAAACCTTTCACAGTATGAATACCCCAGTTGATGCTGGCAAGTTAAAATCCCCTATCACTACCTGTCACTTTTACACTTGTCTGAAATTTGTCTTCATGTTTGCTCTGTTTTTCATTATACTCCCAACAATGTGACTGCCCTTTTTGGTTATTAGGTCAGTCCCTCTAGCTTTGTTTGAGGAGCTTTAAAAGATGTCATCCCTCCTTAGATTGTAATTGATTCCTGATCCATAATACAACACCCCTTTTTTTTTTAATATAACCTCCTCTTCCCTCTCACCTGAAGTAACAGTGGAATCCCTTCTCCAATTTATCCATTTGAACTGAACTTCACAAATGTATTCATTTCATTGCATGGAAACAGTTGTGCCAGATGTGCAACAGAATCAAGGGGAAAATGTGGGCCTCTGGTTTGTTCAAGGTCATGAAGTCACACATTTTAAAAAAACCTCCTTGGAGACATGTGCCCACTTTAATACCAAACCAAAAAGTTTAATTGATACAAGTGAAAAACATAATGAACAAATTACATTTTAATAAGTTCACTTTTACTGCTTTTCCCATGTCAGGCTGCCATGATAACCAGTATTCTCAATATATCAATTTCATTTGGTTATCTAAACATTTTTCTTGCTACTTCCATATTAATATATCACAAGTTATCATAAAAATCTCATTTTACTTTCACAACAGGCAACTTATGACACCTTTTAAAAGATACTCTATGCATAAATGAATTTTTGTTATATTCAATATAAATATCTTAGGGGCAGCACGGTGACTCAGTGGTTAGCACTGCTACCTCACAGCGCCAGGGACCCGGGTTTGATTCCAGCCTTGAGTGACTGTTTGTGGAGTTTGCACATTCTCCCCACGTCTGCGTGGGTTTCCTCCGGGTGCTCCAGCTTTCTCCCACAATCCAAAGATGTACAGGTCAGGTGAATTGGCCATGCTAAATTGCCCAGTGTTAGGTGCATTCATCAGGGGTTAATATAGGGTAGGGGAATGGGTCTGGGTGTGTTACTCTTTGGAGGGTCAGCGTAGACTTGTTGGACCAAAGGACCTGTTCCATACTGTAGGGAATCTAACTTAATTTAATCTGTTTAAAATAGATGGTGGCTAAACATTTACCTTAAGCTCCTCTTCCATTTCTGCAATTTTCCTTTCCAGAGCTCTTCTTTCCTGTTAAATAATGAAAAACTGTCACACAAAACTATATTGAAAAGGAAAAGCCCAAGGTCTAGATAAAACACATTTTGCTCTAAGACTTCATCCACTGCCTTAGAAAGATAACTTATCTTCCAAGGGTTTCCTAACATTGTTTGAGAACAAGCATTTTCCCACGTCAGTGGAAGAGTCTGTGCAGCTCTGGTGACAGTCACCTGGCAGAGTCTAGTTTGATAAATCAATTATTGACTGCCATGGGTTTGAAACAGCCTGTGCATTGACCTAGGCCTGTCAATCCAGAGGATGTGCTTACAACTTAGCACATGGCACCTGGAAATGCAAACAGTACTTCAGTGACCTACATTGCTAATAGATTTAAATGTTTATGGATTAAAACAGGTCAGCTTATATCTTTTAACAGTTGCTACGGCTGTTTTACAGAAGGTTACAATTCTGATGCAATTTTTACAACATCTCCATTCAAAGTAGGATCCCGTTCTCAACTTACCCACTAACACAAATAGCATAGCTAAAAGATCACATTTTGAATTTGTTCAGTGTTTGAAGAAACAGCGTATTTTCTCAATGGACTAAAATATTGGAATTTTCCCCTTTACTTAAAATGACCCAAACTGATAGTGTGGTCACCCCAAATTAATCTAAAAGTCATAATCATTCAAAACTTTAATTACATCATTCTGAATCACACGAAAACAGCATTATAAATGAATGCTCACCCTTTTCTCCATCTCTAGCAGCGACCGATCAGCTATCCTTTCTTGCCTCTGAAAAACAGTATTGGTATTGTGTCTAAGTCAGGTTATCCTGGTGAACCCAAAGCCATATTATGTCTTGCGGCAAAAGTAATCAAACTGCTTGCATGTAAACCAATTTGTATTCAACAGAGCGTACTTCATTACTTGATCCCAAATAGTGGAGTTTCGTTTCTATTTTCCATTATTGTACAAGATTTAACAGTTGGACTTGCCTGTGTGGTTTTCTCTAATTGCACTTTCAACTCATTCAGTTCCAAGTTGGTGTCATGTAGACTCGCCTTCAGTTTCTCATTTTCTGCCAAGAACTGCTCATAAAGCTGTGAAAACACAAATTTCCAACAATTGTAATGCACAGAATTCCACTTTTAAAATACCACAAGTTAAATATGACCATTCACCAAATGTAGAATTGCCCTCTTCAATAAGTTATACTTCATGAAACTTTTAACAACGAGCCAAAAATGAATTAGCATTTATATAATGCTATTCTCAACCCAGGAACATCACAAAGTGCTTCAAGCCAATTTATTGTCTGTTTGAAACGTAATCATGCATGCAAGTTAAACACAGAAGCGGCCGTTTGCAACAGCCAGGTCAAATAACATGGTAAGTGATCAGATAAGGTGCTCTGATGATGGTTGAGGAATTATACCATCTCCAGGACATCAGGTCAGCTCTCCTAAATTCCTCGGTATTATGACAAGCAACCTTCCAGTCATCAAAAGCAGGCAAACAGGATCCATGGCTGATAGCACAGCACTCCCTCAGCATCGCAGTGCAGCACTACCAGCGCGAACATGTCTTGGAGTAGGGCATGAGCCCACAACTCAAGAGACTGCTTTGTGCATCAATGCAAGGAAGTCAGGGAGAGGGGATTAATTCAAAATATTAAATTGCATTTACAAAGCACACATTCAAAGAGGACCCCACTTCAGTCGTCACCTTTTTATAATCCAGCGTGTCTTCCTTTTCTGTCCTGAGAGATGCTTGCTTGCTTCCCCTATAAGTAGAGAAACCTGTTCGATTAGCTAACTGTTCAGGACCCTCATTATGTGTAGTAGAAGGCCCTGTGTCAAACCTGTAAAACAAGTAGACATTGTAAATTTGCTTTAATGTGATGTCATGGGCATGTTTACTGCAATTCTAATGTAACATCAAGAGAGTCTGCGGTTTCTTATTAATTCTGGTAATCTTCCCAACAAAACACTTGTAATACAGATAAATTCATCTTCTACCCAAAGCTAGAAACTTTCGTAATTGGACTTTTTTTTAAAAAATTGATTAGCGTGGCAACAGGCCCTTCGGCCCAACCAGTCCACACTGATCCCTCCAAAGAGTAACCCACCCAGACCCATTTCCCTCTGACTAATGCACCTAACACCATGGGCAATTTAGCATGGCCAATTCACCTGACCTGCATATCTTTGGATTATGGGAGGAAACCAAAACACCCAGAGGAAACTCACGCAGACACGGGGAGAATGTCTGTGTGGAGTTTGCACAGTTGCCCGAGGTTGGTACCAAACCTGGGACCCTGGTGCTGTGAGGCTGCAGTGCTCACCACTGAGCCACCATGCCGCCCTACTTCCCCAATTATTCTCAAAACCTCAATAAAACAAAATATTCCTCCAATTTCCAATCAACCAACCTATACTATCACAAATGCTGTATAGTTATGTTTAAAACCCAGTGCACATTGTCTAGGAATGATATAGAGACTATAAAAATGAACGAAATCATACCTTGAAAATCTGTCATTCTGAAAAAAAACAGGAAGTTCAAAGTTTAGCATATGTTCTAATATTTCACAATAAAGATCTATTAAACCATGAAGCACAAATTCAGCAAAAAGTCTTTGTCCTAAAAAGGAAAGGTCATGGAGTTAATAACACACCTAAATTTATTATGATCTGGCATTTAAAACAAATTTCAGATGACCTCAACGTAACGTGACACTTTTTTATTCAAAAAACTCAACTGTTATGATGGTCAAAAATAGTTCCATAACTGAAATGCTAACTATCATTGGTATGTTCCTTTTAAACAAACTCCATTCCACAAACAACGATGAATTGAATTGAATTTATTGTCACGTATACGAGGGCACAGTGAAAAGCTATGTCTTGTAAGCAATTCAGGCAGATCACAGAGTTAAATACCATAGATAAGGAAATAATAGGTAAACAGCGGCAAAAGCAAAAACACAGGTACAGTTGAATGCCAAGAGTTTGAGAGTCCGTTCAAAACAAACCATAACTGTGTATTTTAATACACAATTTACTACTTTTAATTGGACAAGCACAAAAAAAAATCAGCCCAGCAAGTACAAAGTCCCTGACAGCAATACCCCACTCCATGAAATTGGTTACACATGGTAAAATGCAGATCCTAAAGATAATTATGAATCTCTATAAACAAATGTTACACAAGTATGGAGACAAAAAAACAATCCATTATCCATCAGTTCATCTCAAAAACTCCGATCACCAAAATATCAAATATCTCGTTTTCCCACAACACTTGCCCCAATATCTGCCTCCCTCCACAATTTTATCTGGATACCACCCATTTGATTTGATTTTTGGCTTATTTAATACCCACGTAAAAACTTAATCTAAATTTTCACTTTCTTCTACACTTGATTTCATGCTACTGGTTCAAGTTCGCAGCAATTATAATCCTATGAGCAAAGTTCCATTTACCCATTCCAAAAATGTTGGAGTAACTGAATATTTCTCTAAGACCATATGATCTAAGAGCAGGTTTAGGCCATCAAGTCTACTTCACTATTTGATCATTTTTCAATTCGAATTTCATGCCTTCTCCCATAACCCTTGATCCCTTTACAAGTCGAGAACCTCTGTCTAAAAAAACACATTCAATGACTTGGCCTCCATAGACTCTGCAGCAAAGACTTCCACAGATTCATCACCGTCTGGCTAAAGAAATTCCTCATCTCAGGTGACGCTATTCCCATGGGATTTCTGAAGTCTTTCCCTTTTTAGGGAATAGTCTACGTCTCTATTCACCTTACCAAATAGCATAAACGCTCATTCTCATTTTGTTTTCCACCTATTCCCATTCTTGTGTCTGCACGAGTTTCCTCCAGGTGCTCCGGTTTCCTCCCACAGTCCAAAGTTGTGCAGGTTAGGTGAATTGGCCATGCTAAATTGCCCGTAGAGTTAGGTGCATTAGTTAGGGGGAATGGGTCTGGGTGGGTGACTCATCGGAGGGTCAGTGTAGACAAGTCGGGCCAAGGGCCTGTTTCCACACTGTAGGGAGTCTAAGCTATTTCTTTATCCTGTCCGAGTCCTTCTGCAGCATCTCTGCTCTTTCACGGTCATCGGCAATCTTACTAACAATGCCCCCAGTTCAGAGGTCTAGATCATTAATGAACTTAAAAAACCATCCTAACACAGACCACTGCAGAAATCCATTAGTCACCAGTGCCATTGTGAAAAGACCCCCTTATTGCCGACTGTCTTCTGCAGGTCAGCCAATTATCCATGCCAGTATCTTGCCCCTAACACTATGGGCTTCTAGCTTATTTAGTAGCCTTGTCAAAGGGTCATAGAGATGTATAGCATGGAAACAGACCCTTCGGTCCAATTCAACCATGCCGACCAGATATCCCAACCCAATCTAGTCCAACCTGCCAGCACCTGGCTCATATCCCTCCAAACCCTTCATATTCATATACCCATCCAGATACCTTTTGTTGCAATTGTACCAGCCCCCACCACTTCTTCTGGCAGCTCATTCCATACACGTACCACCCTCTGTGAGAAAAAGTTGCCCCTTGGGTCTACTTTATATCTTTCCCCTCTCACCCTAAACTATGCCCTCTAGTTCTGGACTCCCTGACCCCAGGGAAAAGACTTTGTCTATTTACCCTATCCATGCCTCTGATGACTTTATAAACCTCTATAAGGTCACCCCTCAGCCTCTGACGCTCCAGGGCAACAGCCCCAGCCTGTTCAGCCTCTCCCTATAGCTCAAATCCTCCAACCCTGGCAACATCCTCGTAAATCCTTTCTGAACCCTTTCAAGTTTCACAACATCTGTCCAATAGCAAGGAGACCAGAATTGCACGCAATATTCCAAGAGTGACCTAACCAATGTCCTGTAGAGCTGCAACGTGACCTCCCAACTCCTGTACTCAATACTCTGACCAATAAAGGAAAGCAGAGCAAACGCCTTCTTCACTATCCTATCTACCTGCGATTCTATTTTGAAGGAACTATGAAGTTACACTCCAAGGTCTTTTTGCTCAGCAACACTCCCCAGGATCTTACCATTAAGTGTATAAGTCCTGCTGAGATTTGCTTTCCTAAAATGCAGCACCTCACATTTATCTGAATTAAACTCCATCCGCCACTTCTCAGCCCATTGGCCCATCTGATCAAGATCCTGTTGTAGGACTTCATCAAACGCCTTTGGGAAATCCAAATAGATCACATGAAAAAACTCCATTCAATTTGTTCTGAAATAGCATGACATTTTTTGCACAGTTTTCTTAAAGCAGGTTTCAGTCTCTCGCAACTTCTCTGTACTACAGCCCAATATCCCCAGTCTGGGACAGTGGTTCAAATCGTACACAGCACTAAGAATGCAAGTACATCTGTGCATTATACACAGTAGTCAGCATGACGAGTCAGGTGACTTTTCTTTCATTCTGCCGACCCGTGAACTAATCGAAGCTCGTCCCCCTACACTATTCCATCATCCATGTACTTATCGAAGGATTGTTTAAATGCTCCTAATGCGGCTGAGTTAACTACACTGGCAGATAGGGCATTCCACACCCTTACCACTCTGTGTAAAGAACCTGCCTCTGACATTTGTCTTAAATCTATCACCCCTCAACTTGCAGTTATGCCCCCTCGTACAAGCTGACGTCATCATCCTGGGAAAAAGACTTTCACTGTCTGACCTATCTAAACCTCTGATTATCTTGTATGTCTCTATCAAATCCCCTCTGAGCCTCCTTCTTTCTAATGAGAACAGACCCCCAAGTCTCTCAGCCTTTCCTCATAAGACCTTCGCTCCAGACCAGGCAACATCCTGGTCAATCTTCTCTGCACCTTTTCCAATGCCTCCACATACTTCCTGTAATGGGGCGACCAGAACTGTACACAATATTCCAAGTGTGGCCGCACTAGCGTTTTATATAGTTGCAATTTGACATCAATGGCTCTGGAACTCCATCCCTCTACCAATAGAACCTAACACACTGTATGCCTTTTTAATAGCACTATCAAGCTGGGTGGCAACTTTCAGGGATCTATGTATATGGACTCCAAGAACCCTCTGCACATCCACACTACCAAGAATCTTTCCAGTGACCCAGTACTCTGTCTTCCTGTTATTCTTCCCAAAGTGCATCACCTCACATTCATCTGCATTGAACTCCATTTGCCACCTCTCAGCCCTATTCTGCAGTTTATCCAAGATCCCCCTGCAACATTCTCCCAATCTGTCCACTACTCCACCGACTTTAGTGTTATCTGCAAACTTACTAACCCATCCACTTATGTTTGCATCTAAGTCGTTTATAAAAATGACAAACAGCAGTGGTCCCAAAACAGATCCTTGTGGCACACCATTAGTAACCGGACTGAATATTTTCCATCAACCACCACTCGCTGCCTTTTTTCAGAAAGCCAGTTTCTAATCCAAACTACTAAATCACTATCAATCCCATACCTCTGCATTTTCTCCAACAGCCTACCACGTAGAACCTTAACAAAGGCTTTACTGAAGCCCATGTAACCCACATCAACTGTCCTACCCTCAACATCATGCTTGGTCATTTTCTCAAAAAACACAATAAGGTTTGTGAGACATGATCTGCCCTTGACAAAACCATGTTGATTATCTGAAATGAAATTGTTGCTTGTGAGATGGTTTTGTCACTCGTTAGATCATTATCCTAACTCACCAGCAAAACTAAACCAAAAGTACACAGTAGAACCATTATAACCTCAACATGAAAAATGACAATCTGCAGCCGAGGCTTGTTGTGGACTAGAAGCTTGGCACCAGCATGGACTGGTTTGGAAGGACTGTTACTCTCAACTTTATTTCTTCATTTTTCTCATTTATTCTTATGATATGCAATGCTGGACTTGTTACTTTTTGACATTTCTATTTATTTTCTCCTCCTAAGAATTTGTACTTGAGAATCTGTACCTAGGTACCTTTATACTCTGTACCTATGACAATTTGTAAACTTTTCACTGTATTCGCAAGTAGGTGACAATAAAACTAATTCTGATTTTAATTCTATAACCAAGAACGCAAAGCTTCAAACACCAATTCCTTTCTTCTCACTGATCCTGGGAAATTATTTCATGAATGACCAGTATTTCCATTTTTATCCAATTCACAAGGACACCATTTTACGAGCAAAGGCCTGAGAAAACTTGAACCCGAAAATGTTTGTACGCTCGTAGTTCATGGATTTGGAGATCACAAGGATACCACAGCACTGAGATGAGCTGAGATTAGACAAGCAACATTTCAACACGCATAGGCCAGTAATTATGGAGTTCACTTCGGAAATTCAGAGAACAAAACAATTCAAACATCCACGTTTAGTATTCAGTTCATTTAACTGTAGATTTAGAGCATTTTTTTGAGTATATCTATTGCTGGTATACATAACATTCCATCATACCAAAGATTAGAAATTAAAAAAAGGAATATACCCGATAGAAGCAGATGAAAATCCCACTTCAAGACAGCTCTTAACATTGAAGGAGGTACGACTTTTGGGGTTTAGGCCAGATGCCGATGAATGTATGTACCAGAACTTCCAGGAAATACAGTTAGCACTTTTAAATCAACTTTTACTTTCAATTCAACAACACCAGCATAAATCTCTGCAACGATGATGAGGTAGTCCATGACCTGATCCTATTCTTCTACATCAGCTCATAAAGACTTAAGTCACAACAAGCCCATAAACTTCAATCTATTCAACAAACTGGCCATTTATTCTGTTCACCTTGAAGAAACCATGTCTAAATTAACACCACTGTATAATCGATCTCAGTGGTCTCAATGGCAATTGCATTATCAGTCCACATGGAGTTACTGAGATACAACTTTGTTTACTTCTGAAACCTTATTCTGACTTTGTCAATTCATCCTCATCATTATTTCTCTGTCACAAAAATAAATTGAGGCCAAAACATTGAATGTTTGAGGAGATGAACACAGTTCGTAAGGCTAAAAGGGATCAAAGGATATGGGAATAAATGTGGACAGGGCACTGAGGTGAATGATCAGCCATGAAAATATCCAATGGCAGAACAGGCTCAAAGGGCCAAATGGGCCGTGCCTATTTTCTATCTTTCGAGGTTGCTATTTGCACATTGAATGCTTGTTTCACTATTGTGATTCGCTTTCAATTTGTTGAATGAAGGAGGCACGAAAGGGGCAATGCAATCAGCAGAGAGAGATTTCGGATGGCAAGTTTTTTGTTGTAGATGCTAACAATTTCAACCTTCACAATATCTTCCAAACATGGAACCTCTACCACTGAGGGCAAAGGCAGTAGGTGCATGGGAATACCACAACCTACACTACAACTCTCCGATTCACTCAACTTCCTTTTTGGAAATACATTGTTGTTCCTTCACTGTGCCTGGGTCAGAATCTTGGAACTCTCTTCTGAACAGCACTGTGGGCTTCCTTAGACCCCAAGGACTTCAGTGGTTCAAGGAGGCAGCTCACCATGACCTTCTCTGGGCCATTAACTATGTGCAAAAAATGCTAACCCAGTCAGCAATGCCCACATCCCACAAACAAAAATGGTAAGCCAACTCCCAAGCCAAGGGGTCCTGTGGCAGCAGTAGTGGTCCTTCCTCTGTGCCAGAAGATCTCGTTTCATGTTCCAGTTGTGTCACAGGATGATGAAACAGATTGATACAGGATTTTCTTATGAGATTTCCAGGCATTAACTGGGCAATAAATCCCAAATATATGAAGCTAAAGCCAAGAGTTAAAGATCGATTTCGTGCCCTTGATGAAACATTCCTGTGTCAGGATATTAATCTTACTAATTTTAAATAGATCAATGCAGCTGTGTCCAATTATGAAGCAACAAGCAATTCAGAACCCAATTTTCAGAAGTATGAAGATGGAAGAAAAACGATACAAAGGCCAACAGTAATAAAGTTTTCAATTTACAATTACCACTATGTGGGTGCCAGTTAAAGCCACACGTTAAACAAAGTATTCTCCCAGTGATAGCAATAATCGTCAGCACTTCCTTGCACTAACATTAATTCAGATTATTCATATAAGAGCACAGTGTTCCTTTTAAGCATTTTCATGTAACAATCAATGTTTTAATCAAGAACAGATGTTCCTTCTGTTACTAGAATGTTAAGTCTGAAACACTAGAATGAAGTTTGCATGAAGAATTCAGATATAATTTGACATTTCATCCAAATACAAGATGATTAATTTACACATGGAAGCTACTAACTCTAAACCCAATTGGCAAAGGTCAAATATTATGCAATGAGCTACTTTCAGTTAAAAAAAGTCATGAAATAACTGAAGCCACTTTTGTAATTTAACCTTTTTGCAGCAATGATTACTTACAAGCTTGTTCCTTTTCAACTGTAACTTTCAAATTCATCATTGCAAAGCTTTACATGCTCTTCTGATGTCCCACATTCCATCAGACCTGTCTATTGAATGCTGCATGGTTCGTGGTGCACCTAAGCTCACTCTGACTGCAACGGTCAACTGGGTTCATTCAGAGATTCACTGTGGCTTGAAGGATTTGGAACTGGACCCTTTCAATTGTGTCACAGATTTGTTTCCAATCCCATCACTGAAACCTTCCCCTTCGATTTTCGATTTAGAATCTTGAGCATTTGCCACGAACAATAGTGATTAAAACAGTTGTTGTCCCAATGGATCTAAATTTAACATTTCAAGACTACCAAAGAATGCAGAACAGAAACCACAGCACAGGAGGCTGATGTTGTGTCCATCTAGGTCAACTAATACAGATATACTATGTATAGACACACATCCATGTCCTTTTCAAATTAGGACGTCCGTTCCCTTTCAAATTATACTCAGTCACTGCCCAGCAGACAAAGCTTTCCATCTACTGAAGTCTGAGAAATTGCTTTTCACATTAGCTCTCTAGCTTTGTCGAAGAAGTTATGAAGTGACCAAAATCAAACAACAATTTGGAAATTTAAATCAAATTCTAAGACTGTGCAAACAAAACTAAAGAATCAAACATAACAATTACAGATGAGTGAACTAAGCCATTACAACAATGGCTACGCTTCACAAATGCCTCATTAGCTGTGAAGTAGTTTTGGAAATTCTGAGGTGATTAAAGATACTGTATAAATGCAATATTGGTCTAATAGCTGCACACCCTGCTTTTCTCTGAAAAGTCCGAAAAACATAAAACACTTCTCACAAACGATACCCTACAAAACAAATACCGTGAAACTTCTGATGCAACTACAGAGCAGTAATCATTCTGTTATTAAAGAGTTTCCATATCTAACAGAGGATCTCTTTACAGCAAAACAAAATCAAATGGCATACATATTTTTTAACCAATTTATATAAAAAATATATTTCCTTTGCTGGTAAAGTGCTCATTATTTATTCTTAAGCATTAGTTATTGCAGATCCACCATTGGTTCAAAGTGTTTCTCAATTAACCTAATCAGTTGTCCTTTCTTCAGCAAAGTAGTACACTTTTGCTGAGCAAATCAGGAGGCGTTGGCAATTTACAAAGGGCAGCCGCTTTTAAAAGGCTGCTGATACAACAGGTTGTTTAAAACATAGCATACGGCTCACAATGTGACAAATGGAGGTTTAGTCTGCCATATTGATGGAAGGAGATTTTAAATTCAACCAAAAATGATGACAAACTTATTTTTGTTTAAGATTCTAAATTTGATTCAGTCGTGTCAAATAAAATCCACATAAATGGAACTGCAAACAAAAAGAAAGATCTGCCATCATTGAGATTCCACTTATTGCAATCCTGGAGCATTGCTGCAAGAGTATTTCAAGGCAACCATCTTCAGAAGCTTCAATGATCTTCCTTCCATCATAAGGTAAATGGAGATATTTTAGGAGAAAGTTAGGACTGCAGATGATGGAGATCAGATTTGAGTATGTTTCTGGAAAATCGCAGGTCAGGCAGCATCCAAGGAACAGGAGAATCGACGTTTTGGGCATGAACCCTTCTTCAGGAATCCTGAAGAAGGGCTCATGCCCAAAACGTCGATTCTCCTGCTCCTTGGATGCTGCCTGACCTGCTGCGCTTTTCCAGCAACACATTTTCAGCTCTGATCTCCAGCATTTGCAATCCTCACTTTCTCCATGAAGATTTCTATCTTAATATCTGACCAAGTCAGCAAAGTCTACACCTCCTAAAAAAATATTTTAAGGAAAAGGATTGCAGCAGAAAGACTAAAGGTGCAGATGTGTAAATATTTTTGACAAGAAATATTGAGGGTACAAGTCGACAAATGCCTAAATAGAAAAGGGACCTTGGGGTTTAGAGATACAGAACACACCTATATAATTGGGACAGGTTGAAGTTAGATCGCTATGTCCAGTTTTGGGGATATCTTACTTTAGGAACAATAACAACAGCAGGAAGAGTGTACTGGAGAAGTTAATGAGGCACCAGGGGCGAAGAGCTCTTTTCATGGATACAAATAGTGAAGACATGCAATCCAAGTGTTCAAAAATATAACAGGTTTGGACCAAGTAAAAGAGGAGAAAAATGGGTTCCACTGGTGAGTGAGTTGTTCCTGACTGGAAAAATTCAGCAAAATAAAGACAATGAGAACATAACTTAGATACTGAATGCCTTTCCATAAACACTTATGGAATCATACATGTTACTTTTTTCAATACACGAGGAAAGGAAAAGTGAAATTCTTAAGTTCATTTCTGAGGCAGCACTGGACTCCTTGTGTTAAGGTTTTATGGTTCTAAAATAATATAAAAGTAAAGATAATTGAGTGTGATTCACACCTGAGACTTGGTCCAATCAACCTTTGCTCTTTTCTAAAAGCAACACACTATTATTCATCTTAACCACAAGTTTTTCATGAAATGAACAGGTCATTTTTCTTTGATCAGGACCCCCTCCATTGGCTTAATCCAATGAAAACATTTTTTTTGTAATATGAAGTGTCTTAAAATTCATCATGTAATTCTCCAGAAAACACAACACTCCTCCCAAATATATTGCAATCCAACAATATCTCAGGAGGTCCTTTTACCAAGTGGCACCAAACAATGTCCAAATATGTGCATGTTTAAGGCCGATGTATTATTATGTGGACAAGAACCCATTGCCGTAAATCTAGTTCAAATATTATTTGGAAGATCAACTTGTTCATAAACAGAACACAGCAAATGCCACAAGTATTACAACAAGCATAAAATGCTTTCAGTTGATAAGTAATTAGTCTTGAAGTATTTCAACCAATTCTGGCTCAAATAAAGCTGACCCTGATATTCAAGCACACGCAAGCTCACAACAGCTTCAGTTTTTGAGCATAAATGTTTGCCACCATTCCAGCAGAAACATTTCAAGGTAGAGTGTACTTAGGGCAAGTAATTACCTGACATTTTTTGTTTGATCCATCTTCTGTGTCAGACTGCTGTTCCTGTTCATTTTCATCACTCTATAAACAACAGTTACAGCTGTTAGGGTAAAGTAAATTCAAAATACTTTTACACTTGTTGACTTTCTTCATGGAATTGGTCATAGGTAGTCAAAGACTGCTATTCATACAATCAGATCAGCTGCTGAAATCCCATAGTCAGCCTGCCCCCATGCAATAAACAGCTAAGATAACTGAACTTCAGTAACTCAAGGTTTAAAATTTAGAAAATGGTAGCAATATTGAAAGATACAGAACTCCAAAGACATATGTGCAATGCTCTTCAGTGAATGCAGCAACCTAGTTTCAGGGGAGAAACTCTTCCCATAGTATCATGTACAATAAGTTTCACTTCGAAGTTCATCAGGTGGTGATGGCTTGCTTCTGTCTGGTTTGATCACACCACTCCATGTTCAACACAGTTTGAAATACAACCCCCTCTGATCTCCGAAACAAAAAAGAAACCTCAGGCTCGACACTGTGTACAGAACTTTCAGTTGATACCTTCAATACGTCATGTTTCAGGGAGAAATGAAGCAGCCCTTCGGTAGAGAATTGCAAGCTATAAACAAACACCATGAATACAACTGAAAAATTTCAGCAAGGTTTTATGTACTAAAAATGTATACGCATAGAGTGCCTTTAAAGAAGAAAAAGATTCCAGCCAGGGTACTTCCAAAGGCAAAGTGGAAACCAATACTAAGCTTAAGAAAGTCTGGCTCAGATAAGATTCATTACACAAAGGAAGGAGGTCAAGCAAGTGTGTGGTTTGTGAAGGAAATTCCAGAGATTGAAATCACCAAGGGCACAATTCTTTTTCCATCTGCTTTTGACATGTGTTACTGGTTGGCAAGCATTTATTGCCAATAAATAATTGTCCTGGAGAAGCTGGTGGTCAGTTGTCTTGAGCAACTAGTGTCTTTGGGATGCACAGACACCCATCATGCCACTAGGAAGTTTCCAAAATGACTTAGAAAGGAACTTGTAGGTGCTAATGTTTCCATGCCTCTGTTACTGTTGCATTTTTAGGTGGTAATGGTCATAGGCTTGGAAGGAGGCTGTTCACGGAGCTTTGATAAGTTTCTGCACTTCATTTTATGATGGTACCTACTGCTGCACAAAGGAAGCAAGTGCATGAATTAAGTGCATGAGTTGGGGGTTATGGTTCCAGCCAATTGGTCAACGTAGTCCTGGATGGTCGCAAACTTCATGAATAACAGAGCTGCAATCATCCAGGCAAGTGGAGAATATTCCATTACACTCCTGACTTGTGCATTCCAGACAGTGCCAGACATTGGAGAGACAAAATTAATTCCTGGCTACAGAACTGCTAACTTCAATGAAATAATGCATAATAAATTACTCCCTGAAAAACTGGGATTTCTGGGACAGTGTTTCTGTTGAAAGATGCAAAATATTAGAGTAATGGAGCAGGAACAACCAGACAGAGCAATGACACTGGGCAGGTAGGATTTAGTGCAGAAACCACCTTCCCCTTATTGCTCTTGCTGAATGTCAATTGCTTCCATTGCTTTGTACAGCATTTATAAAACAACTTGACATGGATAAAGGAGTGTACATCCTTACTCGTCTCACTGTCAGAGTTTTTGCAGATTTCTACATACACTAGTCTCTTCCCAGCTGTACCAGCCACTGAAGAATTTGTGCAGAAACCTAGCTTTTGCTGTTGGATGTTTGCTGTTTCTGCACAATAATTAAGAAAATCATGCCAAGTACAGAATGAACTTAGGTTATGCAGCAAATTAGTATTTAGCCCCTGGAGAAACACTGAATCCAAATTGTTTCTGACGGGTCCTTTGCAGAGATTAAACAAATTGTACATAGCAGAATCGTGCTTCAACAAAGGGATCAATACCCAACTGTTAAATGAGGTACTATCCTCAAAGAACCAAAAGGGCTTTGTTTTTTTAAAAAATGGTGAAGTTATACTTACATCCTGTGTCCAGTAAGAAACACCTGTCGATCTCCGCTTTTCCCTAGGCCGCCTACGCTCTCTTATCGATGGTTTATTTTGTGACTTGTCATCTAATTTCTCTTCTCCATCTCTCTCATCGTCCCTTTTGTCCATTTCTAGTCAAATTAAAATAAAATGTTTTTTTCCCCTTTGACAAAAAAGCAAATCACATTACCAGCAAATTTGCTAAAGCAACACAACTATTACGCACATTCTTCTACAGATATAGCATGGAAATTAAACACGAGGTATTTTACATGTTACTTTATACATGAACAAATGTCCATCTGCCAAAAACAACTAGAGAAACCAAAAAAAAATACTGTAAATCAAAAACAAAAATCAGATGTTGCTGGAAAATCTCAACAGGTCAGACAGCATCTGAGGAGATAACGGCCAAAGTCAGGACTGCAAATGACTCATGATGGGCTTTTGCCCGAAATGTCGATTTTCCTGCTCCTCAGATGCTGCCTGACCTGCTGTGCTTTTCCAGCACCTCTCTAATCTAAACGCGGTGGAGAGAAAGCAGAATTAACATTTCGGGTCTAGTGACCCTTCTTCAGAACCAAATGTTTAGCTAGCCTACTATTGACAGAAAATTTACAATATAGCCATCACTATTTCAGGTCTCTGTATTAAACCTGCTTACTTTTGCAAATTAATTGGAAGGAGGTTTGGAAATAGTGAATATTTAGTTACACCAACGGGGTTCACAAACTCCTGAACTGAATCACACTGATGCGGAAAGACTCAAATGTAAAATATGGTCCGTGTTGAGCGAGTTGAATATCTGGAACACTAAATGAGGCCCAGTGAAACAGATGCACAATGGGTGAGTTGTCGAGTGATCCACATTTGAACTATCTCTGGGCAAAATTGGCACAATTCATTTCCCTGACACAAGCAAACGTTTGATTGTTTGTCTTTATTTAGAGTGGAAACCAATTAAAAAGAAGAAAAATAAATAGGTCGCTTAGAAACACATCTTGACAAAGTATATTTAACTCTCTTTGGAAATGCTGTTTTCAGTTACCACACATGCAGATAACGCCATTTCTCAGTGAAAGAGATGAATGCCCAGTTTGATATTCAGAGGGGTTTGGGTGTACAGATGAAATGCATGAAGTTTGCATGCAAGTATACAGAGCAATTAGGACACTGGCCTTTCATTCAAGGAGACTGATTTGCAGAATCAAGTATGGTAGTAGCTACAATGGTACAGGATTATGTTAAGACCAAACACAGAATTCTATTCAGCTTTGATTTCCGTATTTGTGAAGGATATATTTGTATTAGATGCAGTACAGCAAAAAGTCACAAGATTGCTCCTTGAATGAGCTGGTTGCCATGTTGTGAGAGCCTCAACATACAGACGTAAGATGGAAATACAGCATTCAGCCCCTCAAGATTGCTCTGCCATTTATTAAGATCATGATGGGTTTGCATTTCAAATTTCATAATCCATCTACCACAATAACCCTCCATTGTCTGCACACCAAAAATCTATTTACCTCGGTCTTAAAACAATGACCCCCCCCCCACTTCAACCACAAACAACATACAGCATTAACTTCACATTTTCCCACATGACACTCAGAATATCTAGGTTTTTGCCCATCACTCAACAGGACAAGATTTACTAATATTTGGGGAAAAAAGACTTATCAGTGAAAGGCTGCATGGCTTTGTGCATGGAAGGTCATGTCATACGAACTTAATTAGTGACAAAAATGATTGATGAGGGCAGGACAGTGTATGTTTTATGGACTTTAACAAGGCATTTCACAAGGTTTCTCATGACAGGTTGATACAAAATGTGAAGTCATGTGGGATCCGCAGTGAGCTGGACACCAAACTGGCTTAGACATAGAAGACAGAGCAGCAGTATTTTTCTAAATGGAGATCTGTGACCAGTGGTTTTCAACAGGGATCAGCACAGGACATTTGGAACATATACAAATGATTTGGAGGAGACTGCAGGTGGCCGGATTAGTAAATTTGGGGACGACACAGATTGAGGGATTTGCAGATAGTGAGGAGGATTGCCAGAGAATACAGCAGGATATTAATAGACTGGAGACTTGGGAGGAGAAATGGCAAATCAAATTTAATCCAGACAAATGAGAGATGAAGCATTTTGCAACATCAATGCCAAGTGTAAAGCAGCTAACATCAGTGGATAGTTTAGTGCAAACTTTTTAAAAATGCAATATCGAATTATCCACTCGAGTAGCAGTTTGTCCAGTGGTAACAATCAACTGTCAACCAGCTTTTACTAAAGTTCACTCTATCCACTTAGTGCATTGGTTGCCAAAGTATTGGATTTGATCACACTCCCTGTAAAATGCAATTCTTTTTTCCCCAACTTGCCAAGATGTACAAATATAGTGGATTCTGTATGTGCATAGTGCAATATGAAATGTGCATATCAAATACCTGTGAACACATTTTAAAAACAAATTAAACAAAATCTTTTGATTTTGAAGGACACAAGTGGAGCAAGTACACCGCCACAGAAACAAACTTAGTGAGTATGCTTTAGGTGTGAACTAACATCACAACTTTACCTTTATCCGCTTCTCCAGAACTTCGGTTGTATGCAGAGTAAGCAGATGTAATGCCGATAAGGCTGTTGGGTCGATTTAGTTGGCATGCCACATGTGAACTATTGAAGGCAGAGACGGTGGCAGTCGAAGTTGCCGTGGTACTTGACCTAGTACGTTGATAAGGCTTTGAAAAAAAAATTGGGAAATTTTACAACGGGACTGAGAATGTTGAAACTTGCACTGAAGAAATTTACAATGCATACATGGAAAACGTTTCTCGTTTATCTTTGAAAGGTGATTGGTTTTCAACAAATTATTGATTATTTATTCACCCTTGAGGCGCTTTCATTAGGAAATTGCCTGGACCTTCCAGGTGTAGCAGATACCTAGCACAGTTTGCAGGGAAATATTTCTCCCAAACAGAGAAGATGATTGCAAGTTTTTTTTTTAAAATAGGCAAGTTACTTGCGATGTCCTAAACTTACACGCAATGGAGTCTGAAACTGCTGCATTAAATCACTAAGTGGTAATTAAAATGAATTAGCCATTCCCTAACAGGGCCTGAAGATTGATCGGATGGGGGCATTTCAATAATGAAAACCAGCCTCGACACTAAGCAGTCTCTTTCATTCAGCATCTTCAATAGTGTTGGGAGGGTGGAAGGAGGAAAGATGACCACGTAGAACAGTTCAGTCAAGCTGCCAAAGACTTCATGTGCAATTAAATCTATGTATAAGCAATTGGGGACCCATACATCTTAAACAACTGGTGGAGTCCCCATTCACTGGGTGTAATCAGATGCACAAACTGATATTCCATTCAGAGCGATCATTAATCTCTTCCTTCATTCTTAATTTTGGGACAAATGGTTTACATGGTATTATTTAAAAAAACCAAAGCAAGTGCAAGTTCATCAATAAGCGTTTTGTTCACATATTGTATTGCACATGGAGATTCTAAAGACACTCAAGGTCTCTCAGAGTATCAAGGCAAAGTAGCTGAATGAGACTCAAAAGCCTTGACGGGTTATTGCTAAACATACTGTCCAAATGTGAAAACATATGGCTAGTTCACAATTTTGGCTTAGCACTCGCGCTGGCAATGGATGGAACAGCGCAATGGTAAACATCAGTATCAATGACCTTTACGGACTTTAGGGTCCTATCTTAAAGACAGTCATTCAGAGAATATACAGTTGGCCAAGAAGAAATGAACAAAGGACTGCTGATTGCTCAGCAGGCAAACTCTTCAGCACTGTCCATTCATTTTTATTTTGCCACATTCTTTCAACAAGACAGCAGTTTTTCCAACTGGAGGCTGTGGGCCAGGCTGGGACAAGGCTCACGCACACTGAGCTTGCTTACATGTCTTTCTGAAGAAAAGCTTAAGCAATGTGTAAAGCTTGGCTCCAGTATTAGTCTTCAGCAGGTACTTTCTGGAATACCTATGTCAGTTCTAATCAAAGACGACCATGCATAACCAAGAATCCAACAAATTAAGCTTCAAATGTAATGTGTTCAAAGATGCCCAATCAGGAAAAACTTCCAAGGAAAAAAAAAATGACGCATTTTGGACACATTTTAATCTTTTTATTTTTTCCACTGAATGTAGCTTTGGGTAGGCCAGCATTGATTCCTAACTGCCCTGAAGAACACAGTGGCGAACTGGCTTCATGAACTGCTGCAGTTTTTGGAGTTGTAGGGATAACCATAGTGCGGTTTGGAAGGATCCCGTATATTAGTACTGAAGAGTCAATTCTGGGCTTGCTACACTGATGTATACTGTATGGTTCACTAGAGGTGACATCTGAGCTAATGAGAGCTGCATATAAAGTGATCACGCACAAGATTCTCTCATGTCTTGGGGGGCATTACTGAAGCTTTCAGAATGCTCTTTGATACTTTCTTCAGGCTGCCCTGCCCCCAACAAGCTCAGCACAGAAGAGCTGCATAAAACACTAGCTAGGCCACAGCTGATGCACTGCGCACAGATCTGGAATCCACATTATAGGACAGACATCCTCTCAACAATTGTGCGGTGACCAGAACTGAACACTGTACTCTGGTGATCTAACAAACATGTACACAGGTCCATCATAATGTCCCTGCTCTTGTTTTCAATGCCTTGGCTAATAAAGCCAAGGACTCCATTTGTCTTTTTAAACCAAGATCGACCTGTTGTCTTCAATGATCAGTGAATATGAGCAGTAAAGTCCACCTGGTTCTCCAAGTCTGCACTCATCAGGTATTTCCTTGTCTTGTTAGTTCTCGCAAAAAAAAATCACACTTTTCACAAGTAAATTATATTTGCCTCAGTTCTGCCCATCTGACCAGCCCGTCTGTAAATGGCCTGAAGTCCAAGGTTTTCCTCCTCATTATTGTGAGATCCATAAAGTTAGTGACCATATCTCCAACATTCACATCTAGATTATTACTGCGCAACAAAAACTGCAAGAGACCCTTCACTGAACCCTGACTGTACACAGGCTTCAATTCTCTACAGCTACTTCTTTTAAAATCATAGGGTGCAACCTATCAAGTCCAGGAAATCTAGTGGTCTTCTACCTTCACCCTTTTAGTGCCTTGATTATTTAGTTTATTTTAGAATGCTCTTGTACCTTCTCCTGTGAAGACTGATGCAAAGTATTTATTCAATTCCTCTGCCATTTTCTGGTTTCCAATTACAGGTCATTCTGCTACAACACGTGTTTTGTTAAACAAATTTGCTGTATCACCATTCATGAAGTGGGGACTGTTGCTAAAGCGCAAACTTTTAAAGCAGGTATTGGTTATACTGCAATTCCACATCATTAGTTTAAATGGTGCTGCAATTACACAATTTTCCTGTAACACAGGATTGCATGAGAACAAATCTACTGCATTCTATCAGAACCAACTGTAGCTTTCTCGCCTCATTCTCTGAGCAGCCGAGGTCCTCTTCAGTTCTCCCTTTTTATAATGGAGGTGTCAGTGTTGGACTGGGGTGTACAAAGTTAAAAATCACAACTCCAGGTTATAATCCAACAGGTTTACTTGGAAGTACAAGCTTTCAGATCGCTGTTCCTGACTTTATTACTTGCAGTCTCCTCGAACTGAAAGCCTTTCCATCTGCACAGAAGTTAGAATCATAGAATCATATAGCACAAACAGTCCAACCAGTCAACGCAGACCATAGTCACAAACTAAACTCGTCCCACCTGCTTGCTCCTGGCTCAGATCCCGCCAAAACTTTCCTATCCGTGTACTTACCTAAATGTCTTTTAAAAGTTGTAACTGTGCCTGCATCCACCATGTCCTCAGGAAGTTCATTTTACACAAGAACCACCATGTTAAAGAAATTACCCTCGTCTGTTTTTTTAAAAATGTTTCTCCCTTCACCTTAAAAACGTGCCTCCAAGTCTTGAATTACCCCATTCTCAAAAAAACACATTAACTCTATCTATACCCTCTCAATATTTGATAAGCCTCTAACGTCACCTCTCAATCACCTGTGCTCCAGTGATAAAAGTCTGAGTCTATTTCACCTTTCCATATAACTGAAACCCTCCATTCCCAGCAACATCCTGGTAAATCTCTTCCAAACCTTCACCAGCTTAATAAAAACCTTCTGAAGAAACCAGAACTGGACATATTACTTCAGAAGAGGCCTCACCAACATCCTGAACAATCTCAACATAACATCCCAACTCCTACACTCAAAGGTCTGAGCAATAACAGCAAGTCTACTGAACTTAAATATGTTTAAATTTACTGATTTTAATACAAAATGCTCCAGAATATGGAGCAGAAAATGTCATGCTCAAAAGGTGAAAGTCCTTACTCCGACTTGCTTCATTCCATTTGTAACTGCTAAGTCAACAGGAGACTCCACCAACTAGGCAATACAAATGCATTGTAGAATTGCCACACAATTCTTAAAGAGTTTCCTGGACAACCACATTTTGCCACAGATTTTTTTTTTATCTAGGTCCTTATGCCTAATTCCTCAGGGTTTACGCTTAGCAACAAAATTGTTCTGCATTCCTTCTGGAACTGACAGTTTGGCAACACACTTCCAAATTACTTCGCAACCATGCAGAGATAGAAGTTTCTGCCACTGATGCTGCATTTAACAATGGGGTCTTTAACTTGCACAAGTGTACCACTTTTTGAGTTACAATAAATAGATCGGCACAATAGTGTGCCTCAAGGACCTGATAAAAAGCTGAAGGAAACTATCCATACTACTGATCTACAAGAAAAACGAAGGACTTGCGTGGGTATGAAAACCAAATACCTCTTCGGTGTTTTTACTAAACCGTTGTCGATCGTCATCATGAATTTCCACTTGATTTTTGTCCTCTTGCTTTTCTCGGTCTTGCTTTTCTTTCTCCTCCTTTTCTTTGTCTTCCTGTTCTCGAGTTCGACGGTCTAAGCGACTCCTCCCAATCGTTTTCTCAGCTTCTTGTAGGTCTGTTAGTGTTACACCCTGAAAGACAGTATTTTTCAATATTCAGTCAGTGTAGTTCATCAAACATCCCTCATGCCATAACAGTATCTAAACCAAAGGAACATTATTTTTATAAAATACTGCTGAGGCCTCAGCTGAAGTGATGTGGTCATTTCTGACCACTCCACTTCGACAGAATGTCAAATCTTTAGAGAGGGTGAAGAGGAAATTGACCAAAATGAGAACAGTCTATGGAGGCTGGGAGCATTCAGCTCAAAGCCAAGAACGTTAACAAAGGTTTCAAAGCTCTCAGGCTAAAATGTGGATAAACTACTACCAACAGGATCATCACCAGACACAGTACAATCTGTAGATGCTGTCACTCGGCATCAGTGGTGGAGGAAATAAACAAAGGTGGAAGATGGGATTCCAAACAGGATGCCTTATTTCAACTGGGCTGGGGCCATGTTTTACAGAGACTACATTACTTGCTGTAGAATTCCTAGCCTCTGACCTGCTCTTACAGCCACTTGCAAAAGCAACATGAACATTTCAGATGGATGGCTCAAGAAAAAGGAGGGGGTGACTAAACCTTACCTGTGTTGACCTCCTTGATTGCCTTGCTTGTCTCGACCTGGCTTTTCTTTGTGACTCAGATTCTTCATCTCGAACAGGAGTTAAATATGACCTTTAAAATTAAAAGGGAGTTGAGTCAGGAAACAACATGTCTTGTAATTTGTTTGAAGAAATTTTTAATTAACTTACTAACTTGCATGTCAGCAGATTCTCAAATGATTGTTCACATTTGTGTTTATTCTCAAATCATAAATATTCTCTTCAACTTCACTACTGCTTACAATTTTTAAAATCAAACACTTGAATATCTGCTTAAACTATTGTGGGATGTGCAATAGCTCCAAAGGTTAGACACTGATCTTGTGCATTTATTTAATACATTACATTCATCTAAACACTTTCAGACAGTGAATATCCCTGTTTTGAATGCCAACTAAACTAAAAGCTTCAGAGTCAAACAAGATTCATATTTAACCCCTTAAGCTCAAGTCAACTGTTAATTCTGGAAGAAAGGGTTAACTTGAAAGCCATCTGTATTACAGATATGAGTATGTGCACAACAACAACAGAAGGTGCAAGTAGAAAACACACAATTACACTGGATCTAAAAGGATTTATTTATAAACACACACAGACATAGCATTAAATGGAAAAGCTTGCAATATCTGGCATGCACTACCATGGCTGATGACGCGGTCAAAAGCTGGCTGTACATGTTAGAACCCCATATCCATGTTCCAAGTCAATTTTGGACATGGAATTAAAACAGGGGCCCCTTAACCTTTTGCCTGCATAGAAAAGAAACCAGCTCCACAAAAAGAGCATTTTGACTCAAATGATTATACTTTCGATCTAAACATTTTCTGTAATAAATGGAATGCTTGATTCTGCGCTACGCTACAGTCCTATCAGCAAAAGATTCAAAATATTTTGATATCAGATGAAATTGTCTTTAAACACACAATTAATCAAATCCGAATTTGAGTTGATTCTGCAACTGTTTTCTGAACTGAAGATGAATTTGACAGTAAACTGTGCTACATTTTCTGCAAAATACTAACTAAACCATAACTAAAGATAACAGTGAACATGGTGGCTGTGGGATGAGATATCAGAACAAAAATGGTTGCATAGTGACGTCACTGGAGTAGTAATCCAGAGGCTCAGACTCTGGAGATATGGGCCCATCATCTCAGATCCTCAATGCCCGAAGGCCACATATCTTCAACAAATTCACAAGGAACATGGTTTCTACTCACTCATGATGATAGTGCTCAGCTCCACTCAACTTCTCACATTATGAAGGCATCTTTGTCTCCAAATTCAAGATCTGGACAAATTTCACTTCTGAGCTAATAAAAGCCAACTCAATCATTCCGTACAAATACAACACAATGTCCACCTGCAATAGAAAAGGGCAACCTTTTCTTATTGCACACAAGTTCTTGCCTTGGACCAATGCTATCCTCCCAGGATCATTAGGCCAACATGTCAGAATTTCTACTAACTGCACTGAGTGAGTACCCTCACTACCCATGGGCAAATGGTCTAAGACTGTTACCCACTGCCACCTTATCAAGAGCATTTACAAATGACTAAGAGATGCTGCTTTCTGTGCCGATGAAAGTCTCTCTTTTACCTCAAGATAATTTGCCTCTTTCAGAGAATGGAATCAGATAGGGACCCATATCTGATCTGACCTCGATGACGCCATAAAACCATAAGATACAGGAAGAGAATTAGTCCACTCTGCCACTTGATCATGGCTGATATGTTTCTCAACCCCATTTTCCTGCCTTCTCCTGTAACACTTGACCCCCTTACTAATCAAGAACCTACTTATTTCTGTCTTAAATGCAATGATTTGGCCTCCATAGCCTTGTGCGCAAGGAGTTCCATAGGTTTACACCCCCTGACTGAAGAAATTCTTCCTCATCCCAGTTTTAAAGGGTCATCCCTTCACTGAGGCTGAGCCCTCAGGTTCTAGTGCTCGTTCTCGTCTCTCCTCCCAGTGGAAACATCATCTCCATAACCACTCTATCCAGGCCTCTCAGTATTCTTTAACGAGGTCAGACTTATCCTTCTAAACTCCATTCAGTATAGACCGAGAGTCCTCAACTGCTCTTAATATGACAAGCCCTTCATCCCCAGGACCAATTCTTCTAAACACCAATTTTTATGCTTTTCATTTAGTTACATAGGAGCTGCAATTGGCCATTCATTCCATTAAATTTGTTCTGCCACCCAAAATCATCATGGCAGATCATCCACATCAATGCCTTTTTCCACACACTACCCCTTTATATCACTGATGCATTTCTAAATATGAAGCTCTACATCAAACAGATTCATTGATTATGCTTCCACAGACCTATGGTGAAGAGAATTCCTGAGACACCACAACCTTCTGAGTAAACAATAAATCACATCCTCTTATTCTGAAGTAGCTTTCCTTTATTCTGACGCTACAAACAGGGTAACACCTTTCCTCTATCTATCTCATTCAGAGCAAATCCATTCTTCAAAATTCTACACAATACAGGCCTAGCTCCCCTATCTCATCATCCTGGAACAATTGTGGTGAACACTTAAAAAAAACCCAAAGAACTGCACATGCTGAAAATCAGAAAGAGAAACAGCAATTGCAGGGAAAATGCAGCAGGTCTGGCAGCATCTGTGCAGAGGACGTAGAGTTAACATTTCGGGTTCAGTAACCATCTTCAGAACTGTTCTGAAGGAGGGTAACTGGACCTGAAATATGCTGGAAATATTTCACAAAATAAGACCAAGAAGCAATGACAAAGCAGATTTTTCTCTAATTATATATTTTGAATACCCACATATATATTTTACACAATCCTTCAAAATATAGCACGTCAAATGATGAGCCTCTAAGTAAATTTCACTGTGCTTCCAAAAAAAAAGGTTGAAATTCTGTACAGAAAGTTAATATTTAAATTTCATGCAAAACCACGGCCCAAGTCTCATTTTCCTGTGCTCTTTGCTACACTGTTCAACCATGTTTTGGCACACAGAATTTCACTGAAGGATTAAAATTCACCATTCTTGTTCAGTGCCACTCCACCATCTGCCTTCTGTGATACCTTGGTTAAATGATCATAAACTATTTCCTGGATGACTTTATCTGGTTCCAGGTGACTGATTTCACATGTGACAAGGTTCAACTGTGGTCCCTCTAAATCTTTCAAAGCAGCCTTTCAGTGATGTCGTCTGTTGGTTTGGAGCTTCCAACAAACGTTAACCCAAACCTTCAAGTATGTGAACATGTGTTGCCCCATTTCCTACCCAATTTAAAAGGTAAAGTTAAAACAGAACTGATGTCATTTCCTGGGTTCCGACTAAAAATTGAAGTTCCTCACTCAGTCCTCCTCCCCTGCTGTTCAGAGGTTGAAATACGTAGTCTAGAGATAAATTTCAATGCAGCCAATCAAAATCATCTGCTTCAAGTTCTGCAGCCTTGCCTGTACAACTCATCTATGGCTTCATAACCATACTTATTTCTCCAGAGTGCTCCTATTTTCCACACTCATCTCAACATCATGCTATTGCTCCTGTCTTACTGAAAGGCAGAGAAAGCTTGAAGGGGCCATATGGCCTATTGCTGCTCCTCAACGTTATCCCCAAGATAACTTCCAAACATTGTCCATGTCTTAAACGTTTAAGCCAACAATCATTCTTATTTACAGATTCTTCCACAACCTTGGGCGGCACGGTGGCACAGTGGTTAGCACTGCTGCCTCACAGTGCCGGAGACCCGGGTTCAATTCCCGCCTCAGGCGACTGACTGTGTGGAGTTTGCACATTCTCCCCGTGTCTGCGTGGGTTTCCTCCGGGTGCTCCGATTTCCTCCCACAATCCAAAGATGTGCAGGTCAGGTGAATTGGCCATGCTAAATTGCCCGTAGTGTTACGTAAGGGGTAAATGTAGGGTTATGGGTGGGTTGCGCTTCGGCGGGTCGGTGTGGACTTGTTGGGCAGAAGGGCCTGTTTCCACACTGTAATGTAATGTAATCTAATCTAATCTTCTTCCATCCTGCCTCAAAATCACCTAGCAGCTCCATGAACATACAATCAAACTTTCTCCAATATTCCAAATCTTACTTCCTTTATTTCATCTTCTTTCATTCTACTCCTTTGATTATTGTTTTTAGCAATTTGAAAGTTCCAAACATGGAACATTAATCACCTTACGGCTCTTAAAACCCATGATGTGAACCACATAAGAACACCTTGTCAGTTCTCTTCAAACTAGCTCGGTATTTCATTAATTCTGTAAAGCACCTTTAAACATTGACCACGTGAATGGTAATATACAATACATCTTTTTTTTTCATGATCCAAGCTGGATAATATCACAAGTCTAAACCATGTGAAACCAGTTTAACAACTCGAGTGCAATATTGAAAAGGTCTGAAACAATAAATCCTATCTGAAAAGTTAACACATGTTTATATAACCAAAATCGCACACCCACATTAAGGCTGACAACTGCCTCTTAATTTGAAGCATTAAGATATGTATTTTATTATTACCATAAAAGTGGATCTCCTGAGCAGGTTGCTCTCAAAGTAATGGCTTTAAACTCCGCAGTCACTTTCAGTGTTCACTTTTCCAACAACACAATCTTAAACACGTATTCAGAATTACAACTTGGAGCTAGAGTGAAGATATTTAGTTTATGGTTGCTACACTACTATCCAGATGCTGCCTTCAATTTCACCTAATATCAGTAATTCAAGCTGTGACATGGCTTAAATGACACACCAGCATTCAACTTAAGGCATGCTCATTAATTTTCTGCAATATATGTTTTTGTGAGATGTGCAACATCCTTCGTTGTTTCAACGATTCAACATTGAGACACACAACAGTCCTGGACAAACATTACCCTTCCTTGAACATTTAAATAGTTAGAAATTATTTTAAAAACTGCAAGAATTTTATTATGTGCTGTTCCAGTCTTTCCATTAAAACAATAAGACTTGGAAATGTTGGCCTTCAGCAAGACTGGAGTCTCCTTGCACACAAATCACAAAGGGAATGGGTCAGTACAGCAAACAACCAGGAAAACAAATCATTATATTATCTTTTACAATAAAGGGATTGCAATGTCCAGATGGAGGACGTCTTACTGCATTGTCAAAGATCTTAGCCACAAATAGCTGGTTACAGGCTTGGCCTCTCTCCCTAGAGAGAGTTTTACCAGCCTTGATGAAATTGCAAAGGCTCAGTGGTCTGGGATGAGTGGACCTAAAGAAAATGTGAATACTATGAGCTCATATAGATTAGAATTATAAAGCATTAACGTGGTGTCACTGAAACATTACTTTTAGATTGGCCAGAAGCCATGATACAGGATACAAATTGGCCAGACATAAGCAGTCCCTTTAAAGATAAGAGCATACACAAAAATCTTCAAGGGACCATATGGTGCAACACATCAACTACAACAAGGGAAACTGTAAGAACGTCAGGAGGAACCTTGGCTGGATATCCAAGGGTCAAAAGAAATCAGTAATAGAAGGTAGGAGAAAAATTTTCTGTACACGGAGGATCATTGGAATTCTTTATCCCAGACAGCTGGGAATACTTAGTCATTGAGCAAATTCAAGCCAGAGATGACTAAGATTTTTGAAATGTTAAACAATTTGAAATGAGAATACTGTGGCAAGATGGAGGTCTACAGAAAAGCTATGACCTTGCTAATTGCAGCACTAATTATTGGCACAAGGTTTCTACCCTGGGTTTTCAAAACCAACCCACAATTCGAGATGTTTGATGAGAAATTAACATGGAGCATACACTCAGATTCCACTTCAAACTGCAAGTGCTCAATTCACATATTTAATACTAATTCTGTTAAAAAGTGTGATAACTTAGAATGTGTCAACTTTATGGTGGTCCTCAGCATCAAATCAAATCACAAACGTATTGCAATGTTCAACAGTCATACAAGAAAAGTTAAAGGAAAGAAAAGGAAGCATGCCAATTGTTTTCCCTTCATATCAGAACTTTTGGATAATGAAGTAGTTCTAAATTTTTGGTTACATTCTAAAAGTCCAACTCTTTAAAATCACAAACCAAAATTAATAGCCATAAAAACATGCATGTATCCAGCTCACCGCATCTCGAAAGGAACCAACAGTCTGATGGGACAAAATTAAGTTTTGGTGAAAATGTAAAACAGTAAATTACTGGTTAGTATTAAGTTGTAGTCTGGATTTTCAAAATGGAGAGAGAACAAAAAAGAAGGGGAAACAGAGGGTAAGAAAAAAAGGGGGAAAAAAAGCAATTAAGAAAACAATCGGAACAAGTGACTGAGATTCAAAGAGGGGAACCAAAACAAAAATTAAGGCAAAAAATTGACTTGGTTCATAAACTGAGGAAATGACTTAATCAGTCTGTCCATTTTCCAAGTTGAACAAACAAATTAAAAATACAAATGCAAAGCACTTTGTTGCAAACATACAAATGCCAAAGTATTTGCATTGCAGGCCAGAATGAAGAATTAACTGAGTTCTCAAATTATTTCATACATATTAAGAGTCATTTACTGTTGCCCTGATCAACATTTAACATAAGCTTTCACAGAAATACCAAAATCACTTATAAAGTCAGTTCATGCCAAGTGCAGCCATTTCTAAATTGTATCGACACTAAATGTGACTAACAATCCTAGAATTGGGTTTTGCTGACTGTTGGAAAATGAAGATCAATATTATCGCAAATTCAGGTCTTTACACAACGTCCTCTGTTGCTCCGAGAAATTTACATTTGTCCCTTAGATACCTCTATACTTTGGCATTTGCATTGCCTTGAATATAAATTAAATAATTTCTGAAGAACAAGGCATGCAATATTCACTGTATTCTTTGCGTCAAACACTGCAAATGTTGCAAAAGAGGTAACTAAATTGGTCAAACACGCCTAGTCCTTTATTAATCTCTCGTCATTCTAAGACTAAGTATTTACTAATTTCTTTCCACATTGACAGCTACAGTAGTTAACACACATGGGTTAACCTCCTTACCTGAGGCTGTAACATGTGACACCTATAAGCTTTGACATAAAATTCATTTCATAAGTATGGCTAATGCCTGTGTTATTTCCAAATATTCTTGGATGGAAACTACTTAAATTTGTTTTTCACTTTTACTCCACATGGATCTCCAACTCCTTTACACATTCTCCTCAGGTACTTCTACACTCCCAGATATACCTTCCTCTGAAAAAACTGAAAAAAATCAAGAAACTCTGATGTTTCATCATAATGGCTGCCTACAACTTTGTCAAAACAACAATGAAATAAGGAAAAACTAATGAGTTATTCCTATCACCAATTACCAGACAATTATGCCAGTGTAATGTGTGGTACTCAGCCATGTACAACTTGTTTGGCACATTTTCTTATAACAGTAAAGTGCTTTGTGAATTTGAGTTTGAGAAAGGGGCTAAAGAAATAGTTAGCTTGGTTGCTTTGACTTTCTAGGATTTTATTTTGGAGCATGTCAAAAATGGAATTAACAAGAAACTGAAACAGCAAAAATGACCATATAAAGCTCAGAGCAGATCCTATTTCCTGGACTCAAGATTACCTTGACCTTTCAACAAATACAATGGTAATTCAGGATTCTGTCCCGACATGAATTCACAAATGTGGCCAAATAAAATTGATTTATACAGTGGTCAGATATCACCACCTAACTTGCCTCAGTTAGTATGAAACAGTGCCACTGGCCATTGCTATTGAGCCTAAGACCAAATCAAATTCTATTTCCATAGACAAGCTGAACCTATTACATTATGGTATTCTCTGAGCAGCACTTTTCCTTTCAATATACTTTTCCTAAAAAATTAAATTAAAATCTAATATCAGAGCTTCACTGGCTTCATAGTTACCCCAACTATGATGCATGTTATATACGTGATTATTAAATTTTGCTAACATTATTCAATCCATTTGTTTTCACCAGCTGTATTTAGTGGTCTAACCACCATGTACTATAACACTCCCCAAGAAACAAGCAAAAAAAAACTTCAACTGAATAAAAGTGGTGGAAGTCTGGACAATGCACATTTAGGAACCATGACACAACAGTGGACTCTTGAAATTAACTTTGAAGTTCATGCTGGATTGAAAATTCTTAAGATTTTTAAGGTTCTAAAATAAAATTAAGAACCACGTTCCTAAAGCTGCATCAACACTACCAGGAAGACTACACACCTGCGTCTCTCCCTGACCTCTGTTGTTGAAGAGACAGTGCCAGTTGTAGCAACCGTTGAAGGAACATTTTCTTTGTCTCTTTCTGCATTGTCCCCCGTCGAGAACCGATTTGAGGTACTACAGCATATCAAGCAGCAACACAAACAAGAAATAAGCAAAGCACAACAAACATGAAATTAAAAATCAGCCAAAATTATTTTTTTTTAGAACAAATTTTGTATGACTTAAGGATTGGTTTTACAAGTTAAAAAGAACAATTAATGCCTTTGTCTAAGTAGTTTTAATTTCTCCAAGCCAATTTTGTCTCTGTAGTCTAAAGTACAAGCTGTGAATTCTTTCAGGTATTAGCTGACTAGAATCTTGGTACCATCCAGGAGTCTAATTCTTTCAAAAGAAAACAAATTAACAGTCTGCTGAGGATTGGTATGTTATTGCCATATTAAATCATCTTCCTTTCTGGACTGGTGAGAGGAGCAAATGAAAAAAGGAGCACGGAACTTGCAAAATACAAATAATTGCTGGAAAAACAGACCTAGCAACACTAGGAAGATTCTTTTTTCAGCTTCAGACTTCTCAGCAGTGCCAAAAAATGACCTACACCTGAAATGGTGACCCAGCTTCAACTTCAGGTGGGTTCACTGATCTTTGTCCAACATTTTACTGTAACATGACAAATAATACTTTTAGGAATATGTTTAAATATGCTCAGCTTCCTAGCCTGGACTGAAATATCTGATGTTTGCACACATTTAAGGAACAGTTAATTCTAGTACAGCCCTTGCACTGATTGGAGTGGCACTGGAATAATGCTGTCACTGATCAGGTGACAATTCACTTTCAATTTCAAGAAATTATGCTACAATAGAAGAGAAACAAGTATAATCTAATTACCCACATAATACAAAACATTTCATATCAATTGAGTCACAAAGACACCTGAGAGTTACCAGGATGTGTAATTTACTAGCATCAGAATGCAAATTATTCCAACAGATAATCAATAAAGCGCATGAATCCCTTCTCACCTGTTTTATACTTGTGAGGAAACTACTACTCCAAAATCTAGACATTACCTTAGATTATATCCTCATTATTTCCACTCAAGACTTGTTCAACACCATAGTTACCATCTTCAACGGTCACACGGTCCCCAGTGCGCCCCAGGTCCAAGGTGCACTTTGGCAATTAAGGATTATTTAACAGTATCTTCCAAACCTACAATGACCATAATCTAGAAGGCTAACCAGTAAATGGGAAATGCACCAGCACCTGCAAGTTCCCATTGCACATCATCCTGACTTGGAACTATAATCTTTGCTCCTATTATTGGGTCAAAATCCCTGAATTTCTTTGTTAACAGCACTTTGGGTGTGTCTACACTCTACAGTGGTTCAACTTCACCACCTTCTGAAGGCCAATCTAGGGTCCACAAACATCAGCTTTGCTCGAGGGTATTCACAGTCCTTCAAATAATTTTCAAATCTTGAAGACTGAATTAGGGTTCAGAGACAAGAATGTAATATTTGAGTCAACAATTTCAATGTGCAAAAATAACACCAGCCAATGGCCAAAATTTCAATATACTGACTCTTTACAAATGACAATTGCATGTATAAATTCATCATCCTTAAGACATACAAAGGAGAGAAAACATACAACATAAAAGGGGAATAAAAATAAAACTAAAAACCATCCTGTTAAATCTCTGCAGTTAATTTGCTTTACCTGCCAGATGGCGTGGATGCAGTGCTCCTGGGAACAGGCTGCAGGCTGCTTGATGAGGTAATGGTTGCAATGGTGTTGGTTGAAATGGCACTTTGAATAGGACTGATCAAATCCTCTTTCCTTCTACCAAAAGAACTACTGAAGGGAAAAAGCAAAGTGAGGACAAAGGTTCATCAAAGGTATGCTGCATGTCATAACGTCAAACATAGATTGTAAGCAAGGGAACTATTTTCAAGTAACAGTGAAATTCTTCTTGACAATTAAATGTGCCAATAAAACAGAATGATAGGTGAAAATTCTACATACCATACTCCATGTTTTAACTTTTTAAAAAATAAATATAGACATAAAAGGAATCACCCTAGCCAAAACTAAGTGGAACATCACTTAGTCTCCATCACAAAATGGAGACAGGATTCAAGAGAATTTTAATTAAAAAACTGAAATCAAACAACATGCAATTCCAAAATTCTCTCACCTTCCTGTTAGGTAGGGTGGTTTAAAGAATCTTGCTGCTCTCATGCATACACATTCATGCACAATTGTACTCATCAACAATGTTTGAAAGATTCTAGAAGCACGTTAACTTAATCAGAGGGGCATAGAAACACATTTCAAGCTGTATGGAATATTAAATTCTGTACAACAAATTGAGCCAAGAACCGTGCCTATCTGAAGTTTTATGTAAAAGCTTGCACTATTGTGTTTCAGTCTGTCCCAGTGGGAGTAATTTATTATTCTTCAGGAACATTTCAAAACGGAGACAGGATTCAAGAGAATTTTAATTAAAAACTTGTCCAAGCCCATACATGTTTCGGAAGAACAACTTAAACACAGCAAGTAGATTCTGTTGAAGATTTCAGTCTTCCAAGTTTGGCAAGAAATTTCACTGTATCCAGGTTTTAGACTATGAGCAGTTACTGAAGTTCAACTTTCCATAACACAAGGGAAACAATTTGACCTCAAGTGTAAACAATGGTTAGTCCGTGAGAAATAAGGACTGGGAGAGGTAGTTATGGAAAAGTTTCAGAGTCAAACACATTCAACAAAACCACATATGGAAATGTACCAGCGTATCCTATTTGATTTTCAATAGGAGGCTTTGTTTTCAATGGTAGGTTTATGGGTAATAAGTTATCCTTGGAACATATTCTTGATGTTGCTGCCTGACTAATTTGCATGATACTGGAAAAGCAAGCCCCACAACCTTTCCAACCCCAATATCTCAAACAGCAAAGTTGTCAGGTAGATATTAATTCTTCTTCAAATTGTTCATTTAACAAAAGAAAAAGATTTCAGGAGGAAAGGAAGCTGAAATTTGACAAACATACCATGAAGTGATTTTAAGATGAAGAATCAAAATGGATTTGGGCAAATAAGTTTCACGCAAATTTTTTTTTTTAAAATAAGGACAGAACATAACTATTTCAACCATGTGGTTTATGAAAAGGTCAGAAAATACTTGGGAAGGATCTGACAAAGTTTTTAAAAGGTCACTCAAACATGAAAATTGGACAGAAGAGTGCCAACAATTCAATGTTTGGAAGGTTCAGGCAGTTGGCAGATGACCAAAACACATTAATTTAAATAATTGTCAACAGATTTGAAGTTTACACTCCAGAACAGTTCAAATTTTTTTGTTTGCTCCTGCAGCAAATAGTGATAAAAGCAGGCAGCAATGAAACTTTGAATATGTAGCAAGGAACATCTGCATATGAAGCATCACTGGGGCAGATTTGCCTGTTCCTGGGTACACTGTACATCAGGATATGATGGGAAGCGAAGCATCTGGCTGGGAGCTTTGATTATCTCGTGACAGGGAACCCTACATCCTGTGCAATAATTTAAATGGATGGAAAAATGAGGTTTGTTTGGGATACTTACGACAAAATCTTGACTGGATTTCCTTCAAGCACCTTTCCCAGGAATTCAATGTTCTAGGAATACTAAAAGCCAGCCCAGTGCTAACTCCATCAAACATGTACAGCATATGGACAGAAGCCACTACATGCATACTAAAATGCCCTTAGCCACTTTCACAGAATCAAAGAATGATGTGGCACAGAATGAGGCCATTTATCCTAATATTTCTGTACAGTTCTTTGAGTGGTGATTTTCTTGGTCCCAGTCCCCCGTTGTTTGCCCACAACCAGACCCATTTACTCCTTTCAATCATTAACCCAATTTTCTTTTGAAAATAATTGGCAAGAGTACAATTCAGTAGCTGTGCTAGAATTATAACCTGGGCCTAGGTGATAAAGACACAGTTCTGTCAGCATACTTACCACTGTGATGACTAAGATGCAAAATTGCAATGGAAACGCAGAACAAGCCAAACAAATTATTGGCAAGGTTATATCTGACTCACAGCAGCTTCTTGTACAAAAGGTCAAGTCAGTTTAACAAATTCCCTCTTTCCCACAAATTGCAAACATCAAACCACACCCCCCCACACCCCAATACACAAATCATGGCCATCCACAAACAAAATTTTATAACAGATACAACAGACCCAAAAACACAAATGTAAAATTAATCCTCAGAAAGTTCAGTGTTAGAAGAGTGGGGGATAAAAAAATCAAGTCACCAACGGACAACAATCCCTCCAATAAAGCAGAAGGATCTACGCCTGATACACTAACCATGCTTTACAGTTTTCATGTGGGGGCAAAACTTATTTCCAGGCTTTTCTTCTGAAGACAGGACTTAAACATTAAAGCTTATAGAGAAACGATGAAGTTATCTAACCACAAACTAATGTGCCTATATTTTATACTATATAAAAAATGAATATATTATAATATGACGAAACAACAATGAAAGTGCACTAACATTCAGACACACACACACATGCACCAAGAGTGAACATGAAGCGCACAGGAGAAAAGCATTGTAGCCAAACTAAGGAGATGCTCTTTTCAAATAGCTCAACGTTATACCTTTTGTAGATGTTGTAAGATGAGTACTGAGTTGAAGATGGTGGCCTAGGCTTGGTATTAGTAGGATCCAAGCTGATGGCTGAGGAAGAGCTGGTTGGGAGATCTCTGGCACTGTTACTTCTGCCTATTGCTAGCAGGTACGAATTACTGCATGCATACCAAGCA
The DNA here is from genome assembly GCF_004010195.1 of Chiloscyllium plagiosum. Taxonomy (NCBI): domain Eukaryota; kingdom Metazoa; phylum Chordata; class Chondrichthyes; order Orectolobiformes; family Hemiscylliidae; genus Chiloscyllium; species Chiloscyllium plagiosum. The sequence goes on along the minus strand of NC_057728.1, from coordinate 65,148,972 downwards.
AGAGAGCACATCAAAACAATTAGAAAAAAAAGTTATAAAAGCAACAGGAATACATGCCACATGCAAACCAAAACGTCTTAAAAATGCAAGCAATGATGTTAAATGAATGACAAGCTACAAAACTATTTGTAACATTTGATGTGACTGGACAGCAAAAGACAATAATTGCTTTGGACAAAAATACTTTGCAATTGTAGGATCAGAGAATGGTTATAGTGCAGAGGAAGGCCATTTAGCACACCCAGTCGGTGCTGGTTGCCTGAAGGTGGTCACCTCATGCCACTCCCTTTCCTCTCAGGATTGTCCCTCTGTCTGAGAAGGCTTTCCTCAAGTCATCATTGCTTCTTTGCCCAGTTACGAGAAATCTGTTTTCTCATCCTCAATTCTTGAAGTTTTTCCTTATCTGCTCTCTCCAGATCTATCATGGTTTTGAAAACCTTTATCAAATTTTCCTCTCCAGGAAAAAAAAGTCAGATGCACCAATCTTTCAAGATACCTTAAATTACTCACATCTTGAGCCCTTTCAACAGTTCTTTTCTGCACCTTTATGTCCTCAAGTGTGGTGCTCAGAACTGGATGCAATAATCCTATTGAGAATTTAACAAAATGTTCTTGCTTTTGTACTCTTTGCAACCACTGACATTGCTCTGGACACTCCATGCATTATTAACCTCTCAACTAGTCCAGAAACTTCAGTGATTAGGCACATTAAACACCTTTAAAAGATATGCCCTTAGTTTGTATCTTGCTGCATTTTTCCTACAAATATGAATAATTTCATATTTTTCTGTTTTAAATATGATCTGCGACTTTGTCCACCCATTATAATCTACAGTCTCTTGATTCACAATATTTCAGTTTCCAACCATCCACAAATTTGCAATAGTAGTCAGTACACTAAGACCTAGATCAGTAGTGTCCAGCGGCAAGAGCAGGGTTCTGACACGAACCCTGGTTAGCTCCACTATAAACCATCCTCCTGTCCAAAAAACATACTTCACACTCATTTGCCTTCTATCATGCAGTTAATTTCATGCACGTGCACTTTTATTCAATGATTTATGTGTTCAGAGGTCTGTTTGTCGTACATGTACACAGTATCAATAGTGATACCTTAGTCAGTCCAATTACTCCATCAAGAACGCAAGGATAAAGGAATGAGGAGTTGGCCATCGAACCCCTCGAGCCTGCTCCACCATTCAGTAAGATCATGGCTGATCTTTTCGTGGACTCGGCATTACTCACCGCCCACTAACATAATCCTCAAATCTTTTATTGTGCAAAAGTCTATCTTTGCCTTAAAAACAATAAGGTAGCCTCAACTGCTTCACTGGGCAGGCAATTCCACAGATTCACAATCCTTTGGGTGAAGAGGCTCGTCAACTCAGTCTTAAATCTGTTTCACCTTATTTTGAGGCCATGCCCTCTAGTTCTAGCTTCACCCACCAGTGGGGACAGCCTTCCTGTTCTATCTTATCTATTTGATTGATAATTTTGTTTCAATACAACTGTCCCTCATTCTTGTAGATTCCAATGAGTATAGTCCCAGTCTACTCAATCTCTCATAAGCCAACCCTCTCAATTTCAGAATCAACATAGTGAACCATCTCTGCACTCCCTCCAGTGCCAGTACATCCTTTATCAAGAAGAAAACAACTGTACACAGTACTCCAAATGTGGCCTCAACAGCATCCTGAACATTGGTAGCAATAACCTCAATATTTTTAACTTCCATCCCTCTAGCCTTCTTAATTACCTGCGGCACGTGCAAACCAACATTTTGAGATTCAGGTACAAAGAAACTCAGGTGCCCCTGTACAGCAGCATGTTGCAATTTTTCACCGTTTAAATAATAGCCTATTTTGCTGTTACTCCAACCAAAATGGATGGTCCATGGTACCAACATGGTGGTCCATCTCCCAGAATGTGCTAAAGGGCCAAATCACTTAGCAACACTAATGTCTCATGACAGTCATTCTTTCAGAAGCCCGGGTGTATAAATATGGTTATCAAAATGGTCTGTTGGTGAAGATCATTGCTCCTTTTTTGATACTATGAACACAACAGTCGACCAAAAGTAACAGATTTGTCACCCGTAAACTGTAGCACTCGTCTTTTAAAGATGAATATCAAATTACAGGCAAGTTCAAGAACAAATCTCTCATTTGTATTTGAGAATTGCTATCGCCTCCTTGTCTTTTGGAGACAGGCTTCTATACATCTTAGTGTCTAATTTTCTAGATAGCACCAGGAAAATTGCAGAAAATTGGAAGAACTAATCATCAAGGACCCATTATTTCTGTGCATAATGCAAAATGCAGCACTAAACAGAGAGATACCTTTGAAGCCGACACCAAAGATAAAATGTGGGTCTCTCCTTCTCTACCTTTTCTTTGTTGGGGTAGTGCTAGGATTACGGGGAAAAATGAGTCAAAGGAAACTGCACCCAGAAACAGCGCATAAATACTGATCTTGCACACACTACCTGTGCTCAGTACCTTGCCTGTCAACAGGGCAAAAGAATGTCTGATTGCCCATACATTGCCAGTCTGCAGTCATAACAAACAACCATGCGGCAATCAGGGTGCTAAAAGTAGGGTCCCAAGGCCATCAATCTCAACACATCCATCGTTCTCAAACACATTGGTATAAATGCAATATTGAATATACAAGGACGAAAACTGGTGCGCTGGATTTTTGTTCTCATTCAGTACCTACTTCTCAAGCAGAACACAAGGCCATATTTACTCGCCATTAATGCATATGGGCCTACTTCAATGCTTAGGGACAATAAAACAGTCAAAAATCAGTGACAAACAGGCTGGCTTTGTGATCTTTGCTGTCCTCTAGCTTGTTTTCATAATCAACAACTACAAATTATCTGTAGAACTTCCACTTACCTCCTTTGATAACCAGGCACGACACTGGTGACAGCAGCATTTTGCGAAGCTGACCCCTCACTGGTGGATGCATGGTTGATTTCTTTCCTCTTCAGATCTTCTTCCCAGCGTCGCCGTGTGTAAGAACCACTACGTACTAAGGTACTTGCAGAATCTCTGTGAAGCAACCAACTCAGCTGAGTACACAAAAAGGGGGAGGAACGACATACTGAAGTAATACAATGTTCATCAGGAGGATTTTACCTAATTTCTCTCTCATCAATATCAGATGTACTGGCCAATCTTCTGGATGGGATGGTAGGTACAACATAAGCAAGCTTTGCCCCTTTCTGATCTTTGTCCTGTTGGCACGGAGAAAAAGGGTATGAACAATTCTACAAACAAACTACTGGAAAGGTTTTCATGCTCGTCAAGCTCTTGGCTTCACCACGAGATGTTGCTCAACCCAAATATTCCCAGCATTCTTTTACATTTGTCATGTACATTTTGCTTTTACCAAATTTATTCTTTCTATTCGACTACAAGTGGCTTAGAGATAGGATATCTATCTTTGGTGCAAATTATTAGACTATTCACACCCTTCACAATTACAAACCAAACCACTATTGCTAAATCACTACAGCCCTTTGGGAGTAGATACACTCTCAACGCTCTTCAGGATTTTGACACAGCAATCGGAAAGATGGTGTGAAACTTTAAAAGGTTCAGAAAAGAGTTACAAGGATGTTGCCAGGATTGGAGGATTTGAGCTATAGGGACAGGTTGAACAGGTTAGGGCTGTTTTCCCTGGAGTGTCAGAGGCTGAGGGGTGACCTCATAGAAGTTTACAAAATCATGAGGGGCATAGATAGGATCAATAGACAAAGTCTTTTCCCTGGGGTGGAAGAATTCAGAACTCGAGGGCATAGGTTTAGG
>NC_057728.1:65133204-65144657 GCF_004010195.1 Chiloscyllium plagiosum | reverse complement strand
TCATACCATGGTCCCCAAATCAAAGTTTAATACAGCAGACTGTGAAGGCATTAATTTTGATAGAAGATGGAGAAGCAATTTAAAACAAAGGGTACAGCTCCAAAATTGGTAGAGGAGCAAAGGAATCCAGGTACCCAAGTGCAGAAATCATTAAAGGTAACAAGGGAGGTTTAGGTGCAGTCAAAGCACACAGTATATTAGGCTTTATCAGGTGCACAGGTTGCAACACTTGTACAACACACAAGTCCAGCCTTAGTTACTCTATCTAATTTTGGGTGCTACACTTAGGGACTGACTTGCAGTTGTTTTGCTATAACATACATTGTCAGCGTGAATAGATTATAACGCGATTGATGAATTGTGGACCTTGTTCATATAATGCAAACTTTCTACTGAATGGGCTAAGTGATTTTCTATTAACAATCATCTACGGTGTGATTTTCTATAACACAAGATTACAGAACAACACAACTGTCCCGTTATAGCAGAATGACCTGTAAAGGCATTGAAGAAGGTGGACAGACTTACAAAAATTATTTCAGGGATGAGAAACCTCTGATGGATGTAAACTGGAGAGGTACGGGCTATTTTCTTTTGATTAAAACAGGCTGATAGGACATTTGATTCAAGTGTTCATAATTAGGAGAGGTCTGGACAGAATGGATAGGAAGAAACTGCCCCCTCATAAAAAGATCAAGAACAAGAGGCAAAGATTTAAACTCACTGGTTAAAGAAACAAAAGCAATAAGAAAGCAGCCTTTTTAAATGCTGCAATTAGTTGATGTAGAGTGCATTGCTTTAAAGTGTGGTATAAACAGACTTAATCAATGTTTTCGAAACAGACACTGAAATTTCATGTGCAGGATTACTTAAAGAGGCACAAGAATTAAATTAAATGAAATTCTTGTTCAAAGAGCCAGCGGCCACATGATGAGATAAATGCCCCCCATCTGTGCTGTAAACTTTCTGGGACATGGGCGCAGTGAACAATTACCTTCTCTTTATTATCCAGAGTAGAGGAGAGTCGGGGACTGGAGGCTGATCGCATCACACCTGTAACATCTCTCTCTTTCTGTGCCTCTTTGGAAGTGCTAATTTCAGCCAATGCACCATAGCTTCCAGTCTTGCGAAGTCCAGACCTCCAACTTGCTGGGGATGCATCTTTCTTCTCTTCCTCATCTTTCCTCTTTTTTTCTTCCTCTTTCGAAGATTTGATGAATGGAGTGGCTAACTGCAGAACAAGAATTAAAATTATACTATTTGTTTTTATCAAACCCCTGTACAAGGACAGACCACATTTAAAAGGCCAAGGATTGACAAAACAGCCATTCATTCTTTTCACACCTCACTTCGACAGTAAACCTGAGCTAACATAACTAAACATCTTCAAGTTATGAACCTTGGCATGATTGATATTCTTCTTCACTGGAACACTGCTTTGTCCCCACATTGAGAAATTAAAATTCAAATAATTCAAACTTGCCTGCAAGTAATTTAAAACCTGATCACGACTAAATCTTTCCAAACCAGTCAAACAATGCTTGTTGCAAAATACAGCCAAGTAATTGGAAATCCATGACTATCCTACTTTAGAAACAAAGCCTTCCTGAACTTCACATAATTTAACACAAAGGTAAAACTTGATTTCATGGGTGTTGAAATACCATTATTTCATGCGCTAAGAGATTCTCCTCGATTTTCTTCCAACACACCATTCAAAAAGCGGACATAGGAAAAGGTCAATTCCCTTCAAGTTAACTTGGCCTTATTTTACTGAATTATGATACTAAAACAAACAACCCACTAACGCCAATAAACAACTTTAACATGTAGTTAGAGCAATATTCTGACGTTTGCTACAATAGTGAAAATATAGAATTCCTCGTGCTGAAATCGCCAGAATGCAGAAATATGCAGTTAGCATTAATAATCTACAAGGTTTTTCTTTATTTGTGTACCCAGCTATTTAAACAAAAACAATTACAAACCAAACCACTATTGCTGGAAATGCTGTTGGACATGATTTTGATTTTAATGAAACATTGGACTAGTTTATACCTTGAGACCAAGATCTCATTGTATTGACAAGGAACTAGAAAGCATTCACTCACTCCAACTGAATTTTATTTGTGCATTCATTTGTGGGGAATTAATTTCTAAATAGCTAATGCAATAATTTACAAACAGTGGAAACCAACGAGATGAGGTTCTCAAATATAATAAAGGAAATCCAACCTTCTCTCAACCTGAAAAACTGCAAAGACTTTCAAGTCATATCTTTTTAAACATAAGAACAAACAAACAACATAACAATTGTCAATATGTAACACCACAAAGTGCTTTTGCCTGTGCATAATGCCTTTGGTCCCCAGAATTGGGAGGGAGTTGAGATGGGAATAGAGGTGAGAAAAAACACTACTGTTAAACTAGAATGCCATGACTTACTCACTATATTTGTCTAATTGTTGTTCATGCACTTTAGAGGGCATATTAAAACAAAACAACAAAACAGATGTGAGAAACTATGTGCAAACAAACCACACAAATTCTGTATTTTTATTCAAAAGTTCAAGTGTCAGAACTATTTGTTTAAAAACACGTGAACATGAGTGTCATCACAACATGCACCGTGAAACCAGATACTTCTGGTAAACAGGTAACTTAACACAAAACACAAACCTCTGCGCACACAAAAGGCAGCTCACCATAACTTTGTCACCCTTTTGAGGCACAAGAACAATGCCAGTTTTGCGCAACCCCTGACGCCAAGATGTCGGATCTAATGGCTCCGCCACAGGCATTAGTGGAGTAATGGATTCATACTGAAGCCAATTAAAACAAAAAGTACAGTGAGAAAACTGCATTGGTAAACTTGCAAGTGTGCCATCAGTCGCATGCTAACAGCGTGAACGAAATCAGTGACTATCGGGGAGAACCCAAAAGACACGATGTTCAACATCTTGCAGTATCAAAAGTATACAGACAAGCCTTGAATAAATCAAAGCGAAATTATTTATTTTTGTGCTTTTAATTGTTGCTAGGTTCTATTCAAGTCTACAGCAGGTAGTTTAAACTTTCAGATCCTAAGTTCAACAGCTGCACATTCAGCAAATAGTAAATCTATTACTTTAGGTATGTAATTGGATGCTGCTGACACGTTACAGCTAGTGAGCAAAGGACCTGCTGATCAAAATAGAGTTAATATACTTTTGTCAGAAATACACACCGACCTCAGTGCTACATGCATCTCTGTGCAACAGTAATGGAGCTTGGAAACAAAGAGTTCCATGTGCTGAGCAAATAACTTTTACTGTCATTGAAGCTCAGAGTACCCAATTCTTCAAAATTTAAATTGCAGTTTTTAATGCTTCTACACAGCGAGAGAAACAACAGACTCGAAAGCTTTTGTCTCAGATTTACTGCCAGATTGGAACACAATATCCAACTGCATTTTCCAAGTAAATGCACACACCTAAAACTATTTTGTATGAATCTAACTGGTAGACTAGTTGCACCAGTACAACTACTTGTTTGTATTGAAAAGTAACAAGAATCTAGAATCACAATCAACCACTGCAGGGACTTTAAAAAGTCGTGTAAGGATGATTCAGTTCAGCGAAGGTTGATTAGTCTAAGACCTGGATCAGAGAGATAGTCTCCCAAGTCAAGAGTGTGGTGCTCGAAAAGCACAGCAGGTCAGACAGCATCCTGTGGACAGGAGAATCGGAGCCTCAGACATAAGGCCTCATTGCTGATAAAGGCTTATGTCCAAAACACTGATACTCCTACTCCTCGGATGCTGCCTGACCTCTTGTGCTTTTCTGCATCACACTCACGACTCTGATCTCCAGCATCTGCAGGCCTCACTTTCTCCTAGATTGTCTTGTAAGGAAAGGTCACACAGGCAAGACTTGGACCTGTTGATGCCAGTCTTATCTGCCTTTACTAAGCTATTTCCAACTCCTCCTGAAGCGATGAGTTCCAAACTGAGCACAATACTCGACTTGTGGTCTTACTCGAGCCTGATACAGATGTGGCAAGTCTAATCTACTTTAATATTCCATCCCACTCGCAGGTCATCTTCATAGTAGCATCCTGCACCCCCATTTGACTAATATGCTGCTCGACTATTCTTCCTATCAAATTTTATCTCACTTAACTTTTCTCAATCTCTTTGCAGGCTCTACCATTTTCACAACTTTGTCCCCAACTAAGCTCTTATATCACTACAGCATTAGGCCTCAATGCAGCAAATCCCAAAGCTTGTACAGATCAGACTGATCCCTGCAGCATGTCATTAGTTCGGCAACCAGGAACTAATACAGGGCATTCTGGTATCAGGCTAGATTCGTTAAAGCAAATTCACTAACATGATTGACAAATTGTGGACACGGTCTCTAAAGCACAAACTTTTAAAATGTGTGTAGGCTGTAACTTTAATATGTCACGAACACTCAGTGCTGTTTCTAAATGTGATTTTTCTATAACGTGGGACGGCACTTGAACGCAACCATGTTATAAAAGAACTACTTGCACGTATCAGTTCACCAATCTTCAAACTATACTAAAATAATCACTCCAACACAATGAGATCTTCAATAGGAACTACGTAGCATTAAATACATCCATAGATTTTCTTTGATTCACGTTGCTTATTATATCCTCAAAGAACTCTAATGCCAACCTTCAAGGATTTTTTCAATCACACAAAATGGCAATGCAAAGTAAAAGGACCTTAAAGGGAACATTGGTGAAATGTCCAGGTTGTTGGTTTGCTTGCTGAGCTGGAAGGTTTATTTTCAGACATTTCATCACTATACCAGGTAACATCATCAGTGAGCCTCCAGTGAAACTCTGGTTTATGTCCTGCTATTCATGTGTCTTGCTTTCTTAAGGTGGGTGATATCATTTTCGGTTCTTTTTCTTAATGGATGGTAGATAGGGTCCAAATCAATGTATGTATTGATGGAGTTCCAGTTCGATTGCCAGGCCTCTAGGAATTCCTGTGCATTTCTCTGCTTAGCTTGTCCCAGTAAGAGTGGTGTCCTTCCTCGTACGCATGTAAGGATACTAGTGATATTGGGTCATGTCTTTTGGTGGCTAGTTGGCAATTGTGTATCCTGGTGGCTAACTTTCTGCCTATTTGTCCAATGTATTAGTCTTCACCTTGTCAAATTCTACATAGGAGGACTGACTTCAGTTAAGCTTCAATCCAATTGAATCAACATACAGTACCTGTTACATACTTAAACACTTCCACAGAGAATACTTTGGGATTCACCCCAGTCGCAAAATTAGCATTCAACACAAATGATTACTAATTCAGGCAAACTGTGGGAGAAACGATATTAAAACACTTGACTTGGAAAGTTCTGTCTCTTCTCTGACCTAAACTACTGGAGTTTTTGGTGCTTTTCTTTCCTCATTCATGGGCATCTCCGGCTGTACCAGCATTTATTACCCATCTGTAAATGCCCAGAGGGCAATTCAGGGTCAACCACATTGCTGTGGCTCTGCCATCGTATGCAGTCAAAACCAAGTAAGGATAGCAGTTTCCTTCCCTAAAGGACATGAGTGAATCAGGTTGGTTTTTCTGACATTCAGAATGGTTTCATGGTGACTATTAAACTCTAGTTCTAAACTTTTATTGAAATCATATTCTACCAACTGCCATGACAGGATTTGAACCTGGGACACTCAAACATTACTAATGTTTCTGAATTAACAGTCTAGGCGATAATAGCACAAGGTTATCACCTCCCATCTGTAATATAGTTGTAATTACATATTCCGAAGTATTGCTGTATTATTCCAGAACAATATTGTGCCAAGTTTTCATAGGGGTACTCAGTGATATCCACTGAATAAATTCTTCATTTTACATTCTCATTGCTAGTGTTTATACTTTGACATACCAAGCATATTTACAGAGTCTGTTGATTAGGGGGAGCTGCTGGATACAGTTAATTTGGACTTTAAAGCAGCTTTCAATAATGCCCCACGAAAAAGACAGTGTGCAAAATTAAAGCATGTAGATTTGAGTTAGTGCATTGACACGGTTTCAAAACTGATTGGCAGACAGGAAACCAATGTTCCCAATGAAAGGAAGGGAATCCAGAAGCACAGTGTCACAGTCTAAAAGGTACAAGGTAGACCATTTAGAGTCAGACTCTCAGAAACAGACCCTTTGGTCTAACTTGTCCCACCAACCAGATATCCCAATCTGACCTAGTCCCATTTGTCAACATTTGGCCCATATCCCCCTGAACCCTTCCTATTCATACACAAATCCAGATGTCTTTTAAATGTTGTAATGGTACTGGCCTCCACCATTTCCGCTGGCAGCTTGTATATACACACCAACCCTAGATGGAGAAAGTCGCCCCTTAGGTCCTTTTAAAATCTTCTCTCACTCTCGGGCCCCCCCACCTCCCCCAAACTTTAAATCCATGCCCTCTAGTTCTGGACTCCCTCACCCCAGGGAAAAGATCTTGCCTACTCACTGTATCCATGCCCCTTGTGATTTAGGACTGAGATGAGAAATCTCACCCAGAGAGCGGTGAGCCTGTAGAATTTGGTACTGCACAAAGCGGTTGAGGTCAAAACATGGTATAATTTCAAGAAGGAGCTGGATACAGACCTTAGGTTAAAGGGATCCAAGTATACTGGAGGAAAGCAGGAACAGGCTTAGAGTTGAATGATCAGCCATGATTGTAATGAATGGCAGGGCAAACTCAAACAGCTGAAGGGCCTACTCCTCCTGTTTTCTTTATTTCTTGCTTGATCTGCTTTTTGTCTATTAATTGGTTAATCTCCCTAACTAGAGAGAGGATATGAAGACCAAACAATCTAAATAAAATTCACATTCTTATACAACTCAATAGCAGATATATTTCACACGAAGCTATTTAGGGCCGAACATCAGACAGCATTTATCTTATCCAAAGATGAAAGGTTGCATTTGCTCCACCTGAAAGGAACCCAGCTCATAATTAAACCCACCTGTTGATGGTTTTTGAATTACAAGATAAAACAGAAATTCAAACCCTTTGGCTGAGTGCCCCCTTCACTGATGCCAGAGTTAGTAGCCAGAGATATTGAATGATTCAAGCTTAAATAGATTATTTCTTACTTTTTTCACTGGTGATGCTGGTGCAACTTGATTTGAGGGTACACTTGTTGGAGCGACTGCTGCAGACTGGATACCTCCGCTGTTGATCCGGTTTACGTTATTTACATGTACTATAGGTTTGTTTTTTTCTGTAAGAAAATTTAACTTCTTAAATGGAGCAATAACTGAACAAACAGGAGTAACTTTTAAACAAAAGATAAACACAGCAATTAATTTGTTGGAAACTTGCAATGACCTTCGTATGCTGTATTCCTGGAAATGTTTAGTCCAAAAAAAACCTAAAAATCAATGTTCCACTTTAGATTTACATTGCATGAAGAATAGCATTGGATTTGGGAAGTCATGCTGAGGTTTTACAGGAGGTTGGCGAGGCCTCTTCTGGAGTATAGTGTGCAGTTTAGTCAGCCTGCTATAGGAAGAACATTATTAAACTAGAGAGGGTTCAAGAGAGATTTACCAAGATGTTGCCAGGGATTGAGGATTTGAGTGATAAAAATAGGTTGGTTAAGGCGAGGGGTGACCTTATAGAGGTTTATAAATCATGAGGGGTATAGATAAGGTGAATAGCAAACATTTTCCTGAAGGCGGTGGTGTTCAAAACTGGAGGGCTTTTTTTTTCAAAAATGAGAGGAGGATGATTTAAAAAGGACATATGGGACAACTTTTGTTTTTTTAAGTGTGGTTAGTGACTTTCAGATGATCCCATTGTTCTGCTCCTGACTGAATTTATTTGTAACTACTTGAAGGTTTCTTGAAAGTTACCTGTTTCTGCTTCTGACTCGGAGTCTTCCTCTTCCTCTTCTTCACTGGAACAACTTGAATCATCTTTCTTGCCCTCTTCTTCATCATCCACTTTCTCCTGCTCAAGAGACTCTATGTGCACTGGGACCTTTTGTTCATTCAGCAGAGTTTCTTTACTGTCAGGATTATTTCAGTAAAGTTGAGAAAACATCCAAATTCCCATGTACCAATTACCAATTTGAATATTATAATGATATCCACAATGAGATAAAGTTTTAGGAGTTCCATCATTTTGGAAATAAATCATTACTCATACATCTTGAATTTACTTTAATTACCTTTTGATGGGTTTTAATTCTTGGTTGTTCTCCATTGTCGCAGTTGACTCTATCAAAGGGGATTTATTTGCTTGTTTCTCCCGGAAAAGCTTTCGGCGGGGGGGGAAAAGAGAGAAAAATAGTCAAAATCTAATATTTTGGGACAGTACTAGACCACTAAACTATAACTTAGAATAACTGCTTTTCCATTCATGCAAGTAAACTAACTAGGTTAAGACAGAATTTGGAATGACACTCGAAGTACTTATATGATCAAAAGGTGAAAGAGACTGTTGGAGAGGACAGTTTGAAGCTACCCACTGCCAAGGTCTTTAAATAGATTCAATGTACTGTAATAGCAAATTAATATATTCGGTAATTTAGGAATGAGCAGAGAGTGAAGGGCTTTTGTTACCAACCCATCTTGAGTGCTTGTCGCACAATTTAAACAGAGCCCGACAAAAATTCACTGCTGCAAGTGTACAATTTAACAGGGTCACTGGGCTGATTCTTCTGAAGAAATGTACAGGTTGGGTCTGTATCCACTTAAGTAACAAAATGAGATGTCGTTTTATTGAAACAAATCCTCAAGTGATTGCACAGGGTGTATGCCTGGACAATGCTTGGATTAAAAGAAGAGACCAAAAGTAGGGGACATAGTTTAAGAACAGTGAATTTCTCACTCAAAGTAACGTCTATGTAAAAATCTTTTCCTCTGAAGGTACTAGAGGCTGGGATAGAGATTTTTAATAGACAAGGAAGTCAGGAATTATGGGGGTAGAGGCAGAAATGTGGATTTGAGACGACAACTCAATCATACTGTGATCATACTGAACGGCGGACCAGCTTTCAAGGACCAAAGTACCTCTGTGTTCTTGCAACCCACAGTCCCACTGTGCCAGCTACTAAGATGGTCTGCGCACACTAATAAGCCGACTGGTATAACTTGCTGTTTTGGAAGTTACTGCTAAGAACCAGCAGGAAAAATTAGAGGGAATCTAGACTGGGACTAAATAGATAAAATCCCTTACTGATGCTTTTGGAACTCAATTGACCAGCAGTGCGCATCTGTTCCCTAACTTATGTAGCAAATAACATGCTTCTGCTCTGACTTACGAACAAACGACATGGGTTAGATAACAGTGTGATCCTCTCAAACAGTGGCAAGAATTAAGAACTGAAGTGAGCAAAGCCTATTTTCATTCTCATGTATTGTAAAGTCTACTAAATAGTAAAAGAGGACAGCAGCAGCAGATTAGGTTGGAACATAAAATTCTTGAGATGGAGCAATCAATTAGCTATGCTAGCCAACAAAATAAGGAAGCATAGGTCGACAATTTTCTCAAAGTGGAAAAAAACCATGCATTCCTCATGATTAACCAGAGATTAAGGGTACATCAAGCCAACAAGAATGCTAAGATGATGAAGCACTTGATGCAGTCTGACCAAATGACTGGTAGCAGTGATAAAAGTTTGCACCAAAGGTAGACTATGTATTCACATTCAGAGTACAGCAGCAATTGCAAGTTTATTAAAAAGTTGCATTGACAGAGATGCCCCCATATGAATTTTAAAGTCTATGCAAGAAGCATCTGCCTGAACGCATTACCTATTTGCGCCTAATTCACTTCTGCATAACACAATGTCAACTTGCTTTTGCCTTGTAATTTGGCAATGTGCTTTCCAACTTCATTAAATTCCTTCAAGATCCTAAATGCTGGTTTAAATATTAACTGCATCAAGTTCCATGAGAATAAAGAGACTGATAATCACAAGCCAGTCTTGATGTTATGACATGAGGACTTCTCCCCACCCATTTAACTCAGTTGAGAGCTTTATAAAAATACATGGATGCCATAATCCTGATAAAACATTACTGAAGTTAATTTCTTCAGTGGGCCTTCTCTTTATACAGAGGCAGTAGAGTAGCAAGAATCATAGAATCCCTACAGTGTGGAAACAGGCTATTTATGTTGATTGTCTACCAAGGACAATAAGGCAGTGACCATTTGAAATAGTTTACAAAAACTTACCAGATTCTGCCTTTTTTGCAGCTCTTCCAAGTACCCAAGAATGTCTTCATCGGCTACATCAAAAGCTGTCTGCCCCTACGGACAAAATTCACACGTCTCAGAAGAGGTCTACAGGAAAAGAAAAATCTTTCTACTAACTCACATGCCAAATCGGAAACAAAAGATACTATTAATAAAATACGAAATGGGCTACATAGAATTTTGGAAGTCATGGCAACACATCAAACTTTCCTCATCAGTCTCTCAGGAATTACCAGGACGAGTGATGAAACACCATGCGAGCTAATGTTGTTCACTCTCAAGTACTGCTCTCCCTTTAAAATCTGCTGGCATTACCCATCTCATATGAAAAGCTTTAATGGATCTTTGCATACTAAAGTCTCTTCCCAAATCGCATCTAACACTTAGGTGATCTCCCAAAATTCATGCCAGTATTATCAACAATTAAATAATTGAATCTGTCACTTTTCCAGCTCTGCAAAATATTGGAGCAGCTCTTAGCAAAATCACAAATGACAACATTTGCAACAGTAATGAAGGCCAACTACCCCTCCTCATCCTTCTCAAATGGCCTGCACCCTTCAACACACTTCACTCCAACATCCTTCCGCATCCATCTCTCATCTTTCATCTAACTGGGTGGAAAGACCTTGATTAGATAGGCTCTTATTTACTAAAACTATTCACAAATTGTTCGCTCTCGAGCCATCAGACTCTCTCTAGCCTGCTTCTATTCTTCATCAATATGCTACCCTATTGTTGAACAATGTATGGCTCCATATTCCCAACTCCTTCGCTGCATCTGCTCCCAGGAGGACCAATTCCAATACCGAACAACCCAGATGGCCTCCTTCTTCAAAGACCACAATTTCCCCTCAGAAGTGGTTGACGATGCTCTCCACCGCATCTCCTCCGCCCTTGAACCCCGCCTCTCCAATCGCCACCTGACAGAATCCCACTGGTCCTCACCTACCAAACCACCAACCTCCAGATACATCGTATCATCCGTCGTCATTTCCGCCACCTCCAAACAGACCCCACCACCAAGGATATGTTTCCCTCCCCACCCCTATCAGCGTGCCTTAAAGACCACTCCCTCCGCGACTCCCTCGTCAGATTCACACCCCCCACCAACCCAACCTCCACTCCCAGCACCTTCCCCTGCAACCGCAAGAAATGCAAAACTTACACCCACACCTCCCCCCTCACTTCCCTCCAAGGCCCCAAGGG
>NC_057728.1:65125180-65130008 GCF_004010195.1 Chiloscyllium plagiosum | reverse complement strand
TTTTATTCAGTGACCGAAGTTTTATAGAGCTGCAACAAGATCTCACGACTCAAACTCAATCCCCCTGTTAATGAAAGCCAAAACACCATATGCTTTCTTAACAACCCTATCTACTTGGGTGGCCATTTTAAGGGATCTATGTACCTGCACACCAAGATCCTGCTGTTCCTCCACACTGCCAAGAATCCTATCCTTAATCCTGTACTCAGCTTTCAAATTCTACCTTCCAAAATGCATCACCTCACATTTATCCAGGTTGAACTCCATCTGCCACCTCTCAGCCCATCTCTGCATCCTGTCAATGGCCCGCTGCACCCTGATGTTTTCTAATAGTCCAAATATCAATCATGATTCTTGCATTGCTATTTAAAAGCTAAACTTAAATACATGGAAGGCAATTATTCAGCTACAGACGGTCTGCCCAAAATGGCACAATTGTTAGTTGGCTTCTTTAACCCAGCCTCTGAAGTGACCTTGTACTGACTACCTGGCAAAATTCAACAATATCACTTCCTTCAGCAGTTCACTCCACATATGAAGCAACTTTATTCTAAAAAGGCTGCCCCTCAGGTCCCTTTCAAATCAATGATTCTCCTCTCACATGCTGGCCGGCCAGCCAGCGATGCCTACATCTCAAGTGAATGAAAGAAATTGTTACGTCAAACAAAATAGTCTGATCATGCAATCTTTTAAAGGTCCGCTTCTCTTCATTCTTGCGACTTGAAACATAAAGACACTGATTACCAATCTAAAAAGAAAATTCAATAGGCAACAAACCACTTTGTTGATCATCTCCATATCGCAGAAGCTTTCCACCAGGATTCGGCAGGTTTCCTCTTTACCCCAGTGTGCTGCAGCATGAAGTGGGGTCCAGCCATCATAGTCTTTGATATTTACATCATAACCTGCCTGGATTAGGAGCCTATGGATTTTAAAGGAAGTACCAATTTTAAAAAGTCAAGACTAAAACAAAAGAAGCCCCTCAAAGAAATGTCATCTGAGTGAATTGCAGTAGCATTTTGGAACTTAAGTGGACATTTTACAAGATTAAATTGAGGCAACTGTCAATTAACCCAAGAAAAATGCATTTTGTTTCAGCTTTATTGTATTACTTATTTGCCTTCTGCTAAACCCAAACATAGGTGCCAACAAAACATCATGACGTGAACATGATACAACTTGTGGCTCGGCTCACTTTAGTCACTAACTCTACACGGGTGCATTTTCTAACTCTCAATTTAGAGATTCCAGCTCAGTATTTGTGATCATTTATGATCACTTCAGAACAACTTAATTGCCTTCAGTCTTTAATACTGCTCACGAAAGCAATTAAAAAGCATGCGCCTGTTTACATCATGAAATGCCCTATATCCATCAAATATCTATGGGGCATGAAATATATAAAAACACAGCCAGCCATTTTTAGTACAATAACTACTGTTTTGAAACCCAAGTTATCCAAGCACATCATGCAACAGATAAAAAGGAAGCAATTTGTTCATGACAATTTACTTGCAAATACTACATATGAAGCAGTTTTAGATACTTACTTCAAAACTTCTGAGTAGCCTTTAGCTGCAGCTACATGAAGAGCTGTTCCCCCAGATTTGGGATGCCGGTTATCACTTATTTGCCCGCTATTTAACCATTGCCTGGCATCGCGAAGCATTATTCGTTCTTCTTCTTTCCGGGCAGCTTCTATATCCACTCCTAAAACAAACAAATCCAGTTCAAAAAAGTTAGCAAAGCAGATTAACCACATACCTGCTATCCAATGCTATGCATCATTACATTTTTAAAAAAGCTTTGCGTATTTAAGAGTCAGAGAACATATATGACAATAATGTATGTTGACACAGTGAATACGAAATAGAGCAAACAGCTCCTGGATAACATGGACATCTAAAATATGGATGACAACATGGTTATCATTGGAGTAGAAATCTATTTAGGGCTGTTGCTCAACAGAACAGACTTCATTATTGACTATAAGATGAACCCTTGGTCAAGGAAAACTGAAGCACTTTTGATTGATTACAAGCTTTTGATGCTCAATGTGCAATTGTGACAAGATTATTTCCATCTTATCTATGTTTAAATTTCCTTAAGTCCATGATGGAAAAAAGAAAGGAACTAAATTGCAACTATTGAGTGCCTTTCACAAGGTCAGAACATTTCAAAGCCAAGGAAACAGGTACACACCGTAACAGCACAGATAGGAAGATTCTGTGTTTCAGTAACTTTAATTGAGGACCATAAACTGGCTACGGGATCATGGATCTCTAAGTAGGACCAAGACATGCATCAAGTCACTTCAACTCCTCCATTTCACCAGTTTCTGCACTTGCCTCTGTGCAAACTGTGCTGACATCCTTACACATGGTTTTATGTTGCGGCTCTTATTCACCCACCATTTTCCAGCCTCTAAACTTGAATTCATCTGATATTGCTGCCCCATGTCACAACAAGTCCTCTTCAGTCATTATTCTGGTGCTCGTTAATCTGAACCGTCCACCTGTCCATCAACACTTGTAACTTAAGTTCTTATTCTACGGTTCAAAAGCTTCCTGGCATTGCCCCTTATCTCTGACCTCCAACAGCTCCAAGACGCTGAGAAATCTGCATAATTGCACCAACGACCACTTGGATTTCCTCATTTCCTTCACACCATGACTGGTTGCTACTCTTCAGAAGTCATGGCCACAGCCACTCAGAATTACCCACTGAACCACCTTTCCTCTCTCTCCCTCTGCTTTACAATGTTCCTGTATCTGCCCCAACATTCGGTCACCTACTTTCTTTCAGTGCAGTTATTTTTATTTTATTATACATCTACGGAGTGCTCTAATCAGTCATTGCTGGTGACCCTGTTACAAATGTTAATATCAGAAAGACTCGCCAAACAGTGCTTTGCAATCAGCCGACATTGGGTGTGCTGGTTTCTACTGTAGCTGGAATTCTCAACCCCAATCAAAGGTAAGACTGTTAACAGTAAGCAGTCTGCGTTGGTCTGGATGGTGTTAACCACCAGATATTTTTGTCAGAACACAAACTTGCAAGTATTTTACAATAGTCCACCAACCTGATTGAAATTAAGAATTTAAAACCCTGCACAAGTTTGATTTTTTTTTTATTCACTCGTGGAGCATGTGCCTTGCTAGTTGGCCAGCATTTCCTACCTGCCTCTAATGGCCCTTGAGAAGGTGGTGGTGAGCTGTGCTGTAGGCAATCTCGCAATGTTGTTAATGTGCCAAGTCTAGAATTTTGACCCAGCAACAGCGATATATTCCCAAGTCAGGATGGTGAGTGGCTTGGAGAGGAACTTGAAGGTGGAGGCATACCCACATTTGATGCCTTTGTTCTTCTGAATGAGAGCAGTCGTCATTTTGGAAGGTGTAAGGATTTTGAGTCAAGTTCTGCAGTGCATCTTGGAGATAGGAACACACTGCTGCAACTGAGAGTCAGCGGGGAAGAGAGTGAACACAAGTGCGAATAAGCAGTCTGCGTTGGTCTGGATGGTGTTAAGCTTCTGACTTGTGGACAGGCTCTAGTGGGTCAGGAGGTGACTTATTTACTACCATATTCCTAGCCTCTCACCTGCTGATGCATCCAACGTATGTGGTGAGCCCAATTAAGTTTCTGATCAATGATAACCCCCAGGATGGTGGTAATGGGGGAATTCAAGGATGGTAACACCACTGAATGTGAAAGAGCAGCGGTAAGATGGTCTCTTACCAAAGATGTCATTGCTTAGTACGTGCTTTGTGATGTAACTTACCAATTGTCAGCCCAAGCCTAGAATCTAATCTTACTGCATGAGAACATTGACTGATTTTGCATCCAAGTCATCACAAATTATGAACATTGTGCAGTCATCTGTGAACATCCCGACGTGACCTTATGATGGAGGGAAGGTCATTGATGAAGCAGCTGGAGATTGGTTGGGCTTAGGACACTACCCTGAAGAACTCCGACAGAGATGTCCTGGAGTGGAGACGACTGAACTCCAATAACCACAGCCACCTCCCTATACACCAGGTATAACTCCAACCAGCTCAAAGATTGCACCATAATTCCCATTGATTCAACTTTGTTGGCCCTGATGCCTCACTCAAGTAAAATGTGGCCTTGACGTCAAGGGCTGTCATTCCTACATCTCCTCTAGAATCCAGCTCTTTAGTCCATGTTTGAATCGAGGCTGTAATGAAGTCAGGAGCTCAGTGGCCCTGATGGAACCCAAACTGGGCGTCAGTATCAGGTCACTGATGATCAACTGCTGCTCGATAGCTCTGTTGGTAACACTTTCCATCATTTCACTAGGCTGCATTTGTCCTGCTTTTAATATAAAAGATATACCCTCCTCTCTGACCTATCATCTTCTTTCCCACCTTCATCGACCTAACGCACGCTCAACCGCCTCCCCCCTATTTATCGATCAGCATCTACGGCTCACAAGCCTTATTCCTGATGAAGGGCTTATGCGCAAAATGTCAATTCTTCTGCTCCTCAGATGCTGCCTGATCTGCTGTGCTTTTCCAAGAACACACTCTCGACTCTGATCTCCAGCATCTGCAGTCCTCACTTTCTCCCAACTTTTCGCATTGTTGGGTAGATGCCAGAGTTGTAACTGTATTGGAATAGAGCACTTCAACCCCAGTGCATCAATGTGGATTTCATCAGTTTCCTCATTCCCCCCCCACCCCACCTTACCCCAGTTACAACCTTCCAGCTCAGCACTGTCCTCGACCTGTTCATCTCCCTTCCCAATTATCCGCTCCACCCTCCCGTCTGACCTATCGCCTCCATCCCTATCCCCATTCACCTATTG
>NC_057728.1:65080964-65121953 GCF_004010195.1 Chiloscyllium plagiosum | reverse complement strand
AGGTGAATTGGCCATGCTAAATTGCCCGTAGTGTTAGGTAAGGGGTAAATGTAGGGGTATGGGTGGGTTGCGCTTCGGCGGGGCGGTGTGGACTTGTTGGGCCGAAGGGCCTGTTTCCACACTAAGTAATCTAATCTAAACCCTGGGTGGCAACTTTCAGGGTTCTATGTACATGGACACCAAGATCCCTCTGCTCATCTGCACTGCAAAAAATCTTACCATGAGTCCATTCCTCTTTATTCCTGTTGCTCCTTCCAAATCACCTCTCACCTTTCCACATTAAAATCATATACCTGACCTCCAGTGTCCTCCTCTAGGTATGATGCCAAGACCAAAAATGAGGTGGGCCAAGTTCAATAGCTTAATAAACTAAGGCGAGTAAAATTACATTAAAGAAAACAGAGATAGAAGCAAGCTACACTAAAAAAAAGTCTCAGCCAGACTGCCCATCTGCTAATCACTGATCCAACAAGCAAACACTTTGAAAATAGACCAATAATACAAAAATTTAGCAATGTTTTATCCAATTGGTCATTGATGGTCCGAATCCATAAGACTGGCTGAACAATAAACTTATAATGCTTGTCAAGTCAGAGAAGATTGAGAAAAATAATTCTGTGAAAGGTATTCAATCTGGAATATTTTTGACCTCAAGAGATTTTCCTTTAATTACCGAAACAGATTGTGGCACGATGTTTGTTGTACAGAGTTGTGAAACGACATTCCACTCTGATGCTTGATGCCACACATTACATTTTTATTTCACAACCAAGAGCTGAGACAGGTGGAAAATTTGCCTGCAGGGGGCAATGTTGCTTGCTGCTAAGCTTGCACAGAAATCGGTTGCTCACTATTTAACATCAAAGTTAAAAGTTGTTGAATCCTAATTGGCTTTAAACCTCAAGTCAAATTGAAATGAAAACCCATTCAAACCCAGGGCCTGCAAGTCAAGTCAGAACTTGCAGCCTGATCACATCTCAAAACAAATACTCCAACACTGTCAAATCTACCAAAGAGAGTTTCACATTTGTAGTCTTTTTGCCCCGCAGATTCCACAAGTGACAGGATAAATGAAGGTTAAATTTCTTCAGAAACCTCAAATGAATTAAGCAAGACTGGCTCAGGCAGAAGGCTCACTACTTTCTTTTAAAAAGTGCTTTGCAAGACTGCTTCAACTCAGACGAAGCAGTTTGAGAGCCTTGGTTTAATAACATCACCCAACAAAACACAGCAGTGCCTTGGCACTGAGCTTATGAATCCGACTAGATTAAATAGAATGAAATAAAGCTGCAGAACCCATGACATTCTGACTCCGAGGCACTCGTCCTTACCACATGAACCGACCAAATAATCATCCACTTTCCTGTCCTTTCCCCACAACCTTCATTCCCTTAGTGATTAAAAATCGATGTCAGTGTTTAATATACCTAACAACCCAGCCTGACAGCCCCCTGCAGCAACACATTCCACAGATTCACAATGTTCAGAAAACAATTTCTTATGTCTCGCCTTAAAAGTGTAACCCCCAATTCTGAGAATACTCCCTCTGGTCATAGACATTCCCACAAGAAAAAATAACCTCGCTATATGCATCCTGTCAAGTCCCCCAAGAATCTTGTATGTTTCAATAAGCTCATCGTTCATTCTTCGAAATTCCAATGAGCTCATGTCCAACCTACTCAAGTTCTCCTCATAAGACACTCCTTCCATACATGGGATCAGTCAGGTGAGTCTTCACTGGACAGCCTCCATTGCCAATATACCTTCCCTTAGATAAAGGGACTAAAACGGTTCCAAGTATATCAACAATGGTCTGAAGAGTGAGTTTAAGCAAGAACTCCTTATTTTCATACTCCATTCATTTTGGAACAAAGACTAAAATTGCATTTCCTTTCCCGCTACATTTGGTTGCAAGATTTTCATGATTCATGGAGAAGGACTCCCAAATCCTTCTGCTCTACAGCTTTCTGAAGTCTCTCTCTGTTTAAATACAATTCATGTCCTTTATTCTTCCTGCCCAAGTGGACAACTTCACATTTCCCCACATGACCCTCCACCCACCAAG
Source organism: Chiloscyllium plagiosum (assembly GCF_004010195.1). Taxonomy (NCBI): domain Eukaryota; kingdom Metazoa; phylum Chordata; class Chondrichthyes; order Orectolobiformes; family Hemiscylliidae; genus Chiloscyllium; species Chiloscyllium plagiosum. The sequence continues at coordinate 65,119,888 of NC_057728.1, read as the reverse complement.
AAGGATTTTACTCACTTGTTTAACCTGCCCATAACCCTTAGTAAACTAAATTTAAAAACCACAAGAACAGATCCTGGAAATCAAAAACAACAAATTGCTGGAAAATCTCAGCAGATCTGGAAGCATTTATGGAGAGAAAGCAGAGTTACCCCTTCTTCAGAAGAAAGTTCCAAACCTCTGAATCATCCTTTGTGTGTAGCTAACATCTCTCCCAAACTATGTGGCCCTAATTCTCAGGCTATGTCCAATTCTAGAATCAACCACCAATGGAAATAATTTATTCACTGTGTCTTTTCTTGTTAATATCTTCAACACTTTGATGAGATCATCCTGAACTTTAAGTTCTAGACAAAACAGGCCAAATTTCTGCAATCTCTCCTCAAACTAATCCCTGAAGTCCAGGTAGCATTCTTGTAAACGGAAGTTGTACTCCCTCCAAGACCAATACATCATTCTTAAGGAGTGGTGCCCAGATTTCTTCATAGATATCTTTGAAGAATCCTTAAAATGAAGCCATTTGGGTACAACTTAAAAACCAAAAAGGAGCAATCACATTGCTGGAGTCTACTATAAGCCCGCAAAACATTCGAGAGAAGTAGAAGAGCAGGCAGTTAGGCAAATGTCAGAGGGCAGCAAAAGTATTAGGTAGTAACAGCAGGGAATTTCAACTTCCCCAACATTAGTTCAGAAAGTCATACTGTGTGAAAGAATGAGGGGGTGCAGGATTCTAGATGCACGTCCAAGAGAGCTTTTTAAGTCAGTCATGAATAGTCCAATAACAGGGAGCATTCCCAGACTTAATATTAGGTAGTGTAGCCAGACAAGTGGTTGGATTATCAGTGGGGCAGCATTTTGCAGGCGATCATAACTGTTGGATTCAAGATGATTATGAAATAGGATAGTAATGGTCTGAAATTCAGGTTCTAAACTTGGGAAAGGCCAATTTTAATAAGTTCAGGTATGATTTGGCCAGAGTGAAATGGGAGTAAACCTGTTTCAGAGCAGTGACACATATTCAAGGAGCAAAAAGCAACATTTTCCCAGCAAGTATGATCTCTCAATCCTGTGAAGGTTGGATATCAAATCATATACAAGATTGGATGAGAGATACCAAAGGCTCAAACAGAAGCCCTAAAGAGGTACACAGTGAGAAATTGAAACTTAAAAAGGAAATTAGGAGAATAGAAAAGACCACAGCCATAATTTATGTAGGTACAGTTCTAAATGAGTACTCAGCAGTGGTGTTCACTAGTGAGAGGGATGATGTGGGTATGCAAATCAGGGAGATGGATTGTGACATATTCAAACAAATTAACAGACTCTGAGAAGGTTCTGAATGGTACCTAAATCTCAAGGGGTGGATGAGACATGGATCAGGATATTGACCAAAGCAACACAGGATATACTTGCAAAAACAACTCTGCAAATGCAAATTCACGCCCATAGACTTACGGGTGCATGCATGTGAGGGAGTGAGAATGTGTGCGCACGTGTACTTGATAGAGTGTGGGCATGAGTGGGATGGAGTATACGCCTGTGAGACAGTGTGTGGATTGGTGTTAGTGTGGGGTGTGTAATAACTTTCAACATCTCTCTGGCCAAGGAGAGGTATTGGAGGTCTAGTGACCAGCCAAAGTGGTGCTATTATTCAAGATGGGAGCAAGGGTTAAATCAGGAAATTACAGACCAGTCTTATCTCAGTGGTGGGTCAACTATTAGAAACAATTCTCAAGGACAGAATTAATTTGTACTTGGATAGGAAGGGGTTGATTGATAACTTCACTGAATTTTTTGAACAGGTTGCCACATGTGTAGATGAGAGCAATGCTTTTTAAGAAGTCCTCTTGCACTTCTGCAAGGTTTTTGATAAAGTCTCCCATCGGAGACAGAAATAAAGCTGACAGCCCATAGGATCTAATGAAATTTAGCTAATTACATCCAGAATTGGTTGAGGTTGCTTTCATGACAAGAAGCCAGTCTCTAATGGGACTCCACAGGGATCAATGTTGGGGGGCCTTGCTGTTTGTGGTATATACCAACAAGTTACACTCTAAATGCAGGATGGTTGATCATTAAGTTGGCAAATGGTATGAAAATTGGCACGGTGTTAGGTATGAGGAATGATTTGGGGGTGCCAGCGTTGGACTGGGAAGGACAAAGTTAAGACAGGTGACCCCACTACACTACATCGACACACACACATACATACCCCACCGCTTAAGGCATATACCCATCACACGCACGCACACACTATCAAGCACACATACGCGCACACACACTCACTCCATCACGTGTGCGCGTGTGCACACAAGTCAGTCTATGGGGTGAATTTGCATTTGCAGAATTGTATTTACAGATACATTGTGCGCTTTTTGAGCGAAAGCAATCTGCAGGAAGTCAATGCAGGCAGTCAATCCATATAACATTTTATAAATTCCTACTTTGGAAACAACCAGTCTAACTCAAGATTGGGATACAGTCTCGAACCTCCCACCTTTAATGCACTGTCTGAACGGAGATGTCATCTTTTTTTTATAAAACCTTAAGTTAACTCAGAAATTAGACTTGAAAGTAGTTCTGGGATTTACATGTTAATGAACTGAAACCTGCAGCCCATTCTAAACCATGAAAGACTTAATAGCAATCTCCATTTGTTCAATATATTGCATCAAAATATGACACTAATAATCTTTTGCTATAAATTCTGTATCCTATGATCCTTCTCCAATAGCCACCTGACAAAAGAGCAGTGTGCTGAAAGCTTGTACTTCCAAAGAAACTTGTTGGACTACAACCTGATGTGTGATTTTTAAGTATGAGCAAGATAGCCTTAAATTACAGGTGGTTATAGACAGGCTAGTCAGATGGGCTGATCAATGGCGAATGGAATTCCATTCAGATAAGTTTGAGGAGAAGTACTTGGGCAGGACAAACAAGGCCAGAGAATATATCATGAATAGTAAGACCATAAGCAGCATAAAAATATCAGAGAAACCTCTGTTTGCTTATCCACCAGTGCCTATGCTATCAGGACAGGATTTGAGGCGGCATTTGGAATATTTGCCTTTATTTGTCAAGGTATAAAGTTTAAGAGTAGGTATGGAACGCTGGAAAAGTATTGGCTTGGTTGCAGCTGGAGCAGTGCGTGCGATTCTGGAATCAACATTCTGGGAGGGATATGACTGAACTGGATCAAGTGCAGAGGAGATTTATCAGGATGTTGCCTAGGCTAGAGATTTTTAGTTATGAAGAGAGATTGGTCGACTGGGGCTGTTTTCTACAGAGCAGAGGAGGCCAAGGCAGGGAAGATGATAAACGTGTCTTAAATTATGAAGGGCACAGACAGGGTAGACAGGAAGAAACTCTTGCTCTTTAGTGGGGAGATCAGTGCTCAGCAGGCATATATTTAAGTTAAGTTTCAAACGGAATGAGAGGAAATTTTCACCCAGAGGGTTATTGTTTTCCACTGCAGCAGATTCCAGAGGCTTTTTCTATGCTGTAGACCTCCATGACTGTTAAGAATTCTTTATAAATTTGTCAATGATTTCCACTTCATGAAGCCATGCCGATTCTGCTTCATCATATGATGTACTTCGAAAAGCTGTTAATATATCCTGGACTATAGACTGTAACATTTTCCCAATAACCTAAAGAGATTAAAGGTGAGATCATTAGTAGCTGTGATGACCAAGAATGTCTCCGATATTAGCTTTAATTACCCAACTATAAAATCAATCCAAGTTGTAAGATGTGACTAACATGCCTTTCAGTGCAGCATGTTGCACATGTGGAACCCTTGTTTCATCTTTACTCGTGGCTGGCGCATTCTGAAAAGGTTCACCTTTCAGCAAACCTCTCATTCTTCAATTGCAAAATACAAATGAAAAACTCGTTGAGATGGAAAGGAAGTTTGAGGCTAGTAAAACCACAACTGGTTAAATATAAGCCTGCATCAGAGCAGCGACTACACCTATCAGTGTAATCATCAAAACTCAGGCTGTGATGAGGCTGACACCCCCAATGGTACCCACTCCCATTTTATCCGTTGCCCATTTCCTGCTTCCTCATTTCAATAATCGCCACTTTGTTTTGCATTCTTACCTCAAACACATTGATTAAGCCCCCAAATCATTGAAGATGTCATGTTTATGGGTATAAATGGTCTATTTGACTGAAAATAACTCAATAGACAAAGCATGAGAAGCAACAGAATGGGCACAGTAAACTAGTTAGCTTTCATTTCATGTGGGGTCATGAAATAAACTTAAGTGGCAAGTTGTGAAAAGAAAGGAAATCAATTAATATTGCTCAGTGAGAGATGGCACCCACAAATGACAAAGAAAGCTCCTCAGTTCTCCTAAAAACTTAAACATGACACACCAATGCATTTCAGAGAAGGCAACCTGTCGGTCTAGTCTGTCTGGCCTACTATGACACTCGCTTACCCATGTACTCAACAAAACTATGACAGTGAACTCTTTATTGCACAGGTTACCCACATTTCAAAACCTTTGAATATTCTTAATTTTAATTCATTCATGAGATGTGGGCATCCTGAAGGAGGGCTCATGCCTGAAACGTCGATTCTCCTGCTCCTTGGATGCTGCCTGACCTGCCGCGCCTTTCCAGCAACACATTTTCAGCATGTGGGCATCACTAGCTAGACAGCATTTATGGCCCAACCCTAACCGCCATCGGGCAATTAACTGACCAGATAAGGATGGCAGTTTCCTTCCCTAAAAGATCAGTGAACCACATTGAATATTATTTGTATGGAATTCTTCACAAAGTTAGACAAAAAAATGTTACACTTCCATCATTTTGTGCAGATACTAATAAACTGCAATTTATATTCAAATGAAAAAGCACAGAACGAAAAGATGTAACTGGGTAGTGTTGAACAAAGAGAAATGTACGTATTCAATAGTCTATTCAACTTGAAATGAATCAAACATCAAGACTTGCATGAAGGAAGCCAATGAAGTCCCAAGAAAGAATTCAGAATTTTCTCAATTTCGCACAATCAACACAATAGGATTGCAGGGGCTTGACAACAACAAAACAGGTGATCCCAGCATTGGAAATTCTGGGCTGTAAGTGACACAGAGCTCAAATTCTTGTGATTGACTGTCCAGAGTTTTGTACCTGGCAATGTTGACTTTAAACAGGAGTTCGACTTCACCACATGGATTGAAAGGATGAAAGTATAAATTACACAAAGAAGCTCTTCACCACCCAAACACTACGGCAAGAACAGATCACGTGGACTGTGATTGGTGTTTTCCAAATGGTCATACAAAATATTTGTCCATGACAAACTTTTTCTTGCAACTTCTTTTCAAGGGCCTATTTCAATTTATGGTGATAAACCTTTAAAATAGACAAGTCCTTTCAGCAGAATTATAGGCACTGTGAATGAAACCTGAACTGGTTCTGCTTTGTGGCATCCACCTGCCTCATCAATTCCCTCAAAGCATGCAGCATCGAGTTACCCCAACAAGGAAGATCACTGTGCTCTGTCCCTCCAAAAAGCACCCACATTAATCCACATATGGCTGTTCATTAAATAATATACTGATTGATAAAGAGTTGCTAATAATTTAATATAATGTCTGCTTGACTTAAGTGATATCATCTGCACACCCGAAACAGGTCAAGGTTCCAGCACCATTTCAAAAATTCGACGGACACTTCAGTCTAGGAATGCTGACCTTTAGATTAATAGGTAAACCTATCTCCTGCTGCTAGTTTCCCTGGCTCACCGGAACAAAAGTATCTCAGTTCAATCAAGTTCTTAGTGAAATAACAATAAAGAATTGCTCTTGACTTCCTCACCATCAAGGTGAACTGGTCTTTCAAACATTTTGCTTGACTATTTGTCTTTACTGTACTTCAAATTAGTTTCCATTGTGAAAATCACCTTTCAGTCTAAATTGTGTAAGATACTATTAAACATTTTTCCCCCAATCCTGAGAACTGCTGCTCAAGACAAGATGCATACTGGAAAATGACCTACTGGACTGGCTGTGATGCAACAGTTAAGAGAAGATAGCTTCATGCTAACACACCTCATCTACCAAATTACACGCTTCACAGTTGGCTGGTTAACATCTTTGTTAATATTACTAAGCACAAAATAGCTTCCCAAAACCATTCATCAACAGAATCAAATACATGAGAAGAATACCATCACTATGTGACACAAGGAGCACATATACTCTGTCACAAGCCAATGGCTCAGGGTAAAGTAACAATTATACTCTCAAGGATGGGAAAGCTGCAAGATGTGAATAAGTAGACAGACTTTGGAATGGAAGTCCAAAAAGACAATAAAGACATCACCTAAAGTGGCTAAAGTCTTAACAGATAAACAAATCAAGACAATGAATCTTTAACGAACTACTATAGCACAACTACAATTACTTGTCAATGCACCAAAAGTTATTTGGTATTGGGAAACAAATGAGGACATGAAATACTAGTGTTACTTCCAACTGGACACACTACAAAAAGTATTCTGATGCAGATGGTGCAAATTTGCTATTTTAGTGTTAAAAGTTTGGCTTAAGTACTGTTGCGGAAAAAAGGGTTTCAAATAATAGTGCACTGGTACCATTACTGAGCAAACTGGAAGCTGCATCATTGGAATGATCTTCACTTGAACCACATAGGGACCAGTGATTTGTTGAGTTGTGCAACAAGGTGATAGTTTTAAACGAAAGATAGCAAGCTTTTTATTATACAGCATATATGGGACCAAGAGTGTGTTGGTTGATGCAATGTTCTGAATAATCAAAGGTATGCATGACCATAGAAAACCCTAACCAACAGAAGCTTCGAGACATCAACATCCCGCAAGAGAATAAATATGAAAACATTCTTAATAGTGGAAATGTATTGCATGAGGTAGACTGCATCAGCATTACACTTTCTTGACAGCAAAAGTACTCGGGCATCATGTAAGATTGTGGCTTTTGAGGTTTATAACTTTTGCCAGTTTATTAGGGTGAAAGGGAGAGAGGGACTCAAATGATTACAATCATCAGGGAAGCAGACCAAAAATTATTAGGACTGAAAGCTAACAAGTCTCCAGGCCCGAATGGACTTCAGCTTCAGGTCTTAGAAGGCACTGCTGAGATAGTATTGCACTGCTTCTAATTTTACCAAAGATTTGGGAGGAGTCCCATCCAACTGGACAAAAAAAAACAAACAGGAGGGAGAGAAAACAGGAAATAACAGATCATTCAGGTTAACATGGATGAGACAGAAAATGTTTGAACCTGTTGCTAAAAACAAGAGAAGCAGGTCCATATAAAATCTCAAGGCAATCCAGCAGAGTGAACATGTTTTTGTGAAAGGGAAATCACATTTCAGTAATTCACTGAAATCAAGGACCAACAATCAACATAGAGCAGACCATGTGGATGTGATGGACTTCAAAGTCCAGATAAATCTGATGAAGGTTCCACGTGACAGGTTATTTCTTTTTTAAAAAGTTAATTAAATTAATGATGCAATCATGACTGGCTCGGCCAGCATTTACTGCTGATGCCAAGTTAAGAGTTGTGGGTCTGGAATCACATGAATGTCAGACTGGATAAGAACATCAGATTTCCTTCCCTAAATGACATGAATGAACCAGGTCCTTTTTTTTTAAATGAATAACTGACAATGGTTACCTAATGATTGCCATTAGGCTAGCTTTTAATGCCACATTTTTATTGAATTTTAAATTTCACCAGCTGCCATGGTGGGATCTGAACCCATGGCCCAGAATGTTAACATGTGCTCTGGATTGCTAGTCCAGTGACATTACTACTATGCCGGTGCCCTTTTCTTCATCAACAATCCACAATGATCACTATTAAGACTCAATTCCAGACTTTTTTTTTTCCTAAGTGAATTCAAAACCAGCCTCCAGTTCAGAGGTCAGAGGAAGGGACACTGGATTTGAAATGTTAACTCTGCTTTGTCTGCACAGATGCAGACAGACCTGCTGACATTTGCAGCATTTTCTGTTTCTGATTTCTAGCATCTGCATTTCTTTGGGATTTTTTTTGCCCAGATCATGACATGGCTCTCTAGATAAATTTTGAAACTTTATTGCTGGAACAGCACAGCAGGTCAGGCAGCATCCAGGGAACAGGAGATTCGACGTTTCGGGCACAGGCCCTTCTTCAGGAATGAGCAGAGTGTTCAGCAGGAGAAGATAAAAGGTAGGGAGGAGGGACTTGGAGTCGGGTTGTTGTGGTTTGGCGGTGGATGAGTCCAATGACCTGCATATCCTCGGTGGAGTGGGAGGGGGAGTTGAAATGCTGTGCCACAGGTTGGTTGGGTTGGTTCGTCCGGGTGGCCCAGAGGTGCTCTCTGAATCGCTCCGCAAGTAGGCGGCCTGTCTCCCCAATATAGAGGAGGCCACACCGGCTGCAGCGGATGCAGTAGATGATGTGGGTGGAGGTGCAGGTGAATCTGTGGCGGATATGGAAGTTTCCCTTGGGGCCTTGGAGAGAAGTGAGGGGGGAGGTGTGGGCGCAAGTGTTGCACCTCCTGCGGTTGCAAGGGAAGGTGCCGGGAGTGGTGGTTGGGTCGGTGGGGGGTGTGGATCTGACAAGGGAGTCGCGGAGGGAGTGGTCTCTACGGAAAGCTGATAGGGGTGGGGAGGGAAATATATCCTTGGTGCTGGGGTCTGTTTGGAGGTGGCGGAAGTGACGGCGGATGATGCGCTGTACATGGAGATTGGTGGGGTGGTAGGTGAGGACCAGTGGGGTTCTGTCCTGGTGGCGGTTGGAGGGGCGGGGCTCAAGGGCGGAGGAGCGGGAGGTGGAGGAGATGCGGTGGAGGGCACCGTCGACCATGTCGGGGGGGAAATTGCGGTCCTTGAAGAAGGTGGCCATCTGTGTTGTACGTATTTTGAACTGGTCCTCCTGGGAGCAGATGCGGCGGAGACGTAGGAATTGGGAGAATGGGATGGCGTTTTTACAGGGGGCAGGATGGGAGGAGGTGTAGTCCAGGTGGCTGTGGGAGTCGGTTGGTTTGTAGTAGATGTCCGTGTTGATTCGGTCGCCTGAGATAGAGACAGAAAGGTCTAGGAAGGGGAGGGAGGAGTCCGAGACTGTCCAGGTGAATTTGAGGTCGGGGTGGAAGGTGTTAGTGTAGTGGATGAACTGTTCAACCTCCTCGTGGGAGCACGAGGTAGCGCCGATACAGTCATCAATGTAGCGAAGGAAAAGATGGGGGGTGGGGCCAGTGTAGTTGCGGAAGATGGATTGTTCCACATACCCTACGAAGAGGCAGGCATAGCTGGGGCCCATGCGGGTGCCCATGGCTACTCCTTTTGTTTGGAGAAAGTGGGAGGATTGGAAAGAAAAGTTGTTCTCTAGATAAATTGTCAAGTGATGCCAGCGCTAAGCCAGCACCACCCCTTGTACACAAAATCTTGCTCATGATTTACAGGGTAACATATCCTGTTGTGGGACAGATCAGAATACTGGGACAGTGTTTGCAAGAAGTGGCGGCCCATTTAAGATGCAGTTAAGGAAAATTTGTTTTCTGTCAATGTCATTAGTAGTGGAGGTAGGTTGAATATTTTTAAGAGTTGAAAAGTGTGGTGCTGGAAAAGCGCAACAGGCCAGGCAGCATCCGAGGAGCAGGAGAATCGATATTTTGGGCATAAGCCCTTCTTCGGGAATTCCTGAAGGGCTTATGCCCGAAATGTCGATTCTCCTGCTCCTCAGATGCTGCCTGGCCTGCTGTGCTTTTCCAGCACCACACTTTTCAACTCTGGTCTCCAGCATCTGCAGTCCTCACTTTCTCCTGAATATTTTTAAGACTTGAATTGGATAGATTTTGGACAAACAAGGAACTCAAAAAATTATGTAGAATTGGAGAGAATGTGGAATTCAGATCAACCCTGATCTTATCAAGTGGCTCACTGCTTACTCCTATTCCTAATTCGAATGCCCATATGAAGAGTTAAGAGTGAAGTACAGAGCAAGTCAATACTCAATAGGTAGATGGATAGCTCAAAGGCACATTTGATCAGGGCTACTGTTTGTGGGGAGAACCAACAAAAATGGTGGACTTTCATATCACAGACATAGGGTAAGTAGGCCACTCAGCCCATCCAGTCTGCTCCGCCATTGAGAGATCATGGCTGATCTGATGACGCTTTTGTTTCACATGCTTGTTTGACGGATCAAAAAAAAGTCCACTTCAGCCTTCAATATACTTAAAGGCCCAGTCTCATCAGGCTTCTGTGATCAACAGCCCTCAAAGAAATGTCTGCTCTTATCTTAAGATATGTGAAGACAGATCAAATGGTCTGTTGCATGTCCTAATTTCAAGGCAAATGAGAGCGTGTTAATTGAAATGCACCTCATGAAAATTCTTCCTAATATTACCTTTGCCTGCCTGAGTCAGGTTAAAATATGAAGTAGTTGGTTGATCCTTCAATAAGTAGCATCTATCTGGCATTAGTTGAACCTGGAGATAAAATCATGTGCATTTTCTAAAACCGATGGCCTTCCTAAAGAGCGAACAAGTTGCTGTGAATTTACCAATAGAATTTACAAACAGCAAAAAACAACAGGCTTGTCTTAAATGGCACCTGTGGGATGAAGAGTGCGTTGGTTGCTCAAAAGGTTCACAAATCAATGTAAAAACACATACTAAGTTACAGGAACATAATGCAGGGGGTTCACACACATATTACAGCTATAGTATAAATCACAAATCACTAACAACTTTGCCTTAAATAAAACTCATAGGCAGAGTCCTCAGCTAACTACTCTGACATGACGGAGATTTAGCTAATACAGTAAATGCTCAGTACTTCAGGTATATAACTTTCGCTGGTTTATCAAGAGTGCAGGTTAAAACAAAGCTGAAAGTCTAAACGTAAAATAAAGCTGTTTTGCATTATAATTTGTTACTAAGCATCTATTAATTTATTGTGCAGTTTAGAATCAGGCTTGGACTAAACTTCACAACTATGATTTTAGACACAATGTTGACTCCAGTTCAGTGTGACTGAACGGAACAAGATACCAATAAGTGCAATCTTAAAAAGCTGCAAGAAAGCAAGGTGTTAAAAACAGAAAATGAAGAATATATTAAGTAGATTTTCGCAGATATAGCATTTATGGAGAAAAACAAAATTAATGTTTCAAGGCGGTGATCTTTTAACAGAACCTTCTGACAAAAGGTCATCAAACCAAAATAGTAACTCTACTTTGCAGACTACAGATTCTGCTAAACCCACTGAATACTTGGAGCATTTTCTGGTTTCCAGCTGGTGTTTTGTTCTGGAAATGAAAGGGATTTGGATTCTCTGTAAAGAACCTCAAAGAGAAAGGTTTTATGAATGCATTTTCCAGTCACAATTACAATTTAAGACTGCAGGATCAAAGAATTCCAATGATATTGAAATCAGCTCAAAACAGACATTTTTCCAGTGATCGCAGACAAGAAGTTGGCAGTAGCTACACAGTACTTTAAGAGATGCTTTTTCCCATGGCTCATCTCTTACCTTGCCTACTAATTTCTTCCTGCAAGAGTTCTTCCATGGCTTCTTCTTCAGCTATATCTAATGGAGTTTCTCCTTCACTGTTGACTGCAGCTACGTTTGCTCCATGACTAATTAAATACCTGCAAAATCATGTTTAAAAGAAACAGTATGACATTTCCATTAAATACTCACAAATATATGTTAATAATGCCAATAAGGTTTTAACTTAATTCTGATTTTATATTTAGAAACAAATCGGAGGACAAAAATAATTACCTTCAATTCAAGGCTGAATATCAGTGATGCAACAGCTTTATGACTCCGTGAATTTAATTCTAAAAGTTGTTTTTTTAGATTTTACCATAACTGAGACTGAACTTAAACTCAAGCAATACTTCTTGTTCAATTTCCTAAGCTGAAGGGATGGGGAGAGGCCACAGAAACAGAGGAACCTCAAAGCACATTTAAAGTGATCTAACACTCTGTGGTTGGTAAGACATTCAAGAACATCTGTTTCATAAATACAGTGAAATCACCATGAGTCAAATTCAGATTCCCCAAAATGTTAATTCCAGCAAAATTGTTAGCCATTCTCACTACAACAGGAAGTCCAATGGCAAGGTGCCTGTTTTAAGCCAATATTATGGAGTTATCAGAGTGAACCACCTAAACTCAGTTAACCACCTGATGAAGAAGCAGCGCTCCAAAAGCTAGTGCTTCCAATTAAACCTGTTGGACTGTAACCTGGTGTTGTGTCATTTTTAACTTTGCCCACCCCAGTCCAACACCGGCATCTCCAAATCATGACCAAAATTCAAGCAGCATTGACCAGAGTGGGGTCAAGTCACAACATCACAGGTAAGCTTTCAAACGACATCAAGATCTCTCTGCGAAAGGATGTTCAAGTCCTCGTCACAAAACAGAAATCCAAAAGCACTTGATTCAAGAAATTAACATAACAAGGGGAAAGCTACGTTATGTAGCAAAAAAACGGACAAGGGAATGGGAAAGTCTACCATTGAGCTTGTCAATCATTACGAAGCACAAAGCCATCTTAGACAGGGTGGCAAACAGGCATAGTCTCCAGCACAGAAGATGAGAATTGCTATTTTTCGAGGAGGATATTCTGGTCATGAATCAAAGCAAAAAACGCTCCCATCATAGGTACAATGCTGTAGGAAAAGGGAGTCTGTTCAAAATCTACCCCATTTAACACAGATAGCACCCCTCAACACAAAGAAAGATATTCACAGTGTGAAGACAGGACTTGACCTCCACAAGAACGGAGGAATGGTCAGTTGCACCACATTCATGTTCAGGTGCATTAGCAGCAGATTGAAGATGGTGAAACCAAGTACAATTTTCCCTCCAGTTCCTTGCCACAGGTGTTAACCAGCAACTATCATTCAGAAGGCAAGCTGTCCAATCAGTCTTGGTGCTGCTGAGCCATTTTAGTTGATGGACATGTATGCCCACCAAGCAGACTAAATTCATGGTCTTTGCACCCAGGTTTCCTCCAAGTGGTGATCAACACAAAGGAATATGGATTCATCGGCTGGGGAGAGTGGTGACAATCAAAACATTTCCTTACCCATGCTGGATGTGATGTCGTAAGACTTTGTGGGATTTGGAGCCACTGTTGAGCATTCCCAGGACAACCCTTAACTTACCAACTGGCTGTATACCACTATGCCACCACCTCTTATGTCTATGTTCCTGGGAAGACATGACACAGGGAGCAAGTGAGGACTGCAGATGCTGGAGATCAGAACCAAAAACTGTGTAGCTGGAAATGCGCAGGTCAGGCAGCATCCAAGGAGCAGGAGAATCGACGTTTCAGGCATAAGCACTTCTTCAGGAATGAAGGCAGGGAGTCTCCAGGTGGAGAGATAATTATCTCTTTACCCTGAAGGCTCCCTGCCTCTATTCCTGATGAAGGGCTTTTGCCCGAAACCTCGATTTTCCTGCTCCTCGGATGCTGCCTGGCCTGCTGTGCTTTTCTAGCACCACTCTAATCTTGACTCTGATCTCCAGCATTGCAGTCCTCACTTCTGACTCGGGTGGCCCATCTTGTTTAACTCCTTCAACACTGTTTAAAAGTTGTGAGTGGCTTGCTAGGCCATTCAGACAGCAGTTCGTGATTCAGCCAAATTAGTGAGAATCTACAATTCATTCCCAAAAAAGTAGACTTTTCTCAAAAGGAAATCAGTGAACCTGATGCATTTTCACAACACCAAACTTCTATTATTCAACTTTTAATTCTGAATTTCTTTAAAAATCCCATTACCACAATCTATTGCTGGCGATTCAACCACAGAGCATTATGTCAGTCTCGATTATTAGTCAGGCAACAACACATTATTGCTACAGTTCTAAAGAACCCTCGCCAGACCACACTTGGAATATTGCGTTCAGGCTTGGTCGCCTCATTATAGGAAAGCTTTATGTGCAAGCTTTAGAGAGACTGCAGAGGAGATTTATCAGGATGCTGCCTGGACTGGATAGCATGTCTTATGAAGCAAGGTTGAAGGAGCTGAGGTTTTTCTCATTGGAATGAAGGGTGAGAGGTGACTTGTTAGAGGTGTACAACATGAGAGGCACAGATAGAATGAATAGTCAGAATTTTTCCTAGGGCATAAATGGCTATCACAAGGGGGCATAATTTTAAGATGACTGGAGGAAGGTTTAGGGAGGATGTCAGAAGTCAGTTCTTTACAGAGTGGTGGGTGCATGGAATGCACTGCCAGCTGTGGTAGGAGAGTCAGATACATTAGGGACATTTAAGCGACTCTTGGATAGGCACATGGATAATAGTAAAATGAGGAGTATGTAGGTTAATTTGAATTTAGAGTGGATTACAACATCAAGAGCTGAAGGGCCTGTACTGAGCCGTGTTCTAAGTTTATCAAAGGCCTTATTGAAATCCACACAGGCTACATGGACAATCCTGCCCTCATCAACCTTCCAGGTCACTTCAAAGAACTCTAACAAACTTGTGAGGTGCGATCGCCCACACTCAAAGCCATGCTGACTACTCCTTATCAAACAGTCTTTCCAAATGTATATCTTACCTCAATTTTTTCAAGTAACTTACCTACCACAGATTAAGGCCGACTGGTCGACATTTTTTTTTTTAAATTCACTTGTGGGGCTTTGGGCATCGCTGGCTGGCCAGCATTGATAACCTCCTATTTGTCCTTGAGAAGGTAGTGTTGAACTGCCTTCTTGAATTGCTACAGTCTTGCTGTGGATTGACCCACAATACTGGTAGGGAGGAAATTCCAAAGGTTTTTTTTTGCAGCCCTTCTCAAATAAGAGCACAACATTCATTACCCTCCAGTCTTCCAGGGCCTCATCCATGGCTACAGCGATGCAAACATATTAGCTATGGCCCCCACAATTTCTTCTCTATCCTCTTGGATATATCTGGTCAGGACCAGATTTATCCACCTCATACATTCTAATACATCAAACACCACCCCCACTGACACATGGACTGTCGCCAAGATATCACCACCAACTTCAAGTTCCCAAGTCTTCATTTATTTCTCCACAGTAAACATCACCTGCAGTTCTACTCATGTCCACTTTGGTCCTTGAGGGGTTCCATTCTCTCTAGAGTTATTGTTTTTCCTTTGATACAATTAAAGGAACTTTTTGGATTCACCTTAATTTTCTCAGCCAAGGTTATCCTGTTTCCTCTTTGCACACTCCTGATTTCCTTTTCAATAAACTCTTGTATCACTTATATACCCCCAGGGATTCCCTTATTCGCAGCTGCCTGTACCTGAGCCATATCTCCTCCTTTTTTCTGGTCAAAGCCTCAATATCTCAACATCCAGGATTCTCGACTCCTGTCAACCTTGCCTTTCACTCTCATAGGAACACACAAACCTTAAACTCGAGCTATCTCACTTTTCAAAGGCCTCCCACTTTCCTTTGGCTGCAAACAAAATACTCCAACTAGCCGCTGCACGCTCCTGTCCAATTCCATCAAAATTCAGCTTGCCCCAATTTAGAACTTGAACCTGCGGACCAGTTTTGTCCCTCTGCATAACTATTTTAAAATTAATAGAATTATGGTCACTGGTCCCCAACTGCTTCGTAACCTGACATGCCTTATTTCCAAAGAGTAGGTCAAAATTTGCCCCTTCCCTAAAAGGATGCTATATAATGCCTGAGGAAACTTTCCGGAATGCTCTTAAATTCCATCCCATTTCAGTCCTTCACGCGATGATAACCCCTGTCTACGTTAGGAAAATTAAAATCCTCTATGACAACCCTATTGCTACTGCACGTCTCCCAATCTCCCTGCATAGTTGTTCCTCTAATTCCCGTTGACTATTTGGGGGCCTATAGTACAACCCCAAATATGTCACCAACCTCATCTTATTCCTTAGCTCTACCCACAAAGCCTCACTGGATGATTCTTCAGTTATTTCATCTAACTACTGCGATACTCACCTTAATCAAAAATGCAACTCCCACTTCCTGCTTTCTACCACCTCTGTCCCACCTAAAGCACCTGCACCCTGGCACATTAAGGTGCAAGTCCTGACCCTCCCTCCATCCTGTTTCTGTAATGGCAAGAAATAACCCAGCCCCATGTACTTATCCACGCCCTGTGTTCATCGGCTGTACCCATCAACCCTCTTGCATTGATTTGGTCTCCACAGATTCATCACCCTCTGCCTCAAGAAATTTCTCCTTAATTCAGTTCTGAAAGTTCACCCTTTCACACTCAGGCTGTGCCATAAGGTCCCTGTCTCTCTTACTAAGGGAAGCATCTTTCCCACATCCACTCTATCCAGGCTTCTCGGTGTTCTGCAAGTTTTAATCAGAATCCTCCCTCATCCTTCTCAACTCCATTGAGTTCAGACCCAGGGTCCTGTATCCTTAGATACAGGGCCCAGAAGTCCTCTCAATATTCCAAATGCCATCTGACACAACCTTATACAGCCTCAGCAATACATCTCTGCACTTATATTCTAGCCGTCTTGAAATGAATGCTAACATGGTATTTGCCCGAACTGCCAACTGAAACTGCACGTTAGCCTTGAGAATCCTGAACACGATGCACAATTCCCTTTGTACTTGAGATTTCCAAAGCCTTTCCCTGTTCTGAAAATAGGCTGCACCTCCAATCTGGATTAGTCGTGCTCAAAGAGCACAGCAGTTCAGGCAGCATCCAAGGAGCTTCGAAATCGTCGTTTCGGGCAAAAGCCCTTCATCAGGAAATCTTCCTACCAAAGTGCGTAACATCACACTTTGCCAAACTGCATTCCATCTGCCAGGTCGTTGGCTATTCTCCTAGCTCGTTCCAAGTTCTTGGGAAGCCTCCCTGCTTCCTCAACACAACTTGCCCCTCCAACTATCATTGTGTCATCTGCAAACTTAACCCTCAGTTCTTTTGTCCAGATCGTTAATGTATGATGTGAATAGCTGCAGTCCCAACACTGACATCTCCAGAGATTGTTACTTCCTCAAAGATTTTGAACAAATTTGTGGGCAGAACATCTACTTGACAAAGCCATGCTAATTTTGCCCCATTTTACCATGAACTTCCAAGTACTCCACAAAATCATCCTAAATAATGGATTCCAAAATCTTATTTACGACCGTGGTCAGACTACCTGGCCTGTATTTTCATGCCTTCTGCCTCCTTCCCTTCTTAAACAGGAATGGCTCTTATGATATAGGGTGCTTTTAGCATAGTCATAGATTCCTAAGTATTCCTAGGTCCATTATCACATTATGCAGGCCACACTCAGCATAGTTAACCCATTTTCTCATTGCTAGCTCTTATCATTTATTCAGCTTTTCCCTTCTTGTGGCCTGCTACCCATGTAATTTCCTTCTTTACGTAGCCCTTTCATGTCTCCCTCATTTTCAATTCTGCCCACTCACCCACCCTATTCAGCATGAATACTATTAACATTTCTGATCAACAGTCACTTGACTTGAAATGCGAAACTAGGCTTTTTCTCCAAGATTCTGCCGGACCCGCAGGTTTTGCAGGAATTTATTTTTGTTGCAGATTGAGAGCAACTTGGGTATTTCATAGGAAATCACAAAACTAGTTTTGTTGTTCCCAACTATGAGGGCATCATGATCCCAATCTGAGACCCAGAGCCCTTGAAAGTCAGTTACATAGTTGTTTAAATCCAGGAGAAGACTTCCAAGTCTTTGGTGCCTGAAGTAGCATAGAAGAATGACAAGGAAAGCAAAATAATAAAACAAACCTATATAGAGAAGTTGTCCACTTACTCTGCTATGTCTGCATATCCACAGGAAGCAGCAGCATGTAATGGTATCCAACCTTCATTGTCTGGCTGATTAATATTTGCAGAATGTTCCACTAGGAATTTCACCATATCCAGATTATCATCTATACATGCCTATAAAGAAAGAAATGAAAAATATTTTCATTCAATATTTGCTACAAATAGTAGGATTAAAAAAAAACTCAAGCACACCTTTTCACAACAGCATCTTAGAAGTACTCAGTGGTTATGCTTGGTGATAGGAGACAGAAGGTGGAGGTAAAAGGCTGTTTGTATAACTAGAGCTCAGTGCACAGCAAGGATCAGTGTTGAGTCCCTTCTCATTTGTGATATTCATACATAATGTAGATGAGAACGTGGGAAAAATGATAACATTTGCAGATGACACGTTGATTGACTGGGTGGTTAACAGAGGAGGCAATTCTTAGGCTACAGGAGGATATAAACAGATTGATCAGATGGGCAGATCAGTGGCACACAAGTTATCTCTGATAAACGTGAAGCAATGCTTTTTGGAAGAAGGAAAATGACAAGGGGGTACTCAATGAATGGCAAGAAGTTGGGAAGCTCAGATGATCAGTGCTCCCTTGAGGAGCTTGCTCACAGATTCCTAAAAATAGGTTTGCTTGGTGGAGCAGTTGAGACGGAATTCAGGACACTTGCCTTTATCAATGGTGACATGGATTATGGAAAGAGAGGGTGTCATGCAGAGCTGTGGTTGCGCCACAGCTGTCAGTGTGTGGGGCTCTGGTTGCCATAATACTGGAGTGGGACTGCAGTGGAAGTGGTGTAAGAGGAGATTCACCCAGATAATTGCTTGGGATGTAACGTTGTGTTGCAGGGAAGAGGCTGGATAAGTTCAGGTTGTCTTCTTTGGAGTGGAGAAGGGACTTGATACTAGCGCATTACATTGAGTGGCATGGACAGGGTGCACAAAGGGGATAGTTTCCCTTGGTTGAACAGTCAATATCAAGAGGGCGCATTTTTATGAAAGGCAGGTGGTTTAGAGTGAATTTGAGGAAAGTTTTTCATTCAGTGTGGTGGAGATCTAGAATGCACTGCCTGGAAGGGTGGTTTGGACAGGAAAGCTGAAGAACCATAACATTTTGTGTCACTAGACTGCTGTAGACAGTCAAGTACTTCCTTAAAAAAAACAACAAAGCTCCCCAGCTCTTCATGTCTCTGTTATAAACCCTCATTAAAATGCATGCAAACAAAACAGACCTGCAGGCTCTTGGGCACTACACCTCCCAAAGCTGACAAATGCAATTGTACAAATGATCAATGACCTGCCTCACTAATTAAAGTGAAATTATGAAACAAATTCAAGTTTACATTACACATTGTTCTTTGCACTTGTGATAAAAAACAGGAAGAGATTTCTTATACTCAAAGAGCAAAAGAGTTTTTTTTTCCAGACAACATAACTAAGCTATGGAGTGAAGTAACCAAGTGAAAAAGATGCAGAGATGCCAGTGTTAGACCGGGTTGCACAAAGTCAGAAGTCACACCACACAAGGTCCAACAGGTTTATTTCAAATCACAAGCTTTCAGAGTGTTGCTCCTTCACATGGAGAATGTGCAAACTCCACATAGACAATTGTCAGAGGCTGGAATTGACCCGGATCCCTGGCGCTGTGAGGCAGCAGTGCTAACCACTGAGCCATCGTGCCACCCATCTCCTGTACACTCCTCATTCTCATGACCCTATGTCTACAGTTGTGCAACATTGTCAAATTTCCATCATATATCTGGGCTAAATCACAGAGAACAGCCTGTCAAAATTCAAAAATCAAATTCTTGCAGTCACGTAAACAGCTGCTGCCAGCATCAATACTTGGAGCAAGTCCCTGTTCCATGATCACTCCTGTGTTTGCTGAACTATATTGGCTTTCAATCAAGCAACATCTTCATTTTAAAAATCTGATCTTTATTTTCAAATTCCCTCAAATGACAGCAAGGGAACAGCAAGGCAGTTCCAAGTCAGTACAGTATGGCTTGAAGGGGAAGTTGTGGGTGATGGTATACCCAGGTTTCGAAAATGCTGTCAAAGGAAAGAAAGTTGCTGCAGTGTATTTGGTTGGTGATACATGACATCATGCCATGAACAGAATAAGAACTTGTTTCCATAGGAAACGAATGCTTTTAATATTCAAAAGTAGCTTTACTCCAATCTGCCAGCATCACAGCTTTGTTTTTTTGTGTTCAACTCTCAAGTATCACAAAAACTTCACTTAGAATTAAGCTGTTTTAAGAATGCATTCTATGAACAGATATTTAGGATAAAAGACAGTGCGCATTGGATACCAGCCTTGCACCAATGGGATTTGATGCAGTTTCAGGCCAAACCAGTGGCAAGTCTGATGACTACTGCCTGGAGACAAACCAAGTTTCAGCAGTCTTTCAACCCTCACTTTAGTAGTCTTGATCCAGTTCTGAATTGACGTTGGCACTCGGCTCAACCTTTCACAGAAGCCAGAGTGAGCAGCATGGGAAAACAAAGTAAAAACTGCCAGTTGTATGAAGTAGATCTGGCACATTTTTGGAAAGGAATAAAATGAGCTTTATTCTTCAGGTTATCAAGTTATATCTTACATGGGAGAATTTGTTTTGCTGATGATCTAAAAGTTGCACTGTTCTTTTTAGAATCAAAAAAGCTGTCCGACTTCAACTGAACTAAGAGAAGGAAACAGAACTCTGAAATATCAGCCACAACTGAAAGGTGGAGAGACTTGATGGGCTAAATGGCCTCATTCTGTTCCTGCATCTGATGGTCTAAATTAAAGAATTCAAATTACTCCATTCCACAACAAAATATCAGTGGCTATAACATTTGCAATTATTCAGAGGAGCTAAGTATGCAAAAAAAGTCAAAGCTGTTTTGCAGCTAAAAATCTAAAGGTTAATGCTGTATCACTGTGTTACTATTGAGATCTGTTGAAGGTTCATCCTGTTTGCTATAGTTACCTCAACAGTAATATCTGTGGTGTATTTTTTTTAAAGGGTACTTGTGTTGTGTGTGTCAAATCCATTTTATGAAACATTTTCATGGAATGAGGCTTGCTCTGATGAATATATTAAAATCAAGCCATTACTTTATCTTGGTTTTTCAAACTCTCCGCTGCCTTGTCCTTCCCTATCTTCAATCGCCAACCCCATGATCCACCAAGATATTTGCGCACCACTAACTGCCTCTTAAGCACCTCAAATTTTAATCACCATCATTGAGACCCTGTCCAGACCCTAATTCAGTTGGACGGAATCTTGTGGGACAAGGTTTACACGTATTTGGAAAGGCAAGGACTGATTAGGGATAGTCGGCACTGCACTACACACACAGGATATCAAGTCTCATGAACTTGACTGAGTTTTTTTGAAGTAGCAGAGGATTGATGAGGATAGAGCAGTGGGCGTGATCTGTATGGACTTCAATAAGATCTTTGACAAGGTTCCTCACGGTAGACTGGTTAGCAAGGTTAATCACCTGGAATACAGGGAAAACTAGCCATTTGGATACAGAACTGGCTTGAAAGTAGAAGACAGAGGGTGGTGGTGGTGAAGGGTTGCTTTTCAGATTGGAGGCCTGTGTCCAACAGTATGCCACAAGGAATAGTACTGGGTCCACTACTTATCATGTAAATGATTTGGATATGAACATAGGAGGCATAGCTATTAGGTTTATAGATGACACCAAATTGGAGGTTTTGTGAACAGCGAAAGTAACCTCAAAGTACAGAAGGATCTTCATCAGATGGGCTAATGAATAAAGGAGTGGCAGATAGAGTTTAACTGAGCTAAATGAGAGGTGCTGCTGTCGCCCTGTTTCCCTATCCCCAATCAGTCGAAGCAAACACTCAGTATGATTTTACCTCCACCTTTATTCTGGGCCCTGGAGAGAGAAAGAATGATGGCCCATGTGCACAGAGACACGAGTCCTTGGTCTTCTCTCAAACAGCAGATTCTTAATGAATTACATAGTCACTTACAGGGAGCAGCATCCAAATAAGGCAACATTTAAATTGATTGGGTGACCATTACTATCAGTGAGCATTGACAATAAAGATTAAACAAGCTGGCACTATACAATGGATGTTCTTAACCTTATGACCTGGCATGACATAACGGATGCTTTCCACCTTGTTAACCCACTACCCCTGCCTCCAGCACCTCATTGTTTACTGCAAGTTCTTATGTGGTCAGTCATGCTAGCTGAGCCTTTGTCACACAACCCAAAAAACTTAAATCTTTCCCTTTCTCCTCATGCCTTATATACTTTCTCGCTGCATTTTGGAAAGGCATTATACACTTCATGGTAAGGTCTTGACGAGTGTTGCTGAACAGAGATACCTTGGAGTGCAAGTTCATTGTTCCTTGAAAGTGTAGTCACAGGTAGACAGGATAGTGAAAGCGTTTGGTATGCTTGCCTTTATTGGTCAGAGCTTGAGTAAATGAGTTGAGAGTCATACTGCGGCTGTACAGAACATTGGTTAGGCCACTTCTGGAATACTGCATTCCGTTCTGGTCTCCCTGCTATCGGAAGGATGTTGTGCAACTTCAAAGGGTTCAGAAAAGATTTACAAGGATGTTGCCAAGGTTGGAAGGTTTGAGCTATAGGGAGAGGTTGAATAGGCTGGGGCTGTTTTCCCTGGAGCGTCGGAGGCTGAGGGGTGACCTTATAGAGGTTTATAAAATCATGAGGGGCAAAAGTGGTGCACAAAGTTGTTCCCCCAGAGTGGGGAACTCCAAAACTAGAGGTCTTAGGTTTAAGTTAAGAAGGCAAGGATTTGAGAGAGACCTAAGGGGCAATATTTTCACTCAGAGGATGGTGAGTGTATGTAATGAGTCACCAAGTGGTGGAGGCTTGTATAATTAGAATATTTTAAAAAGCATCTAATGGGCATATGAATGGCTGTTGTCGTCATTATGGCTATCCCTCGTGGTCAAGGATGATGATCTTCATTCCGTTGATCTATTTGTGGGTTTTCAAGTGGCTTGAGTGTCCAATCTTGGCCTTGAAAGTTCTTCTACCTACAGGACAAGTAGTTCCAGTTGGTAGATCAGGCTTTGGTTGTTGCTGCCTCGCTTTCCATTTTCTTGTCTTTTCTTCTCATCCTGCACACTTGTCGGCTTTTAAAGTTGCTGTCCTTTCTCTGCTGATGGTTTGCCAGAGTTTTCTGTCCTTGGTACCGGTTTTCCAATTGTTGACGTCGATGTTACATATCTTCATGTTGGCTTTGAATCTCTTCTGTTGTCTGCCTCTTTTAAGTTTGCCTTCTTTCAGCTAGGAGTGGAAGATTTGTTTCAGATGTTCGACTTTCATCTGAACAGGTCTTCTCCATCTTAGTTGGTTCTTGATGGTGTAGGTTTTTGCTTCATTCAGCATGTGACATTGTTCTTCTATCTTCCCAACTGATATTCAAGATGTTTCAAACGCAACGTTGATGGAACTTTTCAAGTTACTTCAGATGTCGTTGGTTTGTTGCCCAAGTTTCTGTTGCATACAGGAACATTGTGATCACCACTGCTTTGTACACTGACATTTTGGTGTCTGTCCGGATACCACGATCATGAAAGACCCGAGTTTGAAGACGTCCAAAAGCTGTTTCAGTGCATTTAAGATGTTGGATCTCGTCATTAAGTTCTACATTGGAGGAGAGGTCACATTACTTTTTACTCTGATCTCCAGCATCTGCAGTTCCCACTTTCTCCCATTGGAGAGGTGACTTCTGAGATATGGAAAATGGTCCACATTTTCCAGATTTGTTTTGCCATGCTGAATTGATGGTTCTATCCAATTTGTCTCAGTTGCTGACAGTTGGTAGATGACCGGAGTCGTCTTGGAATTGATGGCAAGTCCAAGTTTCGTGTTTGCACAGTTCAAGCTAGTCAGAATCTGTTGTAGGTTGTTTTCTGAGAGAACTGCAACACTGTTGTCATCTGGTGATTGCAACTCGATGTGTACTCAGAGGGAACTCATCGATGTCTTGTTTTGGACTTGAGACGGGCAAGGTTTAAATGTCTGCCATCTGTTCAAGAGACAATTTCTATTCCTAGAATAGGTCGTCCGAGATGTGGATGATTGTCATAATAAAGATGGTGAATAAAGTTGGGGCAATCACGCATCCCTGTTTTACTCCTAATCTGACTTGAAAAGGCTCACAGTTACTGTTGCTGACCATGACTGGGGCGAGCATGCTATCGTGGAGTTGTCTCAGGATTCAAATGTACTTTTCAGAGCACCCGTAAGTGGACAGGACATCCCATAGGAGCTCCCTTGAGACTCAAAGTCTTTGAGGTTGATGAATGCCATGTACAAAAGTTGAAGTTGTCCACATTTTTCTTTAGATGACGCATAGTGAAGACCATGTTGATTATGCCACATGATGATCTGAAGCAAGCGTGTATCTACAGGAGGATCTTCTCAGTTAAAGCCTGTGATTCATGATGTGGGTGAGGATCTTTCCTGCTGTTGCTAACACGGAAATTCCACGATAGCTCCCCTTTCCTTTTGTAGATGGTAATGATTGCTGAGTCTCTCATGTCTGCTGATATGTCTTCATTTATCCAGATTTTGATGAGAAGTTGATGCAATTGGTAATAAAGCAGGTTACTTCCAATTTTGTAGACCTCGGCTGGTATTCCATTGAGTCCAGCAGGCCTTGTTGTTTTAAAGTTTTGATGGCCTCCTTGATTTCAAGTGTTGGTACTTTGCTGAGGGAGTAGTCAACTATTCAAAATGAAAAGGAAGAGTTGAGGGGGACATGGGCCAAGCGCTGGCAAATGGGACTCGATTAAGTTAGAATATCTGGTCGGTTTGGACAAGTTAGGGTGAAGCGCCTGTCTCCGTGCTGTACATCTCATTTGATGCTAACTCTGGAGTGAGTGAGTGAGTGTGTCATTAAAACTGGCTTCCTATTTTAAAGGATACAAAAGGATATACGGTCTTTGAAATTACAGCAAACTGATCAGAACGATACAAGAACTCAAATGTTAAATCAGAAGGTCGGATAGCAATGCCTTGGCTTACATTTTTGCATTTAAAAACTTAAATGATGATTTGATACAAGTGTTTAAAGTGATAGTTTCAATACAGACAGAAAAATAAATAAATCTTCTGGTAGTGGAATTCATTGAATGGAATAATCTTAAAATTAGACTCAAACTGCATAGATATGGAACAAACGAATACTTCCCTCCATTTAAAGCAAGAGAAATTGACCTCAAACATGAACTCTCTCCAGAGGTGCTATCTGATCTGCTGTGCATGTCCAGCATTTTCAGTTTGTATCACGACTTATGAAAATTCTTTAGTGGGAAATACACATGACAGGCAAAGTCAGATTTAACTGCCCATCAAGCACTGGTGGTGATCTGCCTTCTTGAACCACTGCACTTCATGTGGTACCCAGACTGCTTTTAGGAAGGAATTTGAGGATTTTGACCTGGGGACAACAGACGATCAGCGACATAGTTCCAGTCAGGATGGTAAGTAACTTGGGGCGGGCAACTTGGTGGTGGTGGTATTTTCACGCAGCTGCTGATCTGGTCCTTCAAGGTGGTAGAGATTTTGAAGGTGACCAATGATTCAGCAAGTTGCTACAGTGCATCTTGCATTTGGTACACACTGTTGCCACAACGTTATAGTGGGAGTGGTAAATGGGATGCAATCATGCAGGCTACTTTGTCCTAGATGGGCAATTCCCAGAGTGTTTATGTACTGTGTCCATCTAGAAAAGGAGAAACTTCTCTAATGAACTCCTGATATGTGCCTTGTAGATAGTCAACTGGCTTTGAGGAGTCAGAAGCCAAGTGATTCACCACAAAAATTCCAGCCTCTGACCTGCTCCTCTCATCAAAAGATTTCTAGAGCTGGTCCACTGCAATTTCTCATTAATGCATCCACAGCCCTCAACCAAGGTGATTGACCATGAGGGATGCAGCAATGCTAATGGTTAGATTCTCTAGTGTTGGTGATAAACATTGTTTAGCAGTTGTGGTGGTGAATGATACTTTCCACTTTGCAATCCAGATAATCATTGGACAAAGTCAACAAAAATACACATAATTCACTACATATGTACAAGCAGCCACGATTGAGAAAACTACAACAGACAGCACAAAAAAATGCAACTGTGCTGAACAATCAAGTTCTGGCTACATATAGGCGTATTCATTGCTCCTCTGCTTTGACAATTCATAAGCTTAAAACAAATGATAATTATGGTTCGATTTTATTTATTCCTGGCCGCAGGAGCAGATTAGGTAAAAAACAATGACTGCAGATGCTGGAAACCAGATTCTGGATTAGAGTGGTACTGGAAAAGGACAGCAGTTCAGGCAGTATCCAAGGAGCAGTAAAATCGACGTTTCGGGCAAAAGCCCTTCATCAGGAATACAGGCAGAGTGCCCAAAGGGTGGAGAGATAAAAAAAAGACCCAGATTGTTGCACTTCGGCGGCTCGGCTTGGACTTGTTGGGCCAAAGGGCCTGTTTCCACACTAAGTAACCTAATCTAATCCAAAACCAAGGGTAAATCACTATTGTTACTTTGCACACCTCAGAACATGGTCTTATTCAGAACAATATATTTTCAATCAATTTCATAATCTAACATGACTCAATTTGTTTGTGCCTTCACTAAGAATTGGCTCATTACTTTCTGCCCCTCTATTATTCAGGTTTGAGACTTAACATCAATTTTACAATTTGAGTAAAGTTTACAAAGAACCCACTTTCTCGGATTCAAGTTCAATATAACAGAGAAGGAATTGCCAAGAGGTTTAAATAGGGACCGTTCAATAGAATACTTAGATAATGCCTTTAACAAGAACCAGATATTCCAAAACACTTAAGTACTTTTGAAGTGTAAGTCATCATTGTAACATCTTGCCTCTAAATTCTGAGCTACATAACAGCTGCATATTTCATTTGTGCATTGTGCAGTCTGTGTATTTCACTACTGTCTCAACACCAAGGACTGGAGATTAAAATGATCCTTTTATTCCTGCAATTGACAAGAGGAACATGCAAAGTTTGGTTCATGGGTTTTAAGCTGCTGGTCTAGCAAGTTGCACAAGTGTTCATCCACAGATGGAGCAAGTCTAATCCCTCCAGCGTCAAAGGGGATTAATTGGGCACGTTCCAAGCAGCAATCGCCAAAGTGTAAAATATCAAGTTGATTGCAATCTTTGTTACAAGAAATTCAGCCATCAAAAAAATTAAAAAGTATTTTGGGGTAAAATTAGCCGATCCTAGTAAGGACTTGGATTGGTCTTGGAATCTCTACATTAAAAAAAGTGTAAAGATTTCAGGGTTCCCATGCCTGATTCCCCATATTTTCACTCCCTTTCAATTTCAAGACTCTCCAGAACTAAATCACACAAATGTGGATTTTTCCAGCTCCACACAGAATACAGTTGCCCCTACCCACCTGTGCTTTATTTAATGTCTTTAGGGGTACAAAATCTCTATCAGCAAATGAGAGATCCAGAGAAGTGGGGCCATATGAGAATGCCTAAACTCCTATACTTTCCATCCCATATTATCTTAAGCCCTGGACATCAAAAACATAGGTCAATAACAACCTTGAATATACAGCCCTCTGTGGTGGAACACTGCAAAGGCAATGCTCGGAGTGAAATTTCTCCTCATTCAGCTAAATATGGCTGACTCCTTATTCAGAGAGTGTTGCATTCTCAACTGCCCAGCCAGGGAAACAACCTTCAAACATCGATTCTGTCAAGACGAAAGGGTGAGCTCACGGTGGCTTGTTCTTCAAAGCTCCAGAGACTACTGGCTCAACCTCTCTCTCCTCAAAACAGCTTTCAGCTCAAGTCAAGCAAATCACACTGACCAAAACAAATTGCATTTACATGGCCTATTTAATGTCACAAAACAGCTCAAGCTGCTTCCATCGGGCCTGAGAAAATATCAACTTACAACAGATGATCTTGGGAGCAAATTGTTGGTCAAAGAGGATGACTGAAAGGAGCACCTCAACAGCAGGAACAAAGGTAGAGAGAGAATCAGGAAATAAGAGGTGCATGTAGTTAAAGGAACGCAGTAATTGTTAAGTGATTTCAATGTACTATTAGATTGAGTAAATCTAATGAGCACCAATGCTTTGGAGGGCACAAACTATTTTACATCTAGTACAGGTCGACAACCCTTTATCTGAAATGAGAAAAGCTCTGAAAGCCACAGGTTTTTTGAAGTTTTTTTTCTCATTAACAAGCTTGTTTGGCTTGCAGTTAACCTAACTCCACACCCAGTCGGTGTGTGTCATTCAGATGGTGGGTGTGGGTGTGGTGGCAGCACAGGCAGGCCTCAATTCTGTCTCAGGGTCCATATTACTCAGTCTTACTGAAGAGTCGGCTCCTCACTAAGACTTTTTTAAAATTTCACTGTCAAACTGTCACTTCTGAAATTCAAAAAATTCTGAATTCTGAAAACCAGCTGGTCCCAAGCATTTTGGATAAGATTGTGCACTATACAGTATAATGCAATAAGGACAAACAAATAACCTTGATGTAAACTTAGTAAGAACAAAATTCCTACTTAAAGTTAGCGACCATAGTATGATAAAATTTTACAAGTTTGAAAAATGTTGGTCAATTTGAAAGAAAGGTCTTAAATATTAAGTAAGGCAATTATGAATATAGGAGGAGGAAATTGCCTGTGGTATATTGTGCAACGAAACAAAGTTTCGCAGTAGATTAGCATTTGCTGGTGTTTTAAATAATAAGTACTTGGTTTGCAAAAATCAAAACATTCCTTTCAAACAAGTCTCCCCAACAGGAGAAACAAGACCACCAGGGTTAAAATGATCAAGATCAAAGGAGGGGGCATATAAGGTTTCCAAAATTGCTGCAAGCTTGAAGATTGGGAAAATTTTAGAATTCAGCCATGAACGATCAGGAAACGAAGCGGGAGAATAGAATAATATAAAACAGAAAAAAATAAAAGGGACGGTAAAAGCATTTACAGGTATGCAAGAGGGGCAATCGCGTCCATTAAGACAGAAACAGGAGATTTTATAGCAGAAAAGAGGAATGGTAGAGAAGTACGGTAGTTAAAAATCACAACGCCAGGTTAAATTCCGACAGGTTTATTTGGAAGCACTAGTTTTTGGAGCGCTGCTCCTTCATCAGACAGAATTTATAGCAAAGGCTTCCAGTGTGATGTAACTGAAATTACATATTGAAAAAGACCTGGATTGTTTGTCAAGTCTCTCACCTTTTAGAACGAACACATTGGTTTCAGTTCTTTCATAACTAAATCACAGAATTTTTATTAAAAGTTGCATGCTTAAGTGAACTTTATCAATTGGTGTCATGTCAGCCTAGATAATGCATTGAAGGTATGAGGTGCCCTGAGAGAGACTGTCTGTGCCACAATGATCAGACTGATTCTAATCTATAAAACAGATTTTCTGAATCTTACATGGATTAATGCCGTTTTTGAGCAAAAAAGACAATGAAATTCTGCAATTACAAATTCACCCCAAAAACTTGTGGATGTGTGCATGAGTGTGTGTTGATGGGGGAGCAGGAGTTGAGTGTCTGTTAATGCGTGTATGCATGCGAGTGAATGTAAAGGGGCATACGTCAGAGTGTGCATGTGAGTGATAGTGTGTTTGAGCATATGAAAGGGCGAGGGCGAGGGCTGCAATGGGGTCACCTGTAGTGCGACATGACCCCAAGGTTCCGGTCGAGGCCATTCTTTGGGTACTGAACTTGGCTATCAGCCTCTGCTTGGCTACTTTGTGTTGTTGCCTGTCCCGAAGTCCGCCTTGGATGACCATCACCCGAAGGTCCGAGGTCAAACTTGGACATCCAGGTGACCATCCTCCAAGGCGGATTTCGGGACAGGCAACAACACAAAGTAGCCAAGCAGAGGCTGACAGCCAAGTTTAGTACCCATGGAAGTTTAGTACCCTGGGTTCATGTCACACTACAGGTGACCCCATTGTATTATAGGCAGACAGGTAGGCAGGCAGACACACAGGCAGGCAGACACACAGGCAGGCAGGCAGAACTCCTTTACACATGCACAGACACAACTTCCCCCCCCAACACACACCCACATGCACACATATACAAGTTTATGGGGTGAATTTGTATTTGCAGAATTAAATTTTATTTGTCAAAAACTGCATGAATCAATATAAGAAATTGTAAATCCATTTTTTTGATTAGAATCTGTCTGATCATTGTGGTACAGTCTCACACAGGGCACCTCGCACATTAAAAGCATTCTCTGGATTGACATGACACCAATTGTTAAAGTTCACTTGACAATGTAACTTTTAAACAAGTTCTGCAATTTATTAGATTACATTACATTACAGTCTGGAAACAGGCCCTTCGGCCCAACAAGTCCACACCGACCCGCCGAAGCACAACCCACCCATACCCCTACATTTACCCCTTACCTAACACTACGGGCAATTTAGCATGGCCAATTCACCTGACCTGCACATCTTTGGACTGCGGGAGGAAACCGGAGTACCCGGAGGAAACCCACGCAGACACGGGGAGAACGTGCAAACTCCACACAGTCAGTCGCCTGAGGCGGGAATTGAACCCGGGTCACCGGCGCTGTGAGGCAGCAGTGCTTACCACTGTGCCACCGTGCCGCCCATATATAAGAACTGAAACCAACATGGTCATTCTAAAAGATGAGACACTTAAACAATCCAGGTCTTTTGAACA
Source organism: Chiloscyllium plagiosum (assembly GCF_004010195.1). Classification (NCBI taxonomy): domain Eukaryota; kingdom Metazoa; phylum Chordata; class Chondrichthyes; order Orectolobiformes; family Hemiscylliidae; genus Chiloscyllium; species Chiloscyllium plagiosum. The sequence continues at coordinate 65,089,386 of NC_057728.1, read as the reverse complement.
TATAAATTTCAGTTACATCACACTGTAAACCTTTGCTATAAATTCCCTGTGTCATGATCTTATACCCCACAACCACCTGATGGAGCAGCGTTCCAAAAGCTAGTGTTTCCAAATAAACCTGTTGGATGATAATCTGGTGTGCTCTTTTTAACTTTGTACACCCCAGCCCAACACTGGCATCTCCAAATCCTAAGTATTATACTTGTCTTCACAGAAGACAACATGAAGTCTCCCTGAAAGAATTAGGATACAATGGTCTATTAAGAGTACAAAACTGAACAACAGTAGTGTGAATGATAAGTAGGTTTTGCCCAGTGGGATACCACACAAGAATCAGTACTTGAGCCCCAGCCATTTATAAAGTACTTCAATGAGTGAACATGGAGGCCAACTGTAATATAGCTAAATTTGCAAATGATGCAAATCTTGGTGGGAATGAGTTGTGAATGGGAGGTAACAGGTTGGGGTAGGATGACACTTTGCACATCAAATATAATGCAGCCAAGTATTAGGTTCTCCACATGGGTAGCAGCAATTAAGTTGTAAAGCATTTCTTAATCCCCAGAAAGATTAGAATGTCTTGATATCCAAAGAACCCACATGACCTTGTTCCGAAGTCAGCGAAAGCCAGCATGCAGGTTCAGGAAGCAATTCAGAAAGCAAATGCTGTTGGCCTTTGTCAGGAAAGGATGTGAGCAGAGGATCAAATTGTGCTTCAATTGTGGGGAAAATTAGCAAGACCAAACCTGGAGTTTTCTATGGAATTCTCATCCCCTTTCCAACGACATCGTACTTGCCATCCAAAGTGGATAGCATAGATTCACCAGACTCATTCTTGGAATGGTGGAGCTGTTCTGTAAGGTACAATAGAGACTAGGCCTGTATTCTCTGGAGCTTAGAAACAAGAGACAACCTCAGAAACTTGTAAATTTCTAAAACACGTAGAATCAAACAGCATGAAAACAGGCCCTTCAATCCAACTCGTCTACGCCAATAGGTTTCCCAAGCTAAACTATTCCCACTTGCCTGCTTTTGGCCAACAGCCCTCTTAACCTTTTGCATTCATTTGACTGTCTAAATGTCTTTTAAGTGTTCTATGTGTATCTGCCTCTTCCACTACTTCTGACAGTTCATTCCACATATGAACCCACCCTGTGTGAACTAAAGTGGCCCCTCACATCCATGCTAAATCTTTTTCCTGTCATCTCCTAGTTTTGGACTCTACCATCCTAGAGCAAAAACCTTTGCTACTCACCTTATCCCAATCCATCATGATTTTATTAACTTCTACAAAGGTAACCCCTCAACCTCATGATGCAGTGAAAGAAGTCCTAGCCTACCCAGCCTCTCCCTGTAACTCAAACTTTCCAGTCCCAATAACATCCCACTAAATATTCAGAAAAGATTCTCCAATCTAATAGTATCCTTCCTATAGCAGGCAGAGTGCTCCAGAAGTGCCCTCACCAATGTCCGGTAAAACCTCAACATGACATCTCAACTCCTATACTAGATGATCTGAGCAACGAAGGTCAACATACTAAATGTCTTAAACACCCTGTCTACCACAGATGCAACTCTCAAAGAACCATATACCTTAACACTACCTCAGGCCCCACCATTAACTGTTTAAGTCCTGATGTGAAGGTATTGATGTTGGACTTCAGTGAACAAAGTTAAAAATCACTAGCTAGCTACCTGACGAAGCAGTGCTCCGAAAGGTTGTACTTTCAAATAAACCTGTTGGACTATAACCTGGTGTTGTGAGATTTTTAACTCTAAGTCCTGCCCTTGTTTGCTTTTCTTCAAGTTAAAGTCCATCTGCCCCTCAAGCCAATGGCTCAATTGATCGAGATCTCTTTGTAATCTTAGATAAGCTTCTTCACTAATCAACTATACCACTAACTTTAGTGTCACCCACAAACTTACTAACAATGCCTCCTAAATTCTCATCCAAATCGTTTATACAAATGACAAACAACAGTGGACCCAGCACTGCTCCCTGCAGAACACCACAGGTCACAGGCCTCCAACCTGACAACAATCCTCCATCACCATCTGCTCCTGTCAAGCCAATTTTGTAGCTATGGGCAAGCTCTCTGAATCCCATGTGATCTAACTTTACTAATCATTCTACTATTCAGAACCTTATCTAAGGCTTTACTAAAGTCCATGCAGACATCAATTGCTCTGCCCTCATTGTTTTGGTTCCATCCTCAAAAAATTCAAATTAGTGAGATATGACTTTCCATGCACAAAACCATGCTGACAATCCCTAATCAGTCCCTGCCTCTCCAAATGCATTCAAGTCCTTTGTCTCAGAATCCTCTCCAACAACTTACCCATCACTGATGTCAGAATCACCAGTCTGTAGTCCCCAGCTTCTCCTTGCAGCCTTTCTAAAATTAAGGCACAATATCAGCCAGTCATCCAGCATCCCAGCCATGACTATAAATGACAAATCTCTCAGCTACAGGCCCCACAATATACCATCCCACAATGTCCTGGGATCACTGTCAGGTCCCAGGCATTTATCCACCTTTATGGTTTTTAAGACCTCCACTGCCCCCTCTTCTGTGACATGGACTGTTTTCAAGACATCAATACGTCTTTCCCTGAGTTCCCTCTTGCTGAGTCTCACAATGAAACACAGGCCATTTAGGGCAGAGACGAGGAGGAAAGTCTTCAGAGGTTAGTGAATGCCAGCAATTCTCTGTGAAGGCCACTGAAATTCAGTCACTAAATTCAATATGCACAAAGATGGATAGATATTCAGTTACTAATAATATCAAGGAATAGGGTATCAAGGTAAATGATCAGCCGTGACCCAGATCATGCAGTAGACTCCAGAAATTGAATGGCCAACGCATGCTACTAGGCTTCTACAGCAGAGCCTTGGGACCCAAAACGTTCAAGGCACTGCTGGCAACATTAGTGAATAAAATCAGGGGTGCTCACTCAGCCATGATCTCGACTTCAAAACTTTACAAAGGCTGGGGAGATTAAGGATTCAAATGGATGAGACCATGGAAATAACTTGAAGATAGGACGTAAAGGATTAAACTCAAAGCAGTGCTTAAACAGGAGCCATTGCAGATCAGGGAGCACAAATCACCATGAATGGAGGTCAGTGCAAATTGCAGTACTTATTTTGGGTGAGCTCAAATTTAAGAAAAGTCAAAGCCAAAAATGCATTACAGACATCGAGGGTAGGCGCGAATACCTGTGGATTCGCCGCCAATTAAGTGGGCTGCTTTGACCTGGATGATGTCAAGGCTCTTCAGTGATATTGCAGCTGCACTTATCCAGGTACATGGGGAGTTTAGTGGTACAAAGGCACGTATGGGGCTTTCAGCAACCAAGATAGGGAAGAAGTGAGTTGACGCTACAGATGATAGACATGGCATCAAGACTGCAAAAAAGCTCGATTCAGCATTACACAGTTGTTTGGGACATGGGGCAAAGCAGCTAGCAATGCTGGGGAATCAAAAAGAAAGGAGGGTTCACTGTTTACAATACACCATAAGTGTTTACAGTCTTTACAAGTAGAGGACATGTCTGCTCATGTAGTTCAGGTTTTTGGGCAAGAATAAAATTTTACTGAGCATAATTTACAGACTAGATTTTCAAGACAGCACGGTGGCTCAGTAGTTTGAACTGCTGCCTCACAGAGCTAGGGACCAGAGTTCGATTCTAGCCTCAGGTCAGCATGGGTTTACTTCGGTGCTCTGGTTTCCTCCCACAATCCAAAGATTTGCAGATTAGGTGAATTGGCCATGTTAAATTACCCATAGTGTTCAGGGATGTATAGGTTCGGTGCATTAGTCAGGGGTAAATGTAGAGTAATTGGGTAGGGGTATGGGTCTGGGTGGGTTACTCTTCAGAGGATTAGTGTGGACTTGTTGGGCCAAAGGCCTGTTGCCACACTGTAGTGATTCTATCAGTAAAATATTTAAACATAGAAAATAGATGTAGGAACAGGTCATCAAGCCCTTTGGCCCTCATATGCTTCACCATTCAATATGATCACCCGACAGTACATACTTGGTTTCCACATTCTTACTGAGGTAAAAACAATGACTGCAGATGCTGGAAACCAGACTCTGGATTTTCCTGAAGGGCTTTTGCCTGAAACGTCGATTTCGAAGCTCCTTGGATGCTGCCTGAACTGCTGTGCTCTTCCACATTCTTACTACCAAGTGAAGAAATTTCTCATTGTAATCCCAAAATATCTACCCCATATCCAGAATATCCTTCCTACATTTACCCTGTCAAACCATTAGTGTTCTAAGTTTCTGTGAAATCCCTCTACTCTTCTAAACTTCAGTGAATATAGTGCTAACAGATCCAGTTTCCCTTCATGTCAGTCCTGCCGCCCCAGGAATCAGACTGGTAAACTTTCACTGTACTCTCACCATTGCCAGAACATCCTTCCTCAGGTCAGGAAACCAAAACTATACACTATATTCCAGGTGTGGTCTTACCAAGGACCAGTTTAATTGCAGCAAGACATTGCTGCTTCTGTTCCAATCTCTACACAATGAAAAGCAACATACCACATGCCTTCTGCACTGCTGCACTTCCCCCTTTCCCATCTATCACCATTCAAAATAAATCCCAAGTCAGGGGAGGGTGCACGCACGCAAGTTGCCTTTGTGAATTGCAACACGCCACGGAGTATAGGCAGACCCACACGCTGTTAGGGAGAGAGTCCCTAAACTTGTCCCTGGTAACACTTAAGGAGTGGCATTATATTTCCAAGTCATGATGAGGAGTGTATGACAGTAGTGCTCCCACGCATCTGCTGCCATTCTCCTTATCGATGGAAGTGGTCATGGATTCGTAGTGCAACTTGTAGATGTACACACTGCTGCTGAGGGCCAGGTGGTGGAGCAAGTGAATATTTGTTAAAGTAATGCCAAAAAGGCTTTGCCATGGACGGCTCAAGAGTTTTGAGTCCTTGGGAGCTGTACTCATCTAGGCAAGTGGGGAGTTTTCCATCATTCTGGTGACATGTGCCTGGTCAGTGACCATTGACCAGAAACTAAATTGGACCCAACATAAAACTAAAAGATCAGGCCAGAGGCTCGGAATACTGTGGAGAAAATGAGGACTGCAGATGCTGGAGATAAGAGTCTAGAGTGTGGTGCTGGAAAAACACATTTGGTCAGGCAGGCTCTGAAGAGCAAGCGAATCAACATTTCGGACATAAGCCCTTCATCTGGAAAGGCCGCTCCTCAGATACTGTCTCACTGGCTGTGCTTGTCCAGCACCACACTCTCGACTCTGATCTCCAGCATTTGCAGTCCTCACTTTCTCCACAGTATTCCAAGCCTCTGGCATGATCTTTTATTTTTATGGTGAGTCCAATTCAGTTTCTGGTCAATAGTCACTCTGGAATATTGATCGCAAGGGATTCAGTGATAAAACTCCTGAATGTCATGGGTTGATGGCTAGGCTGCCCCTTCTGAAGATTGCCCTTCACTGGTAACTGTTACTTGCCATTTGTCAACCCCAACCTGGATATCATCCATGTCTTAGGGAATGTGGAGATTGAGTATTTCAGCAGCTGACAAGTTCAAAAGGCGCTGAACATAGAAGTAGGGATGTTTACTGTGCAAAGTTCTTAGAGGGGTGAAACAACTGAAGATGATTTGGGCAAGGGTGGGGAATCCCTGGAAAGAAGTCCTGGCACTGAGAGGACTTATCTCTAATAACCACGATCTTAAGGGCCAGGTATGATGCCAACCAACACTGTTTTGCCCCCAATTCCCACTGAATACAGTTTTGCTCGAGGTCCTTGATGAAATGGTCAAATGCAACCAGTGTTTCAAGGGCTGTCATCCTTACCTATGGATCTCACATCTGAACTAAAACTGAAGTAAAATCAGTGGACCTGGCGGAACCCAAACTGAAGTAAAAGTGCTGCTTCTTCTTTGCACTGTTGATGATGCCCCTTCATCACTTTTCTGATGAAAGGTGGACTGTGCAATAATGGTAGAATTAGATTTGTCCATTTTGCGTATAAGACAAATCTGGGCAATTTTCCATATTGTTGGGAAAATGCCAGCATTGCAGCTGTACTGGAACAGTCTCATGCAAGACATGACACATTTTGGAGCATAAAGCTTCTTTGCTGTTGCTAGAACGTTGTCAGGACTCTTTGCATTATCAATGTTTCCAGCCATTTCTTAACATGTAGAGTGATTGAATTGATAGAAGGCTCAGTATCTGTAATGCTAGGGACTTCTGGCGGAGGCTGAGATGGATCATCCACTTGATACTTTTGGCTGAAGGTAATTGTAAATGCTTCAGACTTGTCTTTTACACTGGTGTGCTGGGCTCTCCCATCATTGAGGATGGGAATTAGCTTAATTGTCCAGCACCATTCATGACTAGTTGTGGGAGGACTGCTCAGCTTAGATTTTATTCACTGGTTGAGGTGTCCTTCAGTTCTATTGCACGCTGTTCTCACTCAGTTAAAATGCATTACAACCATTGATGTAGCGCATGGAAATCAAACCACATTATACCCGGAATCCCCACTAAGTTAATGAAACGACTGAAAATCTCATTTTGCTGCTTGCTGATTGCATTTGGGATAACATCAAACCTCAACAACTGTCTTTGGTAATAATTAACTGCATAACACCCAAGTGTAAAAGACAATCTCAAACTTATCCAACATCTACTTTATCCAAACAAAGCAAATATGAATTGTGATGTTAGGTGTGCAAGATGTATATACATTTTAATGGAAATCGGGGTGCCTTGGGAGTGTGGTTAGAAGTGAACACAGTAAATAATGAAAGATCCTGAATTTTACTTGTCTTCGGGGAAAACACACATCTTAGAAAGACTTTTGGTTTCAGTTCACAGAAGTCCTGGTAGACTTTAGAGCTTTGAGACAGTTTGTCTAGAAAGGAGATAGTTTGAAACTGTTAAGAAACAGGATACCTCAGTTTAAAAAGAATTTTATTTGAAATATCAAGATGTGTTGATTAGACCCTGAAAAGATTACACAAAACTGGCAGTATAAACTCAGTTGTTCTGCTGTTGAACTGTTCTTGCCTACAGTGAAAGATCACTGAACCTGAAATGTTAATTCTTCTTGGTCTCCATAGGTGCTGCCAGACCTGAAACATTTCCAGCAATTTGTTTGTTTCTTACACATGCCAGTAGCCTTTTTAACTGTGCGCTGTACCTGCATGTTTGTATAATTTTAATTAATAGATATTTTCTAAACATACTATTTGGAAATTTTATTGCCCTCTTCTGGACCAGCTGCCTGTTTCAGTGGCAGGGAGACTAACGCTGCACCACCACAGCCCACAGCTCCAAACATTGTCAATTTAAATGCACACCCAAATCGCTCTGATGTAAATTTACTGATAAACCTCAAATTTTCAAGGACTGCAGATAAAATAGAAGAACAAAGGCAATTTTCTGCTCACCACCATCCACTCTCTGCCTCACACTCTCTTCAGCCTTGAATCCCATCAATATCCTTGGTTCTTTCAACCTCTGGTGTGCCCACCTTCGGCACTATCAGTAGCAGTCTATTCTTTGCCTTGAAACCACACTTTTCAACTCTCTAAACTTCTTTTTCCACCTTTACATTCTTCTATCAATTTCAGACAACATAAATTTGACTTGTCAAAATTATGCCTACAATTATCCTAGCTAATTCTTAACTCTCAGCCTTAACAGCTAGTTAACATGCTTAAGGAAACACATTTTCCCTAAAATTTAAACCACTGAAATTCTTCTATATCTCCTCCAGAGGTTCATCCTTGGTCGTCATGAGGAAGAGAACACTACAAGATCAGAATTGCCTCTCTGCTGTGAGATGACTTGACTGCATTCATAACAATTTATGATGCTTTAAAATCCAAGCTGTCATCTCCTAATTGGAGCTATGAAACCTGGTACAAAGGAGGTGATAATTTTTTTTTAAAAAAGACTGCAGGTAAAACAATTATAAAAAATTTTCCTCTCTTCACACATTTGGTTTATGTACAATCTTTCGCACCAAACACTTGTCATATGTCCTTACCTATGTGCATTGATTGCTAACAGAAGCAAGCAATTCAATTTGGGAAAAGCTTTTCCTGGTTTTCGGCTACAGCAGTCCACTCAATCTCATGGCAGAAAACAGTTAGTGCAAAAAGACCCCTAAAAAAGTTGTAGGAGACAATTGGGAAAAGCTAAGAGGTAAAAACAATGACTGCAGATGCTGGAAACCAGATTCTGGATTAGTGGTGCTAGAAGAGCACAGCAGTTCAGACAGCACGCAAGGAACAGCAAAATCGACGTTTCGGGCAAAAGCCCGCCATCAGGATTAAGGCAGAGAGCCTGAAGCGTGGAGAGATAAGCAAGAGGAGGGTGGGGGTGGGGAGAAACTAGCACAGAGTACAATAGGTGA
>NC_057728.1:65060992-65078209 GCF_004010195.1 Chiloscyllium plagiosum | reverse complement strand
TCCATCGCCAGACCATGGCAACACGATGCCTGGAGGAAGAGCGCCTCATCTTCCGCCTAGGAACCCTCCAACCACAAGGAATGAATGCAGATTTCTCCAACTTTCTCATTTCCCCTGCCCCCACCTTACCTCAGTCCCTACCCTCAGACTCAGCACCGTCTTCTTGACCTGCAATCTTCTTCCCGGCCTCTCCGCCCCCACCCCAACTCCTGCCCATCACCGTCACCTTAACCACCACCTACCTATCGCATTCCCAACGCCCCTCCCCCCTACTTTTAATCTTAGCCTGCTTGGCACACCCTCCTCATTCCTGAAGGGCTTATGCCCAAAACGTCAATTCTCCTGCTCCTTTGATGCTGCCTGACCTGCTGCACTTTTCCAGCAACACATTTTTCAGCTCTGATCTCCAGCATCTGCAGTCCTCACTTTCTCCCAAGTATCGTATCCATATCTTGGATATCCTATAATATTTTGGCCCAAACTGTTTTGTCGTCGCAAATTCCACAGGCTCACTACTCTCTTGGTGAAGAAATTTCTCTTCATTAGTCCAAAATGGTTTACAAGAAACTTATGAGTCCACAGTCACAAGGTCTTCAGAAAATTAGAGGGCCACTTCAGTAAAAGAAATGGAGGGATCCCGATAAATCTTGCATCTCATTGAATTGTCCGAAGTATATTAGCTTTCATTCTGAAGGATAATGGCATTTTTTGGGATTGATCTTCAGAAAAGTCTCTTCACTTTCAAGATCTTGGAAGACAAGAATGTTTTTTCATTTCTCATTTGGGGGAGGGGGGAGTGCATAGTGGACGACAGAAAAGTAGAACTTGCATAATTCTTAAGTTAAATGTGAAATTAGTTTAATATCTCTTCACACACAAGAACATTTGTTTTTATTTAAAAACATGCTACAGCTAATCTCTCAAATCTCTTCCTGACTTACTGGTCCCTAATGGGATCAAAACAGAATAAACGTGCTTCTTTGAAGTTTAGTCAGCAAGTTCTTTTCACAAGCCACATCTTTTGCATTACTATTTTTCAACAAGTGCCAAAACACCCTGCTCCCTCACACCTGGAAGGAGACAGATAGCCATTACAAATTAAAAAGCTGTTGCATTCATCAAGGCTATTGATCAACATTCAAATGTTGCTGTTAAAAAAAACTACAATGGTGTTGGAATTATTAAATGCAAGTTATAGGTAATTACCAAAATAAAACTGCATCAACCAATAACCTTGAAAGTTGGTTTGCAAACTGAGAGATACATTCCTATCAAAGACTTGCACACTTAATCATTATGAAAGGTTAAATACATGAAAATTACTTCCTTTAACAGCCTTTGAAGGGCTTCAAAAAAAGGAGTGAAATTCTTTCAGCACCAGAACATGGGTACAGAGCTTAAAGCAGACTTCATTAAGTGAGCTACTGTACTGTTACAGGAGGCCAATAAAAGGGTGAAGATTTCGCTCAAGCTTAGCTTCTTTCCCAACTCATTATGGTACCACATTGCCAAATATGGAAGAGAAATCCCAGACAAGCCTAGATGTACAATTTAACAGCATAATAATACCTGGCATTTAAAAGAATATGCATTCCCATTGGCTGTTAATTCACCAGATGGACTTTGTTTTAGACAATTATTTTAGACAAGGCACGAAAGACCAAAAAGGACCTTCAAACAAAAAAAAACACGTTCCATAAAGCATTCCATGTTTTTCTGCTCATGACTAGATTCAGCACTTCATACTGTGCCATTGTACTACCCCTTGATCATACCTTCATAGTTGTCAACTGAATGTAAATTTTACATTATCTTCATAAAAATCTGACCAAACTCCCATCTCACCACACTGCCAAAAATATTTCATAAAGACATTACTTTCTAATATTTGATTAAAGTGCAAATTCTAAAACTCATCTGCAGGTGCGATCACTCTGAATCTGCACAATTTTTGTCCCAAACACTACATTTGCAGTTAATATGGGACCCTAGCTTGAATCTCCACTGAAAAAGACAAAAAAACTCATGAAGACAATGGTACTCCCCTTTGGAGTTAATTTGGTCTTCAGAAACTAAACTTACTAACACAATTTAGCCCAAGAGTGAAATTGTTCAGTGTAAGTGTGTGCCCAGTGTATAGGCAGTGATATCTTTGCAATGTGCAAGCCTGAAGCATCTACCCACAGTTGGAAACGTGGGGGACAGGAGTACTTTAGCATTCAAACTTTTCTGAAGTCTTCCCCGAATATTTTTAAGGCTTAAATTGACTCCCTTGCCACTAAAGAATCTTAAGATCTTGGGAGTAGACAGGATTGTAGTCACCACAACCAAACCTAACAACATTTTAAGATCAGGAACAGGCTCAAGAGATTGAATGGTGCCCTCCTGCTGCTAATTGCTATGTTTGTATGTACATCCTTGCATATGCACACCGAGTGGTGGTGGTCAATTACTGGACATATAGGAGGCGCCATCAAAAACTCCAAGCTCAATGATTAAGGTCAAGATGAGAGTACAAACATTAAAGCACTCAAAACAACCTTGAAGAACAAGGAACAATTAATTGATATTCCTCAGCAGCTCAGCTTCATCAATACAAGACTGCAGCAAATGTGAGTTTACACCAGACTTCACATAGTGCCTCTAACATAAAGACCCCAATGTGCTTTATAGAAATATTCAACAAATTCTATTAATTTTAAAATGATCCTTGAAAACCATCTTAATAGGTATAAGGATGAGGAATCAAAAACTGATGCTGGAAAATGATCACGTGTTCAGCTATTTTACCTTCATACCGGCTGAGTACCAAATAAGCAGCTGGAATGTTCTGGAGAGATGTACAAAAATTTATCACATTTAGTCTATATTTCGAAAAACATTTTATTTTTGTCACTCAATCATTTAACAGTGCACAGGATTTAGACTTAGCAAATAACGCTTTTTTTTATTCTGACAAGAACGCCCCTACAGAACCTAGCTGAAATATTTACATTTGTGAGATTGCTAAAGTCAAATTCACTTAAGATTGTTCAAGTTAAAAGCTTATGGTTCATGAATATGCCATCTTGATAAGACAAGTCTAAAGATGGTGACAGCCATAGACTGTGTATCCAGATTGCAGTCAAACTCAGAATATGAACATTCCACTAATTCACACTTTACTGATAATTGTCTTTCAATTTTTTTTCTATTGCACTGATGTGGTCACAAATTCAAATTAACATGTCGACTTAGACATTCCAGAAACTAATAAGCATTACATAACACAGCTGTTTCTCTCAATTTTCAAGTTTTATTTGCAGAATTCATTCTCACAAATTACCACGTGGCTGGAGTCATTAAGCAGGCTACACAGAATATTAGCATAAGAGTTCAGCTCTGAAATGGAAACCTGCCAAGGCCTAACTTGTGAAGGACGAACTAGTTCAGTGCAAATTAGTTCCAAGTATTCCACAGTGGCATTTCACTCATGAAAACAATGGGCCAACATTACCCATCCCTAACTGTCTTAGTGAAGATAATGGTGAGCTCCCATCTTGAATCACCATGTGGAAGAGCCCAGGTTGGACTGGGGTGAACAAAGTTAAAAATCACTCAACACCAGGTTATAGTCCAACAGGTTTATTTGAAAGCACCTGCATCACTGCAGTCTCAGTTGTGCAGGGAACCAACAATGTTGGTCAGAGGGAGTTCACACATGTTAACTGAACTATGCTGAAGGAACAGTGCACATTTCAAAGTCAGGATAGTGTATGGTGTGGAGGGAAACTAGCTGGTTTCTACCTATCTATGCCCTTGCCTATCCAGATGGTTGGCACCATGGGTTTGGAGAGTACTATCGGAAGGGTCTGAATGAATTTCTGCAGTGGATCCTGTAGTATCCTGCTCCTGAGAATTGAAAGAGTGTGAATAGTTGTAGATGTGGTGCCCATCACACTGTTTTATCCTACATGGTGCCAAGCTTGGAGTCTTGTTGGAGCTACACTCATCCAGGCAAGTAACCTGTGCCTTATAGATGATGGATAGGTTCCTGATGAAAAGCTTACGCTTGAAACGTCAATTCTCCTACTGCTCAGATGCTGCCTGACCTGCTGTGCTTTTCAAGGACCACACTTTTTAACTGATCTCCAGCATCTGCAGTCCTCCCTTTCTCCTGTGGACAGGTTTTGCAGAGTCAAGCAGTAAGCTCTTCAGCATAGCATTCCCCACCTGTTTGAGAAGCAAAACATTTGTATGGCTAGCTCCGCTTCTGGTCAAAAGATAACCCTGAGGATGTTGAGTGGATGCACTTGACTTATAGCCCTGTTTGCTGTGGTGTTTTAAGTGCTCATTCAAAATACTACTTTAATATTGAAAACATTCTTTCAAGCACTAAATTGCAGATACCATCAATTCTGACCAACAAATGTTTCTTCTCACCATCTCTAAATTCCTGCTTTTCATTTGAACAGTTTTTGACCTCTCTATTAAAGGGCAAAAGGATCTCCCTATCCACCCTGTCAATGCCCCTTAAAACATAGTACATCTCAACTACTGCAAGGCCATTATTCAACATGTTCCAGCCCAGGCAACATCCAAGTGAATACCTGTGCGCGCGCACACTCATGCAATCACATCATTCCTACGGTGTAACAACTCCAACTGCTTTGGTGTAATTAATGTCACATGTAGCAGCATCACAACCACCTCGATCTTGTATTTATTGTGTTTTTGACCAGTAAAGGCAAGTATCTCATAACCACAAAATCCATCTGTCCAGCCACTGAGGAGATGAATGAGAATTGCAAAAGCCACTCACTGGAGTTACTATAAAAAGGTACAGGGACTGTTTATTTTCTAAACATGAGCAGTACTTGAAAAGGAGCTGCAGTTTCTCAAGCGAAAATCACAAAATTCTTCAGTGATCAACCCGTTCCTGTAATAAGCAGCTGAAGTTGTGAAGGAGAGATAGAGTCATAGAGATGTACAGCACGGAAACAGACCCTTCGGTCCAACCCGTCCATGCCGACCAGATATCCCAACCCAATCTAGTCCCACATCCCTCCAAACCCTTCCTATTCATATACCCATCCAAATGCCTCTTAAATGTTGCAATTGTACCAGCCTCCACCACATCCTCTGGCAGCTCTTTCCACACACGCACCACCCTCTGCGTGAAAATGCAAGTTTTCTTTGTATCTTTCCCCTCTGACCCTAAACATATGCCCTCTAGTTCTAGACTACCCCCAACAGGGAAAGGGCCTTATCTATTTACCATATCCATGCCCCCGATGATGTTGTAAACCTCTATAAAGGTCCATCTTACGCCTCCGACACTCCAGGGAAAACAGCCCCAGCCTATTCAGCCTCTCTCCAAAGCTCAAAACCTCTAACCCTGGCAACATCCTTGTAAATCTTTCTGAATCGTTTCTAGTTTCACAACATCCTTCCAGTACGGAGGGACCAGATTTGCATGCAGTATTCCAAAAGTGGCCTAACCAATGTCCTGTACAGCTGCAACAAAACCTGCCAACTCCTGTACTCAATACTCTGACCAAAAAAAAAAGCATACCAAACGACTTCTTCACCATCTTATCCACCTGCATCTCCACTTTCAAGGAGCTATGAACCTGCACTACAAGGCCTCTTTGTTCAGCAACACTCTCTAGGACCTGCTAAGATTTGCTTTCCCAAAATGCAGCACTTCACATTTATCTAAATTAAACTTCATCTGCCACTTTTCAGCCCACTGGCCCATCTGATCAAGACTTCGTTGTACTCTGAGGTAACCACCTTCGCTGTCCACTACACCTCCAAACTTACTAACTATTCCTCTTATGCTCACATCCAAATCATTTAATACAAATGACGACAAGTAGTGGACCCAGCACCGATCTTTGTGGCAATCCACTAGTCACAATCTAAAAAACAACCCTCCTCCACCACCACCCTCTGTCTTCTATCTTTGAGTCAGTTCTGTATCCAAACGGCGAGTTTTTCTTGTATTCCATGAGATCTAACCTTGCTAACCAGTCTCTCATGGGGAACCTTATCAAAAGCCTTCCTGAAGACCATACAGATCACGTCCACTATCTGCTCTCATCAATCCTCTTAGTTACTTAAAAATAACCCAATCAAGTTTATGAAATATGATTTCCCACACACAAAGCCATGTTGACTCTCCCTAATCAGTCCTTGCCTTTCCATATACATGTATATCCTGTCCCTCAGGATTCCCTCCAACAACCTGCCCATCAACGTCAGGCTCACTGGTCTATATTTCCCTGGCTTATCCTTAGCACCTTTCTTAAAAAGTGGCACATTAGCCAATCTTCAGTCTTCCTGCACCTCACCTGTGACTATCAATGATACAAATATTTCAGCAAGAGGCCCAGCAATCACTTCCCTAGCTTCCCATAGAGTTCTAGGGGTTACTTCTGATCAGGTCCTGGAGATTTATCCACTTTGACGCATTTCAAGACATTCAGCACTTCCTCCTCTAACGTGGACATTTTTCAAGATGTCACCATCTATTTCCCCACATTCTATCTCTTCCACGTACTCTTCCACAGCAATCACGGATGCAAATACTAGTTTAATATCTCCCCCATCTCTTGCAGTTCTACACAAAGGCCACCTTGCTGATCTTTGAGAGGCCCTATGCTCTCCTTATTTACCATTTTGTCCTTAACGTATTTGTAAAATCCCTTTGGATTCTCCTTAACCCTGTTTGCCAAAGCACTCTCATGTCCCCTTTTTGCCCTCCTGATTTCCCTCTTCAGTATACTCCTACTGCCTTTATACTCTAAGGATTCACTCGATCTATCCGGTCTATATCTGACATATGCTTCCTTCTTTTTCTGAATCAGACCCTCAATTTCTTTTGTCATCCAATATTCCCTATACCTACCAGTCTTTCCTTTCACCCGAACAGGAATACACCTTCTCTGGCCATCTCATTGCTGAAGGCTCCCCATTTTCCAGCCGTCCCTTTACCTGCGAACATCTGCCCCCAATCAGCTTTTGAAAGTTCTTGCCTAAGATCATCAAAATTGGCCTTCCTCCAATTTAGAACTTCAACTTTTAGATCTGGTCTATCCTTTTCCATCACGATTTTAAATCTAACATAATTGTTGGCAAATACTTGAAGCTCACACTTTTCAGTGAGAAATTAAATTGATTGTTTATATTTAAATGTGAAAGAATGATAATTCTATTTGTTTGTTCAATCGTTTGCTCACTCTGAAAATGTAATCAGAGGTCAGCTGACAAATGATAAGAGCAACAATATATTCATTTGAATACTGACATTCAATGCCATGATTTGGAGATGCTGGTGCTGGACTGGGGTGTACAAAGTTAAAAATCACAACACCAGGTTATAGTGCAACAGGTTTAATTGGAAGCACACTAGCTTTCGGAACATCGCTCCTTCATCAGGTGGTATTGGAAGGCTCAATCCTAACAGAAGTTATAGCAAAAATTTAGTGTCATGTAACTGAAATTATATATGTGATTTACATTTTCATTGAAGAACAGAGCAATGAGTGTGGTATACATGGATTTTAGTAAGACATTTGATAAATTTACCAAAGTCGGCTCATTCAGTAAGTGAGGTGGCATGGGATACAGGGTAACCTGGTGGTTTGAATACAAAATTGGCTGGCCCATAGAAGACAAAGGGTGGTGGTAGATAGAAAGTATTCAGTATCGAGCTTGGTGACCAGTGGTGTTCCACAGGGATCTATTCTGGAAGCTCTGCTCTTTGTGATTTTTTAAAATGACTTGGATGAGGAAGTAGGAGAGTAGGTTACTAAGTTTACCAATTACACAAAGATCGGTGGAGTGGTAGATAGTGTGGTGATCTTTTGTAGGTTGCAACAGGACATTGACATGATGCAGACCTGGGCTGAGAAGTGGCAGATGGAATTCAATCTGGAAAGAAATGCAAAGCTAGTCACTTTGCAAGTTAGAATTTGAATCCAAGCTTAAAAGGTAAGATTCTTGACAGTGTGGAGGAACAAAGGGATCTTGGGGTCCATATCCATAGATCCCTCAAAGTTGCCACCCAAGTGGATAGGGTTGTCAAGGTGACATATGGTGTGTTGCCTTTCAATAGTCAGGAGATTGAGTTTAAGAATCGTAAGGTTATGCTGGAGCTCTATAGAGTCCTGGTTCAACTACACTTAGACGTTTGTGTTCAGATTTTGTCTCCTCACTATAGGAAGGTGGAGGAACATTTAGAGGGTGCAGAGGAGATCTCCCAGGATGCTGCCTGGACTAGAGGGCATGTCTTGTGAAGAAAGGTTGAGGCTTTGCTCATTGGAGTGAAGGAGGTTGAGAGGTGACTTGATAGAGGTGTACAAGATGATGAGAGGCATAGATAGAGTGGATGGCCAAACACTTTTTCCCAGGGTGGCAATGTTTATCCGGAGCAGGCATAATTTTAAATGTGATTGGTGGCAAGTTTGGGAAGATGTCAGAGATAGGTTCTTTCCATAGAGTGGTCGTTACATGGAATGCATTGCCAGCAGTGGTAGTAGAATCAGACACATTAGGGACATTTAAGCAATTCTTGGATAGGCACATGGAAGATAGTATAATGAAGGGTACGTAAGTTAGTCTGATCTTAGAGTTAAAAAATCACAACACCAGGTTATAGTCCAACAGGTTTAATTAGAAGCACACTAGCTTTCGGAGCATTGCTCCTTCATCAGGTGGTAATGCAGAGCTCAATCCTAACAGAATTTAAAGCAAAAATTTAGTGTAATGTAACTGAAATTATACATTGATAAATTGATTGTCTGTTAAGCCTTTCATCGGTTAGAATACCGTGATAGTTTCACTTCTTTCACGTGTAGATCACAAAACCTTTTTTTAAAAAGTTGCATTATTGGGTTAGCTGTTAACAATGGTGATAGATAGACAATATGTTGAAGGCGTTAGCCCCCTGTGTTCTGTCTATGCCATGATGTTTAGATTGATTCTAATCTAAAAATGAGATAACTGAGTTTTACATAAATTTATGCAGTTTTTGAGCCAAGTACAATGTAACCCTGCAAGTACAAAGATGATGTCAACTTTGACCCCACCGGAGGGCCGCTGCCCTGGACTTGACATGTATGTTCAAACCGTCAATATATAAATGCCAGATTCATCAGCCGTACCCACAATGTAGAGCAAAACATCACCCGTTCACAACGCAATGGCATCCAGGCTCTCAAAACCAATCACAACATTGTCATCAAACCAGCAGATAAAGGAGGAGCCATTGTCATTCAGAATAGAACAGATTACTGCAAGAAAGTGTACCGACAACTGAACAACCAGGAACACATCCATGAAATAAACACAGATCAGAACTTTGGATCCAGTCCTTCAGAGCTCCCTACGTGCCCTCATCCCCCACGTACTTCTCGTGTAGGCGACTGCTACTGCCTTCCTAAGGTACACAAAGCCAACACACCGGGACGTCCCATCGTGTCGGGCAATGGGACCCTATGTTAGAATCTCTCTGGCTATGTGGAAGGCATCTTGAAACCTATTGTATAGGGGATCTCCAGCTCCTGTCGTGACACAATGGATTTCTTACAGAAACTCAACACCCACAGATCAGTTGAACCGGGAACATTCCTCGTCACAATGGTCGTTTCAGCACTCTACACCAGCATCCCCCACAATGATGGCATCTCGGCAACAGCCTCAGTACTCAACACCAACAACTGCCAATCTCCAAACACCATCCGACAACTCATCCGTTTTATCCTCGATCACATCTTCACCTTTGACAACCAGTTCTTCATCCAGACACATGGAACAGCCATGGGGACCAAATTTGCATCCCAATATGCCAACATTTTTATGCACAGGTTCGAACAAGACTTCTTCTCTATACAGGATCTCCAACCAACATTATACACCAGGTACATTGACGACATTTTCCTCCTCTAGACCCATGGCGAGGAGTCACTGATAAAACTACACAGTGACATCACCAAGTTTCGTCCCACCAAACTCACCATGGACTACTCTCGACTATCTGTCTCATTCTTGGACACATGCATCTCCATCAAGGATGGACACCTCAGCACCACACTCTACCGCAAACCCACAAACAACTTCACAATGCTACACTTCTCCAGCTTCCACCCAAAACATAGTAAAACAGCCATCCCCTATGGACAAGCCCTACACATACACCGGATCTGCTCAGATGAGGAGGAACGTGACGGACACCTGGAAGTACTCGGACACCCTCAAGAACAGGGTACAATGCCCAACTCATCGACCGCCAGTTCCGACGTGCCACAGCAAGGAACTGTAATGACCGCCTCGGGAGACAGAAACGTGCTGCAACCAACAGGGTACCCTTCGTTGTTCAGTATTTATGAAAGATTACGCCATGTTCTTCGTGAGGTGAAACATATTATCAATGAGGAGGAGCACCTCATCAAGACCTTCCCCACACCTCCACTACTGCCTTTAAACAACCGCCAAACCTCAAACAGATCGTTGTTTGCAGCAAGCTGCCCAGCTCTCAGGACAACTCCATACAACTCTGTCACGGTAGGCGCTGCAAGACGTGTCAAAGTGTGGACACAGATACCACCATTACATCTGGGGACACTTCCCACCATGTATGTGGCAGGTACTCATGTGACTCAGCCAACATTGTCTATCTTATACTTTGCAGGCAAGGATGCCCGGAGGCATGGTACATTGGGGAAACCGAGCAAAGGCTACAACAACGGATGAATAGGCACCGCACAATCAAATTCTGCTGTTCTGAAAATTGTCACAAAAGTTGAAAACTTTATCCAAGGATGCAAAGTTTCCAACATAGCTGTCTGACAGACAACATGGACCAGATGTCTGTACTACACAGGAACTACCATTTGTTATAAATGAATTGGTCTAACCACAGGTACACAACTATGAACCGTCAACTTTAGATATATTAACTGCAAAATCTCATAGTTACTGGTTAAAGGCCACAACTTAGAGCAACTAATGAGGTAAAATAAATAGGATTTCTTTGGGCTTTAGGTATTTTATTGGAGAGAAAAACACACGAGCTGTCCTCTAGCAGTCTGAAGGTTTCTGCTAATATTGTTCACACCCATTAGCTGGTCAGCTGCCCAGGAACCAATCAGATAGTTGTTGTAAGGCCGATGGTCTTTGGTATCCATGACTGGTAGCAGCACCTCCAAATTGTCAGCAATCTGTTGTTGGCCTAATCTCACTTTGTACTACCTCCTGTTGCCAGCCCATCCACAAACCACCTCCCCCAATGCATGAGCAAAGCAGCAGTGTAAACACAACTTGCAATGAGCTTTAGTAATTTGCTTTTTAAAGTTGTAGCAATTTCTTCCACAATAATTGGTTTTGAAGTTGTCCTTTTCCTATTTCACTGCGTAATCAAAAAATAAAGGGAAATAAAAAGATATGGTCTTTACAGTATCCTGATTATTATAATGCTTTAATTTATATCCTAGAGCCTTCCTGTCCTATCTATCATTGACTCTTTCCATTATTTCTCTCTGTTGAAACCTCATCGTAAATTGAGTCTCAGTCTTCTGCAAAACTTTATCTTTGTGCTTCAAGCAGATTTCTGCCAGCTCATGTCTGCCTAATCAGTTGGCATATTTTTAAACCCTCCAGCCACGGGGGATGAATGCGGATTTCTCCAGCTTCCTCATTTCCCCTCCCCTCACCTTATCTCAGTCCCAACCCTCGGACTCGGCACTGCCTTCTTGACCTGCAATCTTCTTCCCCAACTCGCCGCCCCCACCCTCACTTTAACCTCCTTCCACCTATTGCATTCCCAACGCCACTCCCCCAAGTCCCTCCTCCCTACCTTTTATCTTAGCCTGCTTGGCACACCTTCCTCGTTCCTGAAGGGCTTATGCCCAAAACGTCAATTCTCCTGCTCCTTTGATGCTGCCTGACCTGCTGCGCTTTTCCAGCAACACATTTTTCAGCTCTGATCTCCAGCATCTGCAGTCCTCACTTTCTCCTACCTTCAACATATTGTCTATCACCATTGTTAACAGCTAACCTGAGAATGCAACTTTTTTAAAAAGATTGTGATTTACACATGAAAGAAGCGAAACTATCACTGTATTCTAACCGATGAAAGGCTTAACAGACAATCAATTTTTCAATGTATAATTTCAGTTACATTACACTGTAAATTTTTGCTTTAAATTCTGTGTGTTAGGATTGAGCCCTCCACTACCACCTGATGAAGGAGCGACGCTCTGAAAGCTAGTTAGCTTCCAATTAAACCTGGACTATAACCTGGTGTTGTGATTTTTAAATTTGTACATCCCAGTTCAATACCGGCATCTCCAAATCATGGTCTTAGAGTAGAATTCAAAGGTCAGCACAAGATCGAGGGCTAAAGAGCCTGTACTGTGCTGGACTGTTCTATGTAGTGGCACTTGGTGTTTGTGGTCGAAGGACCACTCGTGGCTTCACGCAACTGCATCCAAAGGTAGAGGAGGATGACAACATTGGGTACATCTTCCCCTACCTCTGCTTATGGTGGCCTTACAGAAATGGTTCAGCTTTGACCTCCAAATGAAATGGAAGACCACTTGAATGACTGCTAAGGGGCAGTTCAGGGAATGGACCAGGCGTGCACCACATGCAGTAACAACAGTACGTCACACCTAATGTATTGACCTTTACCCACAATGGAATGGGATCGGTGTTCCCATAAACCCAGTTTCTCCCTCCTGATGGCAATATGGTCAAGTTTTTGCCCACATCCCAGCCTCTCCAAACTGCATTTCCAGCACCTTCAGATAATCTGTCCTGACCATGAAGAGGATAAAGGGTTGGTCAGCCCAGTGCCAAAGGACATGACCTCGACCTTGCCCTGAATTACCTCTGCTCAAGGCCAGTTCAAACGGTCACAGATACTAACGTCTGTGCACTGACACTGGGTCAGACATTATCCACATACAGAGGCTGCGACCTGCAGGCCTCTGCTGCCTGGAATAGTCACCCCGAACAACGGTGCTGCGATAAGACAGAGAGGGGGCTTCATCTCTTTTCTCCTCAATACTTCCATGTATTGATAGGTCCCCTATTAACAAAGGTCTGACTGGGATTGGGAATATTCTTGTTTCTCTATATCAACATCGTACCGAGGACAAGTCAAATCATCACAGAAAAACTCAATTCCCTGAAGTATTTTAAAGTGGGAAAACTATCATGCTGTTTTTCTTTGGGTGGGGGGGGGGGGGGGCGAATAGGGTGAAGAAAGAAGAAGAAATGGAAAACAGAAGACAAAGGAAAAGATTTGAAGGAAATTCTTGATTCTTCATGGAATTTGTTCCTCTGACAGGAAGATTTGGTCTCAAGATGATCCAGATTCAAAATTAGCAAAAATGTCAGCTTGATTTAACTAATTTTGCCATCACAAAAAAAAGGAACCATAATAGCCAGAAGTTAAGCTTGTTGGTAACAAAATAGTAACACTACCGCAAACTGAAAATCTTCAACAGTTCGTCGAGAAACACATTGTAAGCAAAATTGTTTAATGGTTTAACATCACTGATTCTTGATGACTCTACAATATTCGAAGTTCCTAATTATGCAAAGAGTCAGCTGTCATAGAGAGACCAATACCGTTTTTAGGCTTCCCCAAAAGCACTTTTGTTATTCATCACAATCTAATTCAAGGGTTGTGCACAGTCCAAAATTCAGAAAAATTAGCTCAAAGCCTCAGTGCCGACACATTACTCAGCTGTTTCTCCAGTATGAATTGTGGGGCTCAAGACGAGAAGTGTGCAGCTCTGTAATAACTGGGGACATGCTGCACTGAGGAGAAATGCAGGGCACAGAGAGACAGAGGCATGCATGTTTGGTTGCACATTAATTGTAAAGGGATTTGGCATGTTGCACATAGAAAAAAGGGCAACTTAAAGGCACAATGGTGTACAGGTGATCTCGTGTGGTTAAGTTCTAAATGGAAGTAACAGAATTGTCAATTCTTTTGTCTTTCATTGACATTCAGAAGGTTTGCAAGATTGAATATGCTGTGCCACTTAAGATCTTAGTTATGCTTGGTCTAAGATTCGCCAGTAACTTGGTCTAAATTCTAACAAGTATTATTTGATATTGTTAACTAATATACCAAATAATTCAATGCTACAGAATTTTAAAATCCATTCCCATAACTAAGCTTTGGATTAACAGTTTTAAGTCTACTCCTTGAGTCAGTTTTTGTCTAATTATACTCCTGTGTAGCACCTCAGCATATGCAGGTTTCAAATGTATATAACACATGTCAAAAAGTTGGAGCCAACAGTAGTTAAAACTTGAGAATTATGCATGACTATGAAAAAGGGTCTCGAATGTTAAGATATACCACTGGATGCTAAAATGCTATAAAATGAAGTCCAATAAGTCAAACTGCTTCTTTCGCAATTTTTAAATTAGGTTAAACTTGCTACATTACCCAAAACCTCACCTACACACAAAATTCAAAGTACTCTGTCCCAACAGCGGAGTTCAGAAATGTCAAATCGATACCTATACTACCGACAGCATGAATATTTCAAATGGACTGGTTTGTACACAAACTGGCAGAGATCCTTGCAGTCAAAAGCTGTGCTTTTGCATATTGATTAAGAAACATTGAAATTAAAAGTGATTCTTTTATTCAAATACTGGAGTGGGCCAAGAACAAATATACATATGGAAAGCACATGTCCAGGTAAATAGCAGCTGGTCTAGACTGTAGAGTCTTTACAATTTGCATGAATAGAATGGGTGGCAGAGATCAACGCCAAAGGAGATGACTTTGCAGTCTATTTCCGGTCACTAAATGCCCCTTGTGGTAAATGCCAACAGTCACCATAAAGTCCGACTTGAACACATTTTCACACAACCTACCCCAGGTCTGCTCTCATACATTTTGAGCAACATGCCAAGTTGATCAACCCAATTTTGCCACAGATCCTGGATGCCACATTTCGTCAAATATTGCCTTGATATCGAAATCAATCTAATTTCACCTCTGGAATTCAACTCCTTGGCATAGGCTGGAATGAAATCAGGAAGAGAGTGGTCTGAGATAACTAGAGACGAGCACTGGGAGCCAGGTCATTGTTGAGTAACCACTTGATAATACGCTAACTGATAATACACTAACTGACACCTTCCATCACTTTGCTTGTGATTAAAATTAGATTGATGGGGTAGTATGGCCAAATTGCATTCCTACTCTTTGTAGGCAGCATATAATTCAATAATTTTCCATGTTGAGTGCTAAATGTTAGTGTTGTAGGCAGAAGCAGCAGCTTGTCATGCGTATGGCTAACAGTAGAAGCAGCACAGAAACCCTAGGGTGGAAATAGTCCATTAAACGCATCACATCCACACCAACTCTCCAAACAGCATCTCACCCAGACCCACACCTCTCCCCCGTCCAATCCCTGTAATCCTGCATTTCCCATGGCTAACCCACCTAGCTAGCACATCCATGGACACTACGGGCAAGTTAGCATGACTAAGCCACCTAACCTCCATTCACGCAGACATGGGGAGAACGTGCAACCTTGACACCAAGTTGCCAGAGGTCAGGATAAATTGAACCCAGGTCTCTGGCGCCGAGAGTTAGCGGTGCTTTCCTGAGCCACCGTGCCACACCAAAGTTAGAGTTGAAGTTCGCAGTACTATAGACAGAACTTAGAACGTAGAACAGTATAGCAAGAACAGGCCCTTCAGCCCACGATGTTGTGCCGACCACTGATCCTCATGTATGCACCCTCAAATTTCTGTGACTATATGCATGTCCAGGAGTCTCTTAAATGTCCCCAATGACCTTGCTTCCACAACTGCTGCTGGCAACGCATTCCATGCTCTCTCAACTCTCTGTGTAAAGAACCTGCCTCTGATATCCCCTCTATACTTTCCTCCAACCAGCTGAAAACTATGACCCCTCGTGTTAGTCGTTTCTGCCCTGGGAAATAGTCTCTGGCTATCGACTCTATCTAGGCCTCTCATTATTTTGTATACCTCAATTAGGTCCCCTCTTCTTTTCTCCAACGAAAAAAGTCCAAGCTCAGTCAACCTTTTTCCATAAGATAAGCCCTCCAGTCCAGGCAGCATCCTGGTAAACCTCCTCTGAACCCTCTCCAAAGCATCCACAACTTTCCTATAATCGGGCGACCAGAACTGGATGCAGTCTTCCAAGTGTAGTCTAACCAAAGTTTTATAGAGCTGCAACAAGATCTCACGACTCAAACTCAATCCCCCTGTTAATGAAAGCCAAAACACCTTATGCTTTCTTAACAACCCTGTCCACTTCGGTGGCCATTTTAAGGGATGTACCTGCACACTAAGATCCCTCTGTTCCTCCACACTGCCGAGAATCCTATCCTTAACCCTGTACTCAGCTTTCATATTCAACCTTCCAAAATGCATCATCTCGCATTAATGCAGGTTGAACTCCATCTGCCACCTCTAAGCCCATCTCTGCATCCTGTCAATGTCCCGCTGCAGACAGCCCTCTATACTGTCAACGACACCTCCAACCTTTGTGTCGTCTGAAAACTTGCTGACCCATCCTTCAATCTCCTCATCCAAATCATGAATAAAAATTACCAACAGTAGAGGCCCAAGGACAGAGCCCTGTGGAACACCACTCACCACAGACTTCCAGGCAGAATATTTTCCTTCTACTACCCCACACTGTCTTCTGTTGGCCAGCCAATTCTGTGTTCTGGATCACCAGATGGCCTTCTTTAGAGACCACAATTTCCCTTCCCACGTGGTTAAAGATGCCCTCCGGGGGGAATCCAAGATGGCAGCGACCCAGCAAGACTGAGTCTATAGTGCTCCTCCCAAGACTTGGATACAGTGGGTCACCCACCCCCTACCACGCTCACCAAATCATTTATAATAGTTGTGTAATTTAATTAGTTGTGTAATCATACATTTAAACAATTTAATCCTAAATTCAAATGACTAAAGGGAAGGGAGCCCGCAGCTCTCAGCAAGCAGGAACCCCTCCCCCACTCTCTCTAGCTGCAGCAGAGGCGTCCACAGCCGCCCCGGGGGACTTACCTACAGTAACAAGCCTTGCAGAAATGATTTCCAAGCTTGACTCGAAGATCGATGCCTTTATTGCAGAATCCAGAAATCGTTGGGACTCGCTCTCGGCCGCGCTGCAGAAGCACGACCGAGAGATTCAAGAAATTGAACGCCGAGTCGGAGGGG
>NC_057728.1:65014866-65055906 GCF_004010195.1 Chiloscyllium plagiosum | reverse complement strand
GCCCTAAAGGAGCAGCCTTCATCATCCAAAGTTTTACCTGCACATCCACTAATATCATTTATTGTATCCGTTGCTCCCGATGCGGTCTCCTCTACATTGGGGAGACTGGGCGCCTCCTAGCAGAGCGCTTTAGGGAACATCTCCGAGATATTCGCACCAACCAACCACACCGCCCCGTGGCCCAACATTTCAACTCCTCCTCCGCCGAGGACATGGAGGTCCTGGGCCTCCTTCACCGCCGCTCCCTCACCACCAGACGCCTGGACTTCAACAGTTTCGTTATTTCCCCTTCCCCGAGCTCATCCGAGTTTCAAACTTCTAGTTCCGCACTGTCCCCATGACTTGTCCGGACTTGTCCGACCTGCCTAGCTCCTTTTCCACCTATCCACTCCACCCTCTCCTCCCTGACCTATCACCTTCATCTCCTCCCCCACTCACCTATTGTACTCTGTGCTACTTTCTCTCCACGCTTCAGGCTCTCTGCCTTTATTCCTGAAGAACTTTTGCCCGAAACGTCGATTTTGCTGCTCGTCGGATGCTGCCTGAATTGCTGTGCTCTTCCAGCACTACTGATCCAGAATCTGGTTTCCAGCATCTGCAGTCATTGTTTTTACCACAATGGAGAGTTATCCTCATTGTGAAAATGGCACTTCACCACGAAAAAGACTGTGCGGTGGTCACTGCTGTTGACACTTTCATGGACAGAAGCATCTGCAACAGGCAGACTTGGTGAGGAAAGGGTCAAGTGTATTTTCTTCCCTATCACTGGCCACAGACTTAGTCAGTCAGCTATATCCTTTAGGCCTCAGCCAGCTCAGTCAATAATAGTGCTACTGAGCTACTCTTCGTGATAGACATTACAGTAACTCACCCAGAGTACAATTTGTACAATCTGCAGTCATTGTTTTTACCCAGCCAATTCTGTATCCAGACAGCTAAGTTCTCCTGTATTCCATCCCTCCTGACCTTCTGAATGAGCCTACCATGGGGAACCTTATCAAATGCCTTGCTGAAGTCCATATACACCACATCAACTGCTCGACCCTCATCAACGTTTCTAGTCACATCCTCAAACAACCCGATAAGGTTGGTGAGGCATGACCTGCCCCTCACAAAGCCGTGCTAACTGCATTTAATCAAGCCATGCTCTTCCAGATGGTCATAAATCCTACCCCTCAAAATCCTTTCTAACACCTTGCAGATGACAGACGTGTGACTTACTGGTCTGTAATTGTAATTTCCTTTCTTGAAGAGAGGAATTACATTTGCCTCTCTCCAGTCCTCAGGTACGACTCCAGTGGAGAGTAAGGATGCAAAGATCTTCGTAAGTGACAAAGCAATTGCATTTCTCATTTCCCAAAGCAGCAGAGGACAAATCTGGTCCGGGTCTGGCAACTTGTCAATCTTAATGTTCGACAAAATTTTCAGCACATCAGCTTCCTCTATCTCTATCCATTCCAGCATGCACACCTGCTCTTCAAAGGTTTCATTCACGACAAAGTTTGTTTCTTTCGTAAAGAGAGAAGTAAAAAACTCATTTTGGACTTCCCCTACCTCCTCAGACTCCACTCACAAATTCCCTATGTTATCCCTGATCGGCCTTACTCTTTCTTTGACCATTCTCTTATTCCTCACATAAGTGTAAAACGCCTTTGTGTTCTCCCCAATCCGTTCTGCCAAGCCTTTCTCGTGCCCCCTGCTTGCTCTCCTCAGACCATTTTTGAGCTCCTTACTCACCTGCCTCTCGAGCTGAGCTTGACCCTAGCTTCCTCCACCTTCTGTAAGCTACCTTTTTCCTTTTGACGAGAAAATGGCCACCCAAGTGGAGCTTATCAGGGATTTTGCAATATTCAGTAACTTGAATGTCAATTTCTTGACATCATGTGTAGCGAATCAAATTGTTAGAAAACTAGCATCTATGTTACTGTGACCTCAACACAAAACCTTGATAGATTATCAAAAGTACTTATAGATCAAAATATCTGCAAATATTTCCATCCATTTTTAAAAAATTGATCTTCTGGATTCCCTAATCATTAAAACTGGGATGTTTGGAGCTTCCTACTCTGGTTAAGTTCAGAGGATATACAGAACAGAAATAGGTATTCACCGTACCCAGCCTGAGCTAGCTGTTTGGCTTAATTTGTTTCATCTTTCATGTTTCCGGATCAAAACCATAACATTCTATTCCTTTCTCCCAAATGTGCTTTTCTTACTTGCCCTAAAATGCATCTTTTCATAATCTTTTAGCCATGCCATTCAACAGCACGGTCCACATTCACACCGATCTTTGGTTTAAAAAGTCCGAATTTTTTCTGAAATATATTTCCGACTGACACGGTAGCTCAGTGGTTAGCACTGCTGCCTCAGCACCAGGGACCCATGTTCGATTCCAGCCTTGGGTGACTGTATGGAGTTTGCACTCTTACAGTGACTGCCTGAGTTTCTGCCAGGTTGTTCTCCTTTAGTCCAAAGAAATGCAGGTCACGTGGATTGGCTGTGTTAAATTGCCATGTAGCGTGCAGAGATGGACAGGTTACATGGATTAGTCATGGCAAATGAGGGATTACAGGAATGGGGTATGGGCTGAGTCTGGGAGAAATACTTGAGAGCGTTGGTGCAGATCCAATAGACTGAATGGCCTCTTTCCACATTGAAGGGATTCTATGATTCTCTGTATTACATTGAAAAGATTTAGTTTTATTTTACTCTGTATGCATTCTATCAAAATTTTTCATAATTTTAAAAAGGTTTTGGCCTTAGAGAAGTTTCGAGGAGAAAGTGAGGACTGCAGATGCTGGAGGTCAGAGCTGAAAATGTGTTGCTGGAAAAACGCAGAAGTTTGTCAATCCTTACCCGATGCATACACTCATTTTTACAGTCACCCTTGTAAATTTTCTCTGCGTGTTTTTTTGAGGATGGTGGCCAGAACTGCATGCTGTACCCTTGTACAATCTAGCTGAATTTCATTTCACAGCATCACTTTAATATTTGCCAGTTTCAGCATTCTAGAACTGAAATGGAGTTGGTCTCTTTTTTTCTTCCCTCAGTAATGTTAGCCTGTGGTCCAACTATATTATTTTAAACTCGTGTTTGTCCACAACTCCAGCTAGATTTGCATCTTACAAGTCAACAGAAAGAGACCTAACCTGCTCTTTGTGACAGTTTATTCATGTCCAGAAGCAAGCCATTCAGACCCATTCCACCATGCAGAGATAATGGTTGATCTGATAACCTTCAATACAAATTTCCTGCTCATTCTCCTTAATCCTCATTCCCCATACAGATTAGAAATCTACCTCAGCCTCAAATATATTAATGACTCAGCCTCAACTAGTTATACAGATTAATGACCCTCAGAAGAAATTCCTCAACTGTTCAAAAAGTGCAACTCATTGAGATTATGCTCTCTATAATCTCAATATTAAAGATGATCCAGTTTGTCATCCAGAAATTTAGAAATTGAAATTTTGATTCAAAATCAAAAGTGTAAATTGTGAACAAAAGTGAAAACTTCACATCATCTTCCACTGAATAACTATCCTTGACTCCCATGCTGCTTTATCTCGAAGCCAGCTCGCAATCCAACTAAATAATTTATCCCTGATTCCATATTCTATGACCTTATTCATTCATCTATTGTAGAACACCTCAAAATCATTTCAAAATTCAGATAAATTACATACAATTAGCATTGCCCATTCACGTTGCTTCCTCAAAATTTTCAGTACTGCTTGTGAAGCAAGATCTTCCTTTTTGCAATTCATGATATTTCTCAATTCTAGAGAAGCTTCTACTCTCTTTGTAAATAAGGATTCAATTTTTAAGTTAAATTTCTTCCATCTTAAATATAAAAATCAAATTGTTACAAAACAGTGCTCTGGCACTGCTCATCTTTCCAATTAATTATTCAATATGCACAATGCTTCTCATCTCTTCCCAGACTGAATCCGCATTTGAAAGTAATCAAGACCAGAGGTCTCAAACTCAGGTTTTTAAGTTTCTTAAATATTTTATTTTAAATGCACTTATGACTCATGATATAATGTCAAGTCTGTCTGTTCTCTCATGCTGGCAAATAAAAAGTATTTCTGCCATCTATTAACTGTGATATCACCTTCATGCTTCAATCCCCATCATAGTCTTCCTTTCTTAATAGGCATGTGAAATATTTACTATTTTGTAATATGATCCTTGAAAATGTAACTTCGTAGCTTCCCTCTGCCTTTTTTTGGCTTTTGGCCAAACTTCTGCATATTCTTTTATATTGCATTCCTTTGTCTGAGGGCACAATGTTTATCACTTTTTTTAAACTGTTAATTGGGTTTTTGGGTTCCAGACAACAGACAAGAGCAGAAATTAGGCCCATTCAGCCAATTGAGTCTGCTCCGCCTTTCAAACATGGCTAATAGGTTTTTCAACCTGATTCTCCCTGTAACCTTTGATCCCCTTGGCAATCAAGAACTCATCTATCTCAGTTTTAAATATATTCAATGACCCGGCTTCTACAGCATTTTGTGGCAATGAATTCCACAGATTCACCATGCTCTGGCTGAAGAAGTTTCTCCATATCCTCGTTCTAAAAGATCTTCCCTTTAGTCTAATGCTGTGCCCTCAAGTCCTAGTCTCTCCGAACAATGAAAAACATTTTCCCAACATCCACTGTCCAGGCAATTAGGTCTTCTGAAAGTTTCACTCGGGTCCATCAACCTTCTAAACTCCATCGAGTATAGTCCCAGAGTCCTCAAACATTCGTTGTATATGCTAAGGCTTTCATTTCTGGGATCATTCTCGTAAACCTGCTCTGAACCCACTCCAAGGAAAATACACCTTTCCTGAGATATGGGGCCCAAAATTGATCACAATACATTAAATATGGTCTGACCAGAGCCCCGTAAAGCCTCAAATACATCCCTGCTTTTATATTCTAGTCCTCGAGATGAATGACATCATTGCATTTGCCTTAATTACAGACTCAACCTGCAAGTTTAATTCAAGAGAAACCTGGACTAGAATTTAGCACGTTTTGAGGAGATTTGTGGCTCAGGTTGAGATTCTGTAAACAAGTTTGCTCACTGAGCTGGAAGGTTCCTTTTCAGACATTTTGTCACCATACCAGGTAATGTCATCAGTGAGTCTCTACTTAAGCGCTGGTGTTTTATATGCCCCTTTCTATTCATGTGTTCAGGACATCCATCCTAATGACTGTGTGTTTGGGTATGAACAGGTAGGGAAAGAGTTAAGTTTTGAAGATCAAGAGGTTTACCTGAACAGGACTCAGATCAGACAAGAACTTACAGTTAATAATGGGGTGCAGGCAGCATGGGTAATGGGTTAACAAGGTGGAAAAGTATTCATTATGTAGAGCCATTTAACAATATCAGAAACATTCAATATGCAAGGTCAACTTAAAAAGTATTAAGTGAAGCCAGTTATTTATTGTGTAACAGCAGATGGCTTAATCTTTACTACTGACAATCGCTGATTGTAACGGTCACCCAATCAATATGTAGGTGTTACCTGAGCTGGATGCTCCTCCCTGTAAAATGACTATACAATTCATTAAGAAACTGCTATTACAGAGAAGACCAAGAACTCATCCCTGTGCACATGGGCAATTGTTCCCTCCCCCTCTCGGGCCCAGAGTAAAGATGAAGGAGGTAAAACAAGTACCTTGGACGTTTTGCTTCGACTGAGGGGGAAAACAGGACGACACAACCACAAGCCAAACAGAGACATGCACAAGAATTCCTAGAAGCATGGCTTTGCAACTGGATCTCTATCAACAAGCACATCGACTTGGACCCCATCCATCACCCTCTGAGAAAAAGAACAGGAAATGGCAACATAGGAAATGACATCAGCACAGGAAATGACATCACCAACAAAACCTAAACAAAGTGGGACATAACACTGGAGACTCTGATGGTGTTACCTAGTATGGTGACAAAACATCTGAAAACAAGCCTTTCAGCTCAACGAGCAAACTTGGACTAGGACTCCCAAGTCCCTTTGCACTTCAGACTAAATTTTCTCCCTACTTGAAGAGTCCATGCCTCTATTCTTCCTTCCCAAGTGCACGACCTCACATTTGCCATGATGCATTTGATCTGCCTCTTCTTTGCCCACTCTCCTCACCTTTCTGCAGCCTCCCTGCCTCCTCAATACTACCTGCTCCTTCACCTACCTTTGTATTATCTGAAAAGGTAGTTGGAATGTCCTCAGTTCCTTCATCTAGATTGTTCAAGTTAAAGTCGTGGCCCCAACACTCGAACACCACCAGTCACTGGCATCCATTCTGAGAAGGACGTTTTTAGTCCAACTCTCCATCTTCTGCCAAACATCCAATTTTCTATCCATGCTAGTACCTGGCTTCTAACACCACAAGCCCTTACCTTACTGAGCAATTTCCAGTGTGGCTCTTTATCAAAAGCCTTCTGGAAGTCCACATAAATAACAACCATTGGCTCTCCTTTCCCTTTAGTCATCTACATAGTCCCTCTAGTGTTTAATTTATTCTTTGCTAACACCAGATTCCAGCACAATGCTGAACGTCATTTTTAATGATTCCCATCCTTTTATACCATTATTTAAGATGGGTGCCTATTTTGTCTTTATTCTACATTCAGCTCCAATCTATTAACCTAATTTTTAAATCACACTTAAATCTTTTCCTGCCTTTGTAGAAGTTGAGATATCACATCGCTGTTGTATGTTCCCCTAATTGACTTATCTTCTACTCTGGCTCATGCTCCATGTTAAGAATAAATTGCTAGACTTCCCAATGTTAATATTTTTTCATTAAGGGTTTGACAGGAGCCCTCAGACACAAACATAGCATTTCCCCTACTTTACATGACCTTTTCTGTCCACTTGATATCAGAATGACCCATCTATTTCTTCCCTCACCTCCCTTCCAATATTTTGCACTCTGTAGACTTCACTGAATGAGAGTCATCATTTGTTATCTTCAAATTTCCATCCATAGGCTGCTTACATTTCAAATCAACACTTTCCCTAAACTGAGATAGTTTAACTGCTTTGCTACCCCTCTACCTTACCTTTTGTTCTTGGTCACAGGGAACCCCACCCATGTGTCCAAGTGTGGAACAGGATCTTTTCCTCCATTCACTAAATTCCCCATTAGAACTAGACAGTGCTTCCACCTGCCAAAGTCTCCTGAATTTTCAGAGCTAACATTCCACTATTTATCTCGTCACCAAAGTTAGGATGCAATCAGAGGCAAGTACAATATTCAAATTTTCAAAAAGTCCTCTGGTACTGCTCAGCATTCCAATATTAAATGTGCAAAGTGATGCCTTTCATCTCTTCCCCAGATTGTATCCACATATCAAAGTAACCTATTGAATGACCCAAGTCAGCTGCTTCTGACCAGGTGACCATCCTAATTAGGCACCTAACTGCGCAGCTGCCAAAAGCAAGCAGCTTGTTTATCAGTAACACAAAAAAGGAAGATTTAAATGTTAACACTAAATTTGATGACATAATAGAACCACAAAATAACAGTCTTATCCCATTCAGCCCTTGAAGCATTCTCCATCATTCACCACGATCATGGCCTACATATAATGCTAAAGCCCTAGGGAGTGTTGCTGAACAAAGAGACCTTGGAGTGCAGGTTCACAGCTCCTTGAAAGTGGAGTCACAGGTAGATAGGATAGTGAAGAAGGCATTTTGTAAGCTTTCCTTTATTGGTCAGAGTATTGAGTACAGGAGTTGGGAGGTCATGTTGCGGCTGTACAGGACATTGGTTAGATCACTCTTGGAATATTGTGAGCAATTCTGGTCTCCTTCATATCGGAAAGATGTTGTGAAAAACTTGAAAGGGTTCAGAAAAGATTTACAAGGATGTTGCCAGGGTTGGAGGATTTTAGCGACAGGGAGAGGCTGAACAGGCTGGGGCTGTTTTCCCTGGAGCGCCCGAGGCTGAGGGGTGACCTTATCGAGGTTTACCCTGGGGTCAGGGAGTCCAGACCTAGAGGGCATAGGTTTAGTTTGACAGGGGAAAGATATGAAAGAGACCTAAGGGGCAACGTTTTCACGCAGAAGGTCGTACGTGTATGGAATGAGCTGCCAGAGGAAGTGGTGGAGGCTGGTACAATTGCAACATTTAAGAGGCATTTGGATGAGTATATGAATAGGAAGAGTTTGGAGGGATATGGCCCGGGTGCTGGCAGGTGGGACTAGATTGGTTTGGGATATCTGTTTGGCATGGACAGGCTGGACCGAAGGGTCTGTTTCCACGCTGTACATCTCTATGATTCTATGAATGCCGCATTCCAATGGTGTTGCCTTGTTTATGTAGTGTTCATAGGAAGCTATGCACAAACAAAATGGTTGCAACAGGAACAAAACAAT
The DNA here is from genome assembly GCF_004010195.1 of Chiloscyllium plagiosum. NCBI lineage: Eukaryota > Metazoa > Chordata > Chondrichthyes > Orectolobiformes > Hemiscylliidae > Chiloscyllium > Chiloscyllium plagiosum. Next base: position 65,047,527 of record NC_057728.1, on the reverse strand, counting down.
GATTTAGACTGGGTCATGATTAAAATTCTTGATAGCCCCATCAAATGTTGTTACAAAGAATGGCATTCAAAGGGACTACTGCTTCCAGCTGGACAACAAGCAAACAAAAGTGCACTGTTAGGCTGTATCATTTTATTTTTCTGCTTCTTTGATTGTGGACTGAAATGAGAAGAGGACTGTTTTACAAAGCAAGGATTGTAGAAGAGATTGCTGCAACTTTAAAATATTTTTCTAATCAGAACATATTTTAAGTGCTGTAAACAGCATTGTTTGTTGCAGCAGTTGCGGGTCAATTACTGCAGGTGGCCTGGAATTGGGTGGGTACAGAGATTTACTAAGTGTAAATCAGCCCACAAATAGCCTACTGGCCCCAGGTGTTCATGACAAAGGCCTGTTGCCAGCCCCCAAACACTGACAGCTGTGGGCATGAAGACGACAGCCAAGATGCCTTCAGACCTGTGCAACAGAAAGCATTGTCTTTCTCTGAATTCAATGTAGGTGAGGCCTGTAGAAAGCCTGTTTTCTTTCCCTCAACGGATGTTCGCAACTATGAATCTTGACCATTGGACCCAAGATTTCAGACAACAAAGTACTTCAGGTGCTGGATATCTAAAAACAGAAATTGCTGGAGAAAAATCAGTAGGTGTGGCAGCATCTCGGGAGAGAAAGCAGAAGTATTCAAATCCAAAAAACCTTCTTCAGAGTTCTCCCAGATCAGCCGAGTTTGTCCAGAAACTTGTTTTTTTGCCAGAGATTTCATGTTATGATCCAGTTGTTCTGTGCCTCCTGCAAGCAAATGTTCCTGAAGACAACAACAAAAAGCAAGTCCTGTGTGCAAGGACTAATGAAACATCTTCCGAGCTTTCTCTCCCTCTTCTCAATACTATTTCTTTTCCCCTGTTTCATAGGGAGGTGCAAGTTCAACAAACAGCTACAAACAGCACATTATAGTCAAGAGTCATAGAGATGTTCAGCATGGAAACAGACCCTTCGGTCCAACCCGTCCATGCCGACCAGATATCCCAACCAATATACCCATTTACTTCAAACAAATGGGATTTCTGAATTTTAAAAACTGTTTTCTGGATCTGAAAAGACAGGTGAATTGGGTGTTTTACATTAACTTTTTTTTAAAAACTTTTGCAACACCTCCAAACATCGGGCTTGATTTCCAGCACAATATTAAGATGTGACAACATGTCACGTCACAACACATGAAAAAGGGAGAGTAGGCTAATCAGCCCTTCAAGCCTATTTGTCATTCAAGATAATGGCTAATGCGATACTAATTTCAATTCTACTTCACTGCATCTCCCCAACATTTTATCCCTTTGATAATCAAGAATCTATCTCTGCCTTCAAAACATTTAAAGATTCAGCATCCACTACCTTTAGAAGAATTCTAAAGACAGTCAACCCCGAGAAAAAATGTTTCATATATTTTAAAAGGGCTGCCCCTTATGTTTAAACTACGACCCCTAGTTCTTAATTCTCACAAGAGCAAACATCCCTTCCATGTTCAGTCAAGTTCCTGAGAATTTTTCACGGGAGTCACCTCTGACTCTTCTAAACTCCAGAGGATACAGGCCTAGGCTGTGGAGCCTTTCTTCATGAGATAATCTGCTCATTCCAGGTATTAGTCCAATAAAACTTCTCCCAAGTGCTAACATATTAACATCCTTCTGTGAAGTACAGTGACCTGTACTTCACAAAATACACCAAGTGCTCTCACCAAAGCCCTGTATATGAAAAGTATAACCTCCCTACTTTTGCATTCGACTTGCCTCACAATAAACCATAACATTTACCAGCTTCCCTGATTACTTGCTGTACCTGCACACTAACCTTTTGCAATTCATACAGTCACCCAGTTATCTCTGGATCCCCTCACTATTTACATTTTTTTTCCATTCTTTCTGCCAAAATGGGCAAATTCACATGTCCCCACATTGTACTTCATTTGCCAGATCTTTGCCCACTCACTGAACCAATCTCTCTTTCTTTTTGGGATCAAAAAGATCCATTTACTCCTATTCTCTGCTTCCTGGTCACGAATGGTCGATCCATGCTAATATGCTATCCCCAAAGACAAGGCTTTATTTTTTGCAACAACTGTTGATGTGTCACCTTATCAAATGCATTCTTGAAATACAAGTACAATGCATCCACTGGTTCCCTTTTATCAACAGTACGTGTTACTTCTTCCAAGTGAATTAATTAAACATGCTTTCCCTTTGACAAAACCATGTTGGATCTGATTACATGAACATTTCCAGGTGCTTTGTTTAAATAGGGAGGCAATGACCTAGTGGTATTATCACTGGACTACTTACTCAGACCTAGGCAATGTGTTGGGGACCTACGTTGGCCAATGGTGAAATTTGAACTCAAAATGTGGAATTCAGAGTCTAATGACGACTGGAAATCTATTCTCAATTGTCAAAAAAAAAAATCAGGTTTGCCAACGTCCTTCAGGACAATTAGAGTTGGGCAATAAATGCTGGCCGAGACAGCGATCCCCTCATCCCACGCATGAATAAGCAAAGTATTTTAACAACTTAACATCACTGATTTGCACGCTTTATGACCAGCCCTCAATAAGGCTGATAATCAGCTCTCAGCAGCTATAGAACTCAGCAGTTATTTGACAAATTAAAACAGCACAGTTAAGTATCTACATTCACACATGAACTCGGTTTCCAATCCACTGTGCTGCAAAGTAGAATGATAAGCATAGTCAAATCATGGAGGCAACTCCCTGTCAGTAGCTGGGGATTTGAAGCATGAACTACAGATCTTTAACCACAACACTCAGCTGTCTCAAGTAATTAAAGCTTCAAGCTATTTTGATCCCATACAGCCTTGTAAAATTAAGAAATTAGGATGCAATTCATTATTGCAGCTTTGTAATGAGAATATGCTGGGAAGAGTCTGTGCAAACCACCTACACGTACCCAAAATGAATCTCAAAGCTATTGACTTTGTGCACAAATGTGTCCAGAAATACTTTGCAGGTTTTCTTTCTTTTCAGAAAAGAACAAGTCCTTTAGTGGAAGTGCCATTTCCGTACAGCTTTGAAAATCTCCTGTATTTCTATTTCTCTTACTGAAAGTGTTCTTTATGCTAACGTCAGTTTGGCACTGGCACTATTTGATTAAACAGAAGATTACCACTAAAACCAAGACAGGATTCCTGTAACAGATTTTCAAATAAAAAAGCACCAAGAAATATCAATGCTTTAATAGCAGCTTTAGCAGCCACCATTTGCACCAAGGCATGCACAGGAAATTACACTTAAGAATCCTTAACACAACCAGGCTTCATCTCAAAAACGCGAAGTTATTGTCCATCAGAGACTTAGCATCAAAACACAGTATCCCTTTTCAAACCATCTGTTTATAAAGTTTATGCCCCAAATTTTTAAGAAAATGAAACAAACATGATTTTAAGAAATCAATACTGCACATGATATTACTGTTTCAATGCAACACTGATAAAGTTTGAGACAAAATTTTCAATCGAATCTGAATGCCTCAATACAAAAATCAGCAGACATGATGAAAGTATTGCATTAAAAGTTATTCCACTGAGTTCTTCTCCCAAAGGTGAACTTACTATACAAATTAATGTAAGCTTATTAAAAGAACATATTATTCGAAGTGTTCTGAAGTTGTAGTTTGCAACAAACTGCTTCTCTGATTACTTGCCCTGCCCAGTTATTTAAAGGTCCCAAAAGCAGGAAGTTACTATTCACTTACTTTCTATTCTCAAAGCAGATTTCTCAAACTTTGAGCACGCTGCAAAATAGTTTTTATGAGCCAATGGAGTCCCTATTATTCAGAGGAAGATCTTCTCTCGTTGATCCACTGCTGTTACATTTGTTTTCCTGCAGAGTGTAGGCTAATGAGTAGGATGGAGGCAGTGTTTTCCTTTCTGGCCACAGATGAAGTGCCAGAGGACTGACAGAGTGCTCATGTCACCTGAGGATTAAGTAAAGGGAAGTGGCATAATGCAGGAAATTACAGGCCAGTCAGTCTAGCCTCAGTGGTGATGAAGGTAATAGCATGAATTTTAAGGGATAGAATATAGCAGCACTTGGGTTAAAACTGGATTAATCAGGGATACTCAGCTTTGGATTTGTTACACTAAGGTCATGTCTAAGAAATAATCAAATTTTGAGATAACCAGGAATGTTGAAGGCATGGAATTTTTCAAAGCCAAAATGTTAAAACATACAAAAAGATGTTCAAAATGTTATTCATAGCAAACTGGTCAAAATAAAAAGTAAATGCCTATGGGATCGAAGGTAAAGTAATATGTTGAATCCAAATTGGCTGAGAGTAAGGAAGCAGAGGGTCATGGTAGAGGGATGTGTGCACTTCTCTAAATCTGTTATGCAGGGCTCAATGCTGGGCCCCTAATAGCTTGTGGTGAACATTCATAATTTGACCTTGGGTCGAAAAGGTATTAATGATCAAGAACACCACAAATAAAAAAATCTGGTAGGGTAGCTCAGTGAAAAGGGTAGCTGTCAGCTGCAGGACAGTATCAAGTACTGGTTATATAGGTTGAGAAGTGGCAACATCCCAGGAAAAGAAGGGTATTAAGAATTTGGGAAGGGATAACAAGGTGAGGTATTGGACTATCAATGGCAGGACTCTGGAAAGTACTGAACAGAGGCACACAGTATGTTCAATGATCTCTGAAGGCATAGGTGCAGGTGGTTAAGGTGACAGAGATACTTGCCTTCATTAACTGGAGGTATAGAATGCGAGAGGAAGGAAATTATGATGGCATTGTACGAAACACTAATTAGGCCACAGCTCAAGTGTGGTATGCAGACCAGGTCATCATATTACAGAAAGGATGTGATTGCACTCTATTGAGTGCAGGGCAGACTTATTAGGATGCTGCCTAGGTTGAAGGGTTCAAGCTAAGATAGAAGATTGGATAGGCAAAAGTGAGGACTGCAGATGCTGGAAATCAGTCTCGATTAGGATAGCTGGCTTCTTTTCCTCAGAGTAGTGCAAGTTATGGGGAGACCTGATAAAATTGTAGTCGGTTCTGCTATAACGAGATAGCTCCTTTTTTGTGCAACCCTGTGTTATAAGCAAATCGTGTAACAGCAGCACTATTTAAATTAGTGGGGCCAGAAGCACGTTCGAACCAATACACATTTTATAAGTTTATGCTTTAGAACCAGTGTCCCCAGTTCATCCAGTGTTATGATAAATTCACATTAACAAAACATAAGTTATAGCATATAGACCTACATAGTATTATGAAGGCACAGATCAAGTGGCTAGGAAAGCATATTTTCCAACAATAAACAGGTCAGTAACCAGGGAGCACAAAGTTATGGTGGAGGTCGACGGCTAAGTGAATTGAGAAAAAAATCTTTCAAGCAGAGGGTGGTGTGTGGTACTCTTTCCTGAATGGATGAGTGAGTTGGAAACTCTTGTAACATTTAAACAGCATTTAGCAGTTTACTCATTTTGCCATAACCTCCAGGGCTATGGGCCAAGTGCTGGAAAATGGAATGAATGGCGTTAATTCCATGATGACAGATGTCGACAAGATGGGCCAAATGGTCTTCTCCTGTGCTGTAAAGGTCTGACAGTCTATGAGCAATCTCAATATGCTGCTTTCACACACCCAGCAGATATCCCATAACACAACCTGAAGTATTAAGGTGCTTCGGTCATGTTGTAACTTAAGGTCTTTCTTTGTCTTGCACTACACTTTGTTTACGTTGAGCAATTTTGTCTCACAGAACCAGTTTTTGATCATGCACTCAACAGAACAATTCACAATATCAAGGAGAAATCCTTTAAAAAACAGATTCTCCCTCAAGTTAATACTCTGTGAATTACCCAGAGTGCAAAATGAAAAACCTCAATAAAATGTATTTTTACAGCGCTACATAAGAATTATTTTAGTTAAATTTATAGACAGTTGAGATGAACAAACATCTTGAACTCAAAACCAGGTGGAAGGAAGGAAGGAGTTATGAAAGGAGAAGCATTCTGACAGAAGGCATCTTTGCTGAGCACAACAGAGACAGTTTTGAAATAGACACAGGCATGTCACAGGGAGGTGGCTAGAAAGATATGCAGTCCACCACTAAGACTTAGCTGGTCAGCCAATGCAATTTGTTGCCGGAGTAACCACCTGGTAACAAGTTATTCTATGGAAGATCTCATTAAACAACTAGCATTTCAGTATACATTATTACAGACTAAGGACCTTATAGGCTAGTGAGGTCCCCTGTCTTACAAGGTGTGATCTGCCAGTCAAACAAGAAAAAGCTCCAGCTCCTATACTGTCAGAGGATGTAAAGATAACTCAACGCACTGACAACACTGGCTTTGAGTAAATAGCTGGATACCACATACACATAGCTGAGTGCCCTCGTAACAGAGATATCTCGTAATGGGCCCATTTGAAACACCTTCAGTTCATGAGCACATTCATAAGTTGCACAGTTCATCAAGTATTCAAGCACAAAGTTCAAGCTAGGACACAATACAGAGTTACCAGACTCATTTGCAGCAATTTCTTTTCTCGGTTTGAAATTTGATGAAAATCTGCGCAATATCTGTAATTGCTCATTTTGGCTGTTTGCCTCCTTTTCTTTGTCTGTTCCCCACCTTCTAGGTGACTGAAAACGGCTTGCGTTGTGATCCTAGTTGGTGGTAACATTGAAAATGTCAAGTGCCAGAATGAAACCTGGCTTAGTCTGCAGGTGGTCTTTACAAATAGAAACCAACAACATTACACAAAAACAAACAGGCAGAAAGTATTTCACATATAGATAGCGTTACACTCTAAGACAAACATCAAAACAAGTTTCACTGCTTCCCAATACCATCTCAGAGCCAATCACAAAGAAATACCTAAGTAGATATCATGATTTGGAGGAGCCAGTGTTAGACTGGGGTGGACATAGTTAAAAGTCATATAACACCAGGTTGTAGTCCAACAGGTTTATTTGGAGGCACTAGCTTTTGAAGCACTGCTTCATCAGGTGCTTGTGAAGCAGGACCTTAAGATGTAGAATTCACAGCAAAAGATTACAGTGTCATGCAGCTAAAATCTAAGTTTATCATTTCAGCTGCATGACATGGTAATCTTTTGCTATAAGTTGTGTCTTAGGGTCCTGTTTCACAACCACCTGATGAAGAAACAGCGCTGTGAAAGCTAGTGCCTCCAAATCAACCTGTTGGACTATAACCTGGTGTTGTGATCTTGAACTATATAGAAACAGGCCATTCAGCCCAACACGTCCACACAGACTCTCCAAAGAGCATCCCACACAAACTCCACCCTCTACCCAATCCTTGTAACCCTCCATTTCTCATGGCTAATGCACCTAACCTACACATTCCTGGACACTATGGACAATTTAGCATGGCCAATCCAACTCACCTGCACATCTTTGGACTGCAAGACGAACTGCATCCCTCCCTCACAGGACATGAACTAAGCACAATCTGCTGAAGGGCTTATTACTGGAATATTGACTGCTGCTTCTCTGATGCTGCCTGACATGCTGTGCGTTTCGTGTCACAGTTTTCAACTCTGCTTTTTATATCTTACATGGTACTGGGCAATATAACAGTAAAATTGGTAAACAATGAAAACTAATATGATGGAACACTTGCCATAAATTTCTTCATAAATTTTCTTAACGTAAAATTTGCCTCTCGTTACACCCTTACGTACAGGTCACTGATTTTAATCAAGTTCAGACGCAAACTTTCCCTGCTTCTTCTACACTGCTGCTTTCATTACCCTGTACATGAAGCTCAGCCATGAATCAACCTATAGGTTACCAGATTGTTTCAGGAGGCAATATTTTAATTCCAAATTAGAAGACTGTGGGTTTAAACTCCATTTAAGCCTCTATGGCAACACAATTTTGGAAAATGCCGTCCTCTGTTCAGCGCTTTGTCTGGTGGCTCAGAGTTATATTAAACAATCCCATGACATGACTGACAGATCTGTCAGCACTATTGGACATTTCCCAGAAACAGATTAACTGGTAAAAGTTCATTGTGCCTACAGTTGCATGGTGGCTCAGCTGTAGGCACTGCTACCTCACAATGCCAGAGACCCAGGTTCAAGTTCACATTCTGTGGAGTTTGCACATTCTCACCCTGTTTGTCTAAGTTTTCTCAGTGTTCCGGTTTCCTCCCACAATCCAAACTTGTGCAGATTAGGTGGACTGGCCAGGCTAATTTGTCCATATTGTCCGGCAACGTGGAGGCTAGATAAATTAGCGTTGGGAAATGCAGGGTTACACGGATTGGGTAGGGGATGGGTCTGGGTGGGATGCTCTTCAGGGCGTCAGTGTGGACTTCACGGGCAGAATGGGCTGCTTCTTCACTGCTGGGAATACTATGATTTGCTAAATTCTACTATGTGCACCAATACATTAATAATTGCCACATTAAAGAGAGTCATTCATTACGCAAATATGGAAAACATGGAACGTTTACGGGCATGACTGGTCACCACAGATTTGTAAGTTTTCCTTACATCCGTGTGACATTGCCATCCCTGTATGTCTAATAGTAAATAGTTAGACTTGAATTCATCGAGACGCGAAACGTTAGCTTGCTCTCCCTCTCTCTCCGCCAACCCCCCCACCCCATGGATACTGTCTGACCCACTGTGACCTCCACCATTTGTTGTTTTCAGTACTGATTTCAGCATCTCCAGCAATTTGCTCCTCTGCTTCAATTATGGCAGGTCCCTGTAAAAAAACTTAAACCGTTTTGCACAAGTGAAAATTTCTCAGATATTGCAAACTACAGAAGCGTGACAATGTTTCACTTTTCAATTTGACATGTTATGTTTGCGCTATGTATGGACTTGCGGCATATTTTTAAACAGTGAGTTGTGTGTCATGGTCAGAGTTGCTACTGAAATGTTGCATTCTAAATGAAAAGTACTTATTTGTTTTTATCTCTCATGTTCTCATATTGGTAACACTGCCAAGGAATGCAAATGAGTTTCACTACCATTGCATGAAGCCACGCATCATCGTACAGTGGGATCAGCAACTTACACTGCTGGTGACTCAAAGGACTTGGATAAAATTACCGGAGGGGCACTGTTGTGTTTGTTTCCATTAGCATTTGCAACTGTGTTCACTCAGCACTTGAACCACATTGTGTTGATGTAATGTATGTCTCGTCTGCTCTCCTACAGTGCCTCGAGTTATTGCTTCCCTTTTCCAGCATTAATCTTTTATACTGTGAACAACAAAAGTCATGGTCCAGTCACAAAGTAAAATCTGCAAGACATTATTTCTGCAGATGCAGTATGTGGAGAAATCATTGAGTGAAACTGTTCATCTTACCCACAGCAGTTTGTACAGCTTATCTGACTAAAAATCTTTCATAACATACTAAAAATATGCATGAAGTGCCCCAAACGGCTCATGATGCTGTCCTAAAAATTCTCTCCTATCCAACAATGAACAAGTTGTTGAACAGGCTTTTCCATTTTTAGAGTCAGAGATGTACAGCACAGAAACAGACCCTTCACTCCAATTTATCCATGCCGACCAGATATCCCAACCCAATCTAGTCCCACCTGCCAGCACCCAGTCCATATCCCTCCAAACTCTTCCTATTCATATACCTATCCAGATGCCTTTTAAATTTTGCAATTGTACCAGCTTCCACCACTTCCTCTGGCAGCTCATTCCATACACGTACGACCCTCTGCGTGAAAACATTGCCCCTTAGGTCTCATATCTTTCCCCCCTCACCCTAAACTTATGCCCTCTAATTCTGGACTCCCCCACCCCAGAGAAAAGACCTTGACTGTTTATCCTATCCATGCACCTCATGATTTTATAAATCTCGATAAGGTCACCCCTCAGCCTCAGACGCTCCAGGGAAAACAGCCCCAGCCTGTTCAACCTCTCCCTGTAGCTCAAATCCTCCAACCCTGGCAACATCCTTGTAAATCTTTTCTGAACCCTTTCAAGTTTCACAACATCTTTCTGATAGCAAGGAGACCAGAATTGCACACAATATTCCAAAAGTGGCCCAAGTGTTAGGCCATTAAGTGTACAAGTCCTACTAAGATTTGCTTTCCCAAAATGCAGCACCTCGCATTTATCTGAATTAAACTCCATCTGCCATTTCTCGGCCCATTGGCCCATCGGCCCATCTGATCAAGATCTTGTTGTAATCCGATGTAACCTCTTCACTGTCCACTACACCTCCAATTTTGGTGTCATCAGCAAACTTATTAACTATACCTCTTGTGCTCACATCCAAATCATTTACATAAATGATGACAAGTAGCGGACCCAGCACTGATCCTTATGGTACTCCACTGGTTACAGGCATTTTACATTTTAGACAAGGCAAACCGCATTTGATATTTGGATTGGAGCAATCTAAATGGGATGCAAGAGTGGGGAAAAAAAAAAGGAATTGATTCTGCAAGTTGAGATGGAAGCAAATACATCTGGGTTTTATGATACTATAAATAATGCATGCCCTTTCCAGAGTAGTGAACACAGTAGTGAGTTCAAACTATTTGTATACCACTTTAAATCATGTTCTATGATGTACGTCTTAATTTATTTTCTATGCAGAGGCAAATTCACAGTCTAATTATTATAGCACAGCAATAACAGGATTTCCTAACTTTTTTATTCAAGGATGTTGGGTGTCCTTGATACTATAAGCACTATTTCCCATATCTAACTGCGCTTAGAATGGTGGTGGTGAGCCGTGTACTTGACGTTCTACAGAGTGTGTCGGTACACCCACAGTACTTTTAGAATGGATTAAGTTTGAGACAGGACTTCTTTGATCGCTTATGCACCCAAAACTACTCCAGTAACGTGATGAGTCTTTTTGATTTGATTAGATTTATTGTCACGTGTACCTAAGTACAGTGAAAAGCTATGTTTGTAAGCAGTACAGCAACCTCCCGTTTCTGCCAGCACCAAGAAACCAGAAATTTACAGAGCTTAAAATGGGTTACTGGAACTGAAAACATTGTAGGTTCTCGTCCCATCCAGAGGCTTTTCAACAAAACGATGACAACACTCTAGCACAGATCTCAGAACACGGCAGTGATGTTTAGTCTCTCAAACGATTGTTAAATCAAGGTCATGTCTACTCTCACAGGTAGATGTCAAACTTAATTTCTCCAAAAAGAGCTGGCTATTTCTCCTTGGTGATCTGGAGAATGTTTATCCTGTGATCAGATTATCTGCTCATCATAATTCTCTTTTTGCTGGATCGTTGTGTGTAGAAAGATTAATTGCCACGCTTTTGAGTACTACAGTTACTACATTTCCATGACAACTTCTCAATTTTTCCTTTTCATCAAGGCCAGCTCAGAGCTAATTTACCAGAATTATCCTCAGGATCAGCAAAAAGGTTTTGGGACAATCCCAACAGATTGCAAGTTAGCAAATGTATCACAACCATACAAAGAGAAAAAGAACAAACTACAGCTAACCTGACAGTCACTAGCAAAATGTTAAAATCCATTAAGGAAATGTTAACAATGTACTTAAATTTTAGTTCGATTAGACATTCTACATGATTTATGCAACATAAATTCTGTTTGATAAATTTATTCCACTTTCTGAGGAATAAATAATAAAGATTGAACAAGGTGCCATGCATAAGATGAATACACAAGTCAGGGCACATGAAGTTCAGGTTGTTTATGACCATGGACTGAATTGGCTGATAGACAGGTAACAAAGAAAAGGGATAAACAGGGCACTTTTAAATCAGTCGGTTATGACTAACTGAGTGCCACAAGGATCAATGCTCAGGCAGTAGTTATTTAAAAACCTATATCGATGACTTAGACAAAGAGATAGAGCATCTACATTTGCTGGGGAAACACCCAGATAACAATGGAGGCTGATAAGAGTGCAAAGGATTTTAATATGACCAGAGCCTGACAACTGTACGCATGTTTTGTCTTCATCTTTAAGGAAGGGTTTATTTGCATTGGAGGCATTACAGTGAAAATTTATTGTTTGTGGAATGAGGAACTTGCCCTATAATTGGTGGAATGAGTGAACTGGGCCTCTATTCTTTTAGAGTTTAAAAGTAGGAGAGGTAGTCTCATTGAAACATAACACATTCTAATGGGGACTGAAACTGGATGCTGAGAGTTTGTTTCCCTAGTTGAAGAATCCGGGAGTTGAGAACAGAGTGTCAGGAGAAGGGGCTTATGATTAAATACTAAGATTAGGACTTTTTTTTAAAAACTCAGTTGCGAATCTTGGAAATTCTCCATCCCAAAATACCTGAGGATACCTGCTAAGTGAATGTATGAACAGTTATGAACTTAGTTTTCAATTGTGGTGCTAAGGTAGCCAAAAGCACAGCAGCCAACGATGGAGCAGAGAGGCAGGGAATGAGATGGCCGACTCTATAGCAGTGTTATAAGAAGTTTTAGATGCACACAGGTTACATTACTGAAGTGCCTGACGCCAACGTGCTTGACATAAAAGATGAATCAGAACTGGGCCAGTTCTGAACACAAGTAATAAGTGGTGCACACCATTTGGTCCATCAAGGCTGTGACAGTTATTCAGGCCATTCAAGAGACTAAATCTCAAATACTGCAGAGAGTTTTGGTCTCTTTATCTAAGGAAGGATGTAAATACACAGGAGGCAGTTCAGAGGAATCACAAAGTTGTCATATAAGAATCAGTTGGGCTTATTTCCAGTCGAATTTAAAATAGTGAGAGGTAACCCTGAATGAAGCTGGTCAGATCCTGAACTATCTGGACAAAGTGGCCACAAAATGAATGCATCCTCTTATGGGCAAGTCTAGAGTTATACACCACTGCATTAAAATTAGGGGTTGCCCTTTGAGGATGGGCATGAGGGGGAAATCCTTCTCCAAGGGATGCATGAAATCTCTTCCTCAGAAGATAATGAAGATGAGGTCCCTTAATACTTAAAAGTTAAAGGTAAATAGATTATTCATGGACCGGGGAAAAACAAACATCTGGGGTAGATGAGAATGTGGAAATCAGAACACAAACAGATCAGCCATGATGTTATTGACTACCAGAGGCACCAAACAACCTACTTCTGTTCCTCAATCATATATACAAATGCTTGCTTTTCTATAAGATCATGGTTGATGAGAACGTGGCTACAGTCCCCCTCTTTCTGCAACCCAAAGTCTTCACTCCTTTGCTCAAAAATATGAATTCAGAGCTGAGTTTGACAATGACCCTCCTCCTTGATATGTCCCCTTCAGACCTTCAAGATAATCAAGTTTCATTCTTCTAAATCAAACTAAACCCCCTCATAAGACACAATTGCCATGCCTCAATTAGCCATGTTAAATTCTGTGAACTCCCACCAATGCAGCTGGACAGAATGCTAAACCTCACATCTTCTCCGATGGGAGTTCTCTTTTGCTCGGGTATGTCGGCAAAAATTGAATAATAGCTGTCTCTGCCAGCTCCCCGTCATAAAGCTACCGTTCTTGGAAGGGTGACCAAGTTTAATTGTAGGCATACATGACGTAAACAGATTCGAAATAAACCACCCGTATAAGGCTTTACACAAGCAACTTATCAGTTGTTAAACCAAGTTGTTTTTCTATAATGCTTTGAAATAAAGATACCATTTACCATAAAAGGTGAAGGGGTAAATGGAGGGGAATGGGTCTGGGTGGTTTGCGCTTTGGCGGGTTGGTGTGGACTTGTTGGGCCGAAGGGTCTGTTTCCACACTGTAACTAATCTAATCTAAAAAAAAATGAAGTTTATAATGAAACTGACAGTAGTCTGGAAATCTTGGGAGGCAAAATTCAACAAATTTCACAGCACACAAGTTCTAAAATTTTGCAGTTACATGATTTTACTAAATATCACCTAGTATAGTAACCAGACGTGGCGAATTCAGCAATTGAAACAAATACAAGCAGCTATAATAGTTAATCTGCTATAATCTGCAAACTGAACTGAATTTGCTAACTTTTGCATCTCAGCGCAGTTCTATCAACTGTTAAAGTATGGTCTGTGTTTTCATGTGATACACAAAGACAAAGAGCCTTTAAAGCATATCATAACATCAACTGAAGTCCTCATCAGAGGAACAAACATCCACATATCTTTCAACACAATCTACAAGTGTTGGATGTTTAGTTCACAGTTCTATATTCCAATATCTGTAACATTATGCTCTGCAAAATTTGATGAATCTTCCTCTGCTGAATTTCTGAAATTTTAATAAAGTCAAATCTTTAAATAGTAAAAGGCAAGTTGGTGTGGTTAGAAGAACAGTAATTTAGCAAAGTTTACTTGTTCATGAGTTTCAAAGCTGGATACTACAGCATTCGCAGATCACATATGCATCATCCATATTTATTTACACTAAATCTTTGAAAGTAGCTGCAGCATTTACAAATCCTCTCCCCATAACTAACTCTCACCCCCTCCCTGATCTTTATCAGTCAAAATGAACTTTGTTCGAGGGAACTCCATTCCTCTCCCTTCCCTTTTATATGCATATCTTTTGATGCTTTACTGATTTCCCCACATACTACTTCTTTCAGCTATTTCTTCAGCTTCTTCCTCGAGATTGGCCTTCAAAAATTGACAAACTGCACCAATCTTATCAATAAATCACCTTATCTGATAAGAATGCGCAGCAACTTATATTTAGACAAACTGGTGTACAAAGGAACTTCACACGAACAAAGTTTGATACCAAGCTACAAGTTACGAGAGAAAATAAACAAGATTTGTCAAAAGCAGATTTTAAGTGACTTCAAGTGAAAGAAAGGCAAAAGGGTTTCAAGATAGAATTCCAGAGTTTATAACTGGACAGTTGAAGGCACAGTCACCAATATATCCAACTCAATACAGCAATTAAAGACGAGAGAGAGAGGGAGAGATCTCTGAAGGTTACAGGGCTAAAGCACATGACAGTGATAAGGGCCAACAAGGCCATGGAGGGCTCTGAAAACAATAATATTTTAAAGTCAAGGCATTACTTAATCGGGGCAAGTGCAGGTCAGTGACCAGAGAAGTGATGGTTGTGCAAGGCTTGGTCCACGTTAGAATACAGGCTCAGGTTCCTGGTGCAGTCATGCTTTCAAAACAAACTGAACTTGTAAATCACATGCAAGAAATGACTATCAGCACAAACTTGCTACCAATTTGATACAAAAATCTGATAAATTAACATTTGTAAAGAGGACAAGGGCATATGGTGCAGCAAATTTTAAAATTTAAATGCAAATGCTTATTTCCTGAGAACTAGTAAATTTGTCCATGCTGTACTTTATTATTTGATGTAAAACTTAAACATACAAGTTAATAAGAGCTACTGGGCAAATCTGTGCCAGAAACTCTGTTTAGTATGCAGCCTAACAGTCCAAAACCACAATTTCATGGTGGCAATGGCATTGCAAAGCTACAGGATAAAGGCTGAAATAACAATTCACAACTGAGACAGGCAGACAAAGCACAAACAGAAAAATTGAACATGAAGATTTTTTTCTTTCATTCATGGTATCTAAGTGTTCTGGTGAATTCAAATTTCACCATGAGCCAAGTAGGGATTTGAACCAGTTCGTCTGCGGTCCAGTGACCGCCACTGTTGGTACAGACCCAATGCAGCTACCCTGATGATGTTTCTTATTTAAATCCTAATGACGACTCTGGTATCTTGAGGGAAGCATCCAATCTTGTGTCATGTCTCCACCACAGGTAATCTACTCCATGAAACCGAGGCAACTTAGTGCAATTTAGATCTGTATTTCTCACCTGCTTATATGTACTGTTTGAACACAATGGTTGCCATGGCCCACCATTATATTGATGCACATTAAGAACAATAAATCTCCTAACAGCAATGTGAGGCGTAAGCAAATTAATGTAAGAGTTTTAATCTTCAGCCTTGAATCTCCTCTGCATCAATCTGACAAATGATGACGCTGCTTCAACACTTCAGCTTGAATGAATCATAATGGTCAAGCAGAAGTTTGAGGGGACTGGATCACAACATCAGGGACGTACTGTTGAGGCTGTATAAGGCTCTGGTGAGATCGCATTTGAAATATTGTAAGCAGCTTTGGACCCTGTAACTAAAGGAGGTGGTGCTGGCCCTGGAGGGGGTCCACAGGAAATTCACAAGAATTATCCCAGGAACCAAGGGCGTGCCATTTGCTTGCATCTATTTGATGTTAAAGGTATGCAGGGGAATCAGAGTGAAACTTACAGAATGCTAAGAGGCCTTGAGACAATGGACATGGAGAAGATGTTTCCACTCTCCAGGAGGAGAGACTAGGACCCGAGGACACAGCCTCAGAGTGAAGAGATAAGTCTTTCGAACTGAGATGAAGAGGAATTTCTTCAGGCAAGGGGTGGTCAAACTGTGTAACTCACTGGCACAGAAGACTGTGGAGGCCAAGTTTTTGAGTTTCTTTAAAGTTAAAAGTCTCACAACCCAGGTTATAGTCCAACAGGTTCATTTGGAAGTACTAGCTTACGCAGTGCTGTTCCTTCATCAGATAGCTGTGGAGCAGGATCATAAGACACAGAATTTATAGCAGCGCTCCGAAAGAGTACACTTCCAAATAAACTTTTGGACTATAACTTTTGGAGTTGTAAGATTTTTTAACTTGGTCCACCAAGTCCATCACTAGCACCTCCACATCAGAGTTTCTTTAAGATAGAGAAAAATGAGTTTGTGATGAGTCGAGGGAGACAGTAGGAGAATGGGATTGAGAAACACATCACCATGATTGAATGACAGAGCAGACGTGACAGACTTAATTCTACTCCTATATCTTACAGTATAGAGAAGTCCACACCCAAATACACAAACATTTTAGATTTTAGGAAAATTAACATGAATTTCAATGAAAATATTCTTCCTCTCAGGGCATCCTAAAAACTTCACAGCCAATAAATACACACTGCTGTTATGTCGGGAAATGCAACAGCTAACAGTGAATTTTCACTTGTCGTTTCAGGTACCATCTATATAAGGTGGGCATGCAGCAAATCCAAACTGATGGCAATGGGGTGAAGCAACCAACCTACGTTAATGACCGTTTATAAGCCAAGGTAGCTCAATCCGTCTCACTCTTTAAACCATGTTTTGATTTTCACACCAAATGAAGCACAAGGGAACTATCCTTTCCTGAATGGTCTGCAGGATGGAATTTCGGACAATGGAGCACTCACTCAATGCTGTACTGAAGTGTTAGCTTTGATCATGTGCTCAAGTAACTGGTATAAGGACTGAACCAGTGACCTTTAAACAGAGATGAAAGTGCTACAGAACGGAGGCTGAAAGCCTTACGCTTCTGCTCACTAAGATAAGACTACAGGCATCACAGCTCCCAATTTAATTCTGATGTGTGTTTCCATTCCACCCTACTTAAAATCTAAATCACAACACTCTCCTCTATCAAGAGGACCAAGCTTCAGATAATTAGCACTGAGCTGTTTTTGTATTTGCTTTGGCTAACTTTGAATGTTGATGGAGTCGAGCCTGCAAATGAAGTCACCATGTCACAAAACAAAGCCCTTTTTTGGTGGGTTACTGTGTCAGCTACCAGAAGGGCGCTAGATACGGTTGTACCAACATCTCGTGACAGTTCAGAATCAAAGTTCTCCTCAACCTCAAATTAAACAGTGGCAACTTGTAACTGAGTTCTCAAGCATAATAGTAAACACCAAACAGACTTGCCTGTGGCCATTCAACAGCATAGTGGAAAATGAGGACTGCAGATGCTGAAAATCAGAGTCGCAAGTGCGGTGCTGGAAAACTAAGTTAGGCAACATCAGGGGAGCAGGAGAATCAACGTTTCGGGCATAAGTCCTTCATCTGGACTTCATAAGTTCCTCATGAAGGGGTTATGCCCGAAAAATTGATTCTTCTGCTCCTCAGATGCTGCCTATCCTGCTGCACTTTTCCAACACCACATCCAACAGCAGAGCCAATTTAAGTAGGAAAAGTCAGTCAATTTTATAGTTTGTTTGTTGAGAAAGACCACTGATTTCCAATTAATCCAAAAGTGACTCCAATGACAGACTTGCAACATGGACTTTGCAGAAAATCCCACATTTGACACCCTGGACCCTGAACACAGTATTTCAAAACAAGCTGCTCTTCATGAAGTTTGCAAACTGTCGTCAGTCCTTTTAGAAATCAGCTAGTTACTAACATTTCTTTCAGCTCAATTTCTGCTGAGGCAGGAGTTGAAAGAAGTGACCAGCTCACGCAAATCAAATAACTGCACAAGAGAAAAGACAGAGCAATAGTCATTTAGACAATGCAAAGTTGCAAGAATATTTAGGCACCTGGACATGCTGATTCAAGGGCGGACAGCCAAGTTTGAATTGCTGGTTTTCATTTAAAGCATTCATGGCTTGTGCTCCTTCACTCAACAACACAGATTTTCTTTGATGTGAAAGATTTGCATGACTCAGTGCATAGTTTACTTTCTATGAGCGCAGATGTGCAAATGGTGTTATCTGCTGAAATATCCACTCAAACATGTCTTTCTACTAAAATTTATTTATACAAATAAGCATTAAATTGACTGGGAATTTTCACATCAAGATAGTTAACAATACGTAGCTAGGTGAAAACCTCAAGGGATTAAGATGAAGGTTAAAACAGTGAAGAATGTCTATTTGACCTATGTCTTAATAAAATGCATTTCAATTTTGACCTGAGACCCAAAAAGATGTACATGATAAAAGTATACCAACTGCTTGGTCAAACAGAACTGGCATTTAATGGAAATTAAACTCAATCTAAAGATGTTCTCAACAGTATGTGACCATGTATACATCTTTTTTATTGATTATTTCACTAAAGAAAACTGTGGTGCTTTTAATGATAATTATTTCTCCATTTCTAAAAGATAATGTTAAAAATGTGAACTACACTAAATCCGACAAGCAGAAGAGTAAAGCAAAGATACAGCTTTATTTGTGGATGAGTTGATTGCTCATTTTAAAAAAATACCAAGTCAATAACAAACGTAATCATGCAGATTCATGGGTATTAAGAATGCAGTTTTTTGTGTCCTGAAAAAGGCAAGTTCATGACATTGTATTTATTTTTTTTTTTTTACACAGACCAAGCTCTATTCATCAAATAATCAACAAATCATTAATTAACAAACCCAAATACACATTCCATGTTGAAACTGAAAGGTACATTTTCTTCCAGATAAAATTCTGGACCAAAACTTAAATGCTCAAATGTGTAATTTTGGAAAACTAACTTATCACCATGAACAGATGTTCCATCTTATTTTCTGTTCATGGATAACTAAATCATCCAAAACAACTAATAAAAACAAAACTGTGGATGCTGAAATCAGAAAGTAAAACAGAAATTGCTGGAAAAGCTCAGCAGGTCTGACAGCATTTGTGGAGAAAAATCAGAGTTAATGTTTTGGGTCCAGTGACCTCCCTCAGAGCTGACGGCAGCTAAGAAACTGCCAGACCTGCTGAACTTTTCCACCAATTTCGGTTTTTGAGTCACCCAAAATAATACTTGTTTTTTGCAATTGGAGATATGGTGGCACTGCACTAATATTACTGGATTATTAATCCAGAAGCCCAAGCTATTGCGCTGGGTACTGGAGTTTAATTCCGACACAGCAGCTTGTCAGACTTCATTATTAAATCTTGAATCGATAGATGCCATGGATGCCATTACTGAAACTACCTTTGATTGGTATTAAAAACCTATCCAGCTCACTGATCTCCTTTTTACCATAGTTACCAATCTGGCCTATTTGTAACTTTTAATTGGCCTCTTAAATGGCCCAACAAACCATTGAGTTCAAGGACAATTAGGCTTGGGCTGTGAATATTGGTCTTGTCAGCATGCCGCACATCCCATAAAAAAGTGTCAAAAAAACTCTACAGATGTGGCAGCATCTGCAGAGAAAAAGCAAAGCTGGCATTTCATAACACTTCAGAATTGATAGATAGTGGCAAGGAAAAGGTGGTTATATATGCAAACGATAGGGTGGGAGGCAAAGGATTGAGTGGGTAAGTGGAGACAGAGCCCAAAGAGAGCATGAAACAAAAGTGAGGTAGATGGTGGGTAGGAAGCCAGGGAAGTCGAGAAGTTAATAATGGAGAGGAGGAGTGGATGAAAATGGGCTGAAAGAAACCCATGTCATGACAGGACCTGGGATTTGGAACTGGTAAAGGACATGGAGCAAGGGATCAGATTCCAAAAGTATTGAATTTGACATTGAGTCCTGAAGGCTGCAGGGTCTCCAAAAAGGAAAATTAGATGCTGTCCTTCCAGCTCATACAGCCTCACTGGAGCACTGCAGCAGGCGTGACACAGAAATGTTGGTCAGGGAATACGGTGGTGTGTTGAAGAGACAGGCAACTGGAAGTCAAGGTAATTTTTACAGATCAAACATCAATGTTTCACAAAATGGTTGCCCAGCCTGTATTTAGTTTCCCCAATGTAATAGCAGCAAAGGCAACAGATCAGATGGAGGGAAGTGCAGCTAAATCACCATCTGCAGCCTCAGAAGCTGAGGAAGGATATGGTCAGCAGGCAAGTGTTGTAACTGCTGTGATTGTATGGGAAGTTGTCATGGTGATGGGAATGGAACAGGAGTGGGCAAGGATGTGCTGGAGTGAAAGACAACTACAAAATGCTAACGGAGGGGAATTCATAACTGGTGGGAGTATCCCGCTAGACACAGTGGAAATGGCAGCTTATGTCTGAGATGCAAATGCTGATGGGTGTAAAGGGAGGACAATGAGGATCTTTCAGGTGTTGTGGGAAGGATGAGAAGGGTTGAGGGCAGAAAAAAAGGCAATGGGGCAGACACAGCAAATGGCCCTGTCAAACATGGAGGCAGAATCCTCTTTTGAAGAAAAAGGTGGATAATTCTGAGCACCCCATGTCAAATGTCATATCAGAACAGATGCAACAAAGAAACTGGGAGATTGGAATAAAGTCCTGACATGTAATAGTGAGAGGATGTAGGCAGGTAATTAAGGAGATTGACAGGGTTTGTAATGCATATCAGTATCCCCAGAATGAAAACACTGATGTTAGGAAAGGAAGGAAGGTGTCAGATAAGGACCAGGTGAACATACAATATTACAGCACAGTACAGGCCCTTCAGCCCTCGACGTTGCGCCAACCTGAGGAACCAATTTGAAGCCCATCTAACCTAAGCTATTCCATTTTCATCCATATGTTTATCGACTGACCATTTAAATGTCCTTAACAGTGGTGAGTCTACTACTGTTGCAGGCAGGGCAGTCCACGCCCCCTACTATTCTGAGTAAAGAAACTACCGATGACATCTGTCCTATATCTCTCACCCCTCAATGTAAAGCTGTGTCCCCTCTGCTCACCATCACCATGAGGAAAAGGGCTCTCATTATCCAATGATCAAACCCTCTGATTATTTTATATGTCTCAGTTAAGTCACCTCAACATTTTTCACTCTGATGTTCCTCAACCTTTGCTCATAAAACCTTTCTTCCATACGAGGCAATATCCTAGTAAATCTCCTCTGAACCCTTTCCAAAGCTTCAACATTCTTCCTACAATGCAGTGACGAGAACTACACGCAATACTCCAAGTGCAGTCGTACCAAAGTTTTGTACAGCTGCAGCATGACCTCATGGCTCCGAAACTCGATCCCTCAACCACTAAAAGCGAACACACCAAATGCCTTAAGACCATATCAATCTGGTTGGCAACTTTCAGGGATCTGTATATGGACACCAAGATCCCTCTGCTCATGTACACTGCCAAGAATCTTGACATTAGCTCAGTACTCTTTATGCCTGTTGCACCTTCCGAAGTGAATCACCTCCCATTTTTCCACATCAAACTCCAATTGCCACCCCTCAGCCCAGCTCTAGAGCTTATGCCCCTCTGTAACCTGCAACATCCTTTGGAACTGTCCACAACTCCACTGACCTTGGTGTCATCCACAAATTTACTCACCGATCCTTCTACGCCTTCATCCAGGTCATTTATATAAATGACAAACAGCAGTGGATCCAAAACAGATCTTTGTGGTTCACCACTGGTAAATGAACTTCCATGATGAACATTTTCCATCAACCACCCTCTCTTCTTTCTGCCAGCCAATTTCAGATCTAAACCACTAAATCACCCTCAATCCCATGTCTCCGGGTTTTGTGCAATAGCCTACTATGGGGAATCTTATCAAACTCCTTACTGAAATCTATTATACAATCACTTTACCCTCATCGACCTATTTGGTCACCATCTCTAAGAACTCAATAAGCTTTGAGAGGCACAACCTACCCTTCACAAACAAACAGTGTTGACTATCGCTAATCAGCTTATGCCTCTCGATTATAAATCCTCTTATAACCTCATCTAACATTACCCACAACCCAACTAATGCCCACTGGTCTTTAATTACCAGGCTTGTCTCTACTCCCCTTCTTGAACAAGGAGACATTTGCTCTCCTCCAGTCTTTTGGCACTATTCCTGTAGACAATATCGACAAAGATCAAAGCCAAAGGCTCTGCAATCTCTTCCCTAGCTTCCCAGAAAACCCTAGGATAAATCCCACCCAGTGCAGGGAATTTATCGATTTTCACACTTTCCATAATTGCTAACACCTCCCCCTTGTGAACCTTAATCTCATCTCGTCTAGTAGCCTGTATCTCAGTATTCTCCTTGACCTCCTTCACTTTTTCTAGTGTGAACAGCAATGAAAAATATTCATTTAACACTTCCGCTATCTCCTTGGACTCCATGCACAACTTCCCACTACTGTCCTTGATTGGCCCTAATCTCAGTCTAGTAATTTCTTTATTCCTGATTAATAACCTATAGAAAACTTTAGGGATTTCCTTGATCCTACCTGCAAACAACTTCTCACATCCCTGCCTGACTCTTCTTAGCTCTCTTTAGGTCTTCCTTGGCTAACTTAGAACTCTCAAGTGCTCTGAGCCTTCACGTCTCATCCTAACATAAGCCTTCTTCTTCCTCTTAACAAGAGATTCAACTTCCTTAGTAAACCATGGCTCCCTTGCTCGACCACATCCTCCCTGCCTGACAGATACATACTTATCAAGGACACACAGTAGCTGTTCCTTGAATAAGCTCCACATTTCAATTGTGCCCATTCCCTGCAGTTTTCTGCCATATCCTATGTATCCTAAATCTTGGCTAATTGCATCGTAATTGCCTTTCCCTCAGCTGTAACTCTTGCCCTGTGGTATATACCTTCCTCTTTTCACCGCTAAGCTCAACATAACCAAATTGTGGTCACTATCACCAAAGTTCTCACCTCCCTCCAAATCTAAGACCTGGCCAGGTTCATTATGCATTACCAAATCCAGTGTGGCCTCACCCCTTGTTGGCCTGTCTACATACTTTGTCTGGAAACCATCCTGCACACATTGGACAAAAACTGACCCATCTAAAGTACTCAAACTATCGTATTTCCAATCAATATTTGGAAAGTTAAAGTCCCCCATAACAACTACCTCGTCATTCTTGTTTCCATACAGAATCTTCTTTGCCCTCTTTCCCTCTATATTACTATTCAGAGGCCTACACAAAACTCCCAACAGGGTGACCTCTTCTTTCCTGCTTCTAAGCTCAGCCCACACTACCTTAGTAGATGAGTCTTCAAACATCCTTTCTGCCACTGTAATACTGTCCTTGACTAACAGTGCCACACCTCTCCCTCTTTTATCATCTTCTTTGTTCTTATTGAAATACCTAAACCTCAGAACCTGCAACAACCATTCCTAACCCTGCTCTATCCGTGTCTCTGAAATGGCCACAACATCGAAGTTCCAGGTACCAACCCATGCTGCAAGTTCACTCACCTTATTCCAGATGCGTTGGCATTGAAGTAGACACACTTCAAACCACCTTCCCGGTTGCCATGACAGCAGGGTGGAAATTAGAAACAAAATTGATAATTTTTTTCCAATTACTAAGGAAAAGGAAGCAACAACAAGGTCTTCAATGGACCGGAGAAGCGTTGGAGGGTGGGACATCGCTTGACACCAGCAGTGTTGGTTCCTTCTCATTGGCAACTGCAAAGATTTAGAAGCAATTTACTGCATTGCACAGATCCCTTAATATGAAGTTATTAGGATTTTTCACCAAGTTCTGAATGCTGCACAACCACAATTCAATTAAAATTCAAAGAACAAACACAGCATTTCAATTAAAGAAAGTTCAACAAATACAAAAATACAACCTCAGTTCATGTATGGCACCTGAAACCTGTATGGCCTCTCTCCCCAGTAGATCAGAGTGTCCCATCCCAGATTTCAAGCCTATTGTACTCTACTTCGGAAACAACTACTGAAGAGTGCGCACACATCAGACCAAACTACCTTTTGCTTGCTTGCTGTTGTGCAGAATTTTGCAGACTTACATGAACATTTGTTTGCTATTGGGTTGCAAACACTCAATGATAACCATTGAATGAAGATGCATATGTGACAACCAGAAGTGCTCTGTGCATAATGGTTATTACCTCTTTTGTATTATCTGAACACCCTTAAAACATGAAGCACACATTACCAAACAAATCCACAAACAAAATCAAGTCATCCAAGGAGACTGGCAAAGGTCTGATGGGCTGAATGGCCAAGTTTTTAGTCATACAGTCGTCTTTCCAAACTTGTTCTCATTATGTTTGGTGGAAAACAAAACAGAAATTCACTCCAGAAATGCTCAAATTTTTTAAAAAATCATATTTCTTGCCTTAGGCCTTCTAAAAGCACTTAGAAGCTATAGAAATACTTAAGTGCAGTAACCATAATAATGTAGGAAACTGGCAGCTAATTTACATACAGCAAAATAATCACAAAATAATCTGATAACAGCCAGATTATCTATTTTTTCATGAGTATCATGAAGGATAAAATATTGGTCCACAACACAAGGGGAAAATGCACTTGTTTCCTTCAAATAGTAGTATGCACCTTCTGCATCGACCCGATGGGTCAGATGAGATTCAGTTTCAAGCCTTATTTGAAATATGGCATCATTGACAGTGCAATTCTCCTTCAGTACTGGGCTGGACTGTCAGTCTGGATTCCTGTGCTTCAAACCTTAAGTGGAAAGTTAACTCAAAACTTCTACCCAGATGTGATCATACTATTTTGTGAACCACAGCTGACAACTTCTCCCATGAACTCAGGATACTCTCTTCACATTTTAGGAAAGTATGTGGTAACATCTTGCACAATAGAAAAATTAGAATCAAAGTTGTTCAAATTTGCTTGAGAAGGGTTCCAAGCATTAACTTCTGAGAGCAAATGCTTCTTCAACATTGCCTGCAGTCCAATGTTTTACAGCTACCCCCATCCACCAAAAGCAATTTTCCATGTTTAGAAACATATGAACTGCTTTTAACTGTAGCTAAGTAGCATGCTTCCAGAGATAGAATCTAAGTTGGGTTTCAAATAACTTTTAAGCCCTTCTGACAAGGTAAGCAGAAGTGAAACCCAATTTGGAATAAGAGTTTAACCTTGCACAAGTCTGTTTTTTGCCAAGTTCTGCTGAACTGCTAACTTTCAGTTTAGTATACTTTTGTACATCCAACAAATATTAATTAGCCAAGTACTACTACTGTATCTAGTACTATAAAATTAAAATAAAATCAACTGATTTTGCCGACCATCAGTTTTGGGATCTTGCTTTGTGCAAACTGACATTGGCTGTTATATTTGTCAACAGACATGACCGAATTTCAAATGTGACTAATTTAGTATGCTGTGCTTTATGACATTGGAGGCCGGACAGTATGTATAAATACAAGTTTTCTTGTTTACACTACTTGCACAGCCTCGGGTGCAAGGCTAACAGCATGTGGTACCAAAGACATTACAGCCAAGCAGTTAATTAATCTTAGAGTACTTACAGACATTCAAATAAATCTGAAGGAGCACAATTTTGAAAATTAGCCACCTCCTAATCAGACTAACACTGACCTTTATCTTAACTCCATGGGACAGAATTTCTCAAATACAATGCAGTAGGTTTTGCCATTTATCCATATCTCAGTTTTGAAACTTAAGCTGGGAATGGGACAAAAGGTGAAAGACAGTGTGCGACATATGGCTTACCAGGCTAGCGCTCATTCTGGTTGGCAATTATCAGTCGAGTAGTATGTCAAACTTTTTAAAATGTGTCTTTGGGATATGAACAATGCTGACCACTTCAACTGTGTCAAAGTGGTTTGTATCTTTGAGCTATGTTTGTATAACTATTTAACTTACCATACTATTGAACATAGTAAGGATCAATTACAATTCATTATTAAGGGGAGATAACCACAGGTGCTCACTGGGAAAACTGAATAAATAGTGCAATGTCACTGGGTGAATAAATCAGACCTCCGGGTTTATGTACTTGAACATGGGCTCAAAGCGCACCTTGTCAAATGGTGAAATCGTAATTCAATGAAAAAAATCTGGATTAAGTTAGCCCAATGGTGACTAGGTAACCACTGTTGATTGCAAACTGAATAGGCTTTTGACAATGTCCTTCAGGGAAAGCATTTCACAACCTTTACGCAGCCTGGCCTAAATGTACTCCAGATCTGCAGCCATGTACAGTCGTTGACTCTTAAGCCACCCTCTGGGCATTGGGAATGGGCAATAAATGCCAGCCAACAGTGATGCCCTGATCCCGCGAATGAATTTAAAAAACTATGATTGCATATTCTGAAACTGCATTTCCAGAAATAAATCATTTCTGCCCAAGATAAAACCATCTTTAAATTGACATATGCAGCATTCTGAAATCAAATCTAACCATTTAAACCTCTGATATCTGCTGCACTACCCTACAGTCATAGATTAATGTACACAATAGGCAAAAGCAGAGCTCAAATGCAAGTGAGAATCATTCATGACGACAAATTAAGTGCACTTCTTTTTACTAAGAAATTACTGAGGGGAAAGTGAGGACTGCAGATGCTGGAGATCAGAGCTGAAAATGTGTTGCTGGAAAAGCGCAGCAGCATTCCTAAAGAAGGGCTCATGCCCGAAACGTCGATTCTCCTGCTCCTTGGATGCTGTCTGACCTGCTGCGCTTTTCCAGCAACACATTTTCAACTAAGAAATTACTGTCAACCAATGCAGCTGCACAACTACTTCACATTACAGGCAAATGCAGCTAACAAATATGACAAAGCTTTTTGCTTGTGTTAAGTTTGTTGAATTTCACCCTATTTTCCAGTTATCAAATATCTCCTTAAGGATTAAATACTAATTGGTACAAATGAGAGGACAGCTCACAAAGCTGAAAATGATTGGCAAATGTCCCTCATTTCGCAGCTTTCTAATTCTAAAATTATGACAATGATTTTAGGATTATGCAACTCTTCAGGCTGCTCACTTAGTTTTCACAACATTACCTACTGCATACTTCACTGGAGATGGTTTGGAGAAGATTAAATGAACAGTTGTGACAATAAGGGGTGACACAACCACAGGTGCTCACTGGGAAAATTGAGTAGATAGCGCTACGTCACTGGGATAATAAAATCAGAACTCCGGGCTAATGTTGTCAAATTGCGAAACTTGAAATCAGTAAAAAAAACATGGATTAAGCTAGCCCAGTGATGACTATGTTCTATGACAGTAAGTTGGACAGACTGTTCTTGTTCCCAGCAGAGTTCAAAAGAGTGAGGGGTGATTTGATTTGACTGTTTAAGATCCCAAATAGCCTTGATAAGATGGACATGAAAATGATGTTTTCCCTTATGGGTCAGACTACAACTAGGGAACTATGTTTAAAATTAAGAGTCAATTTATTTCGGACAGTTCGAGAGAAACTTTTTCTCTCTGATGATTGTGCAACTTTGGAACTCCGCCTCAGAAGTCAGGTCATTAAACATATTCAGAGATTGATTCCTTTGCCTAACAACAATCTAAGGTTTTTGATGACAGAACGGAGTCTGAAATTCAAAACACAAACAGACCAGCCACAATGCATTGAATGGTAGAGAAGCCTCAAAGAAATGTATGATCTAGAGTCAGATGTACAGTGCAGACACAGACGCTTCAGTTCAACTCTTCCATGCCAACCATACATACTAACCTCATCGCGCCCCATTTGCCAGCACTTGGCCCATATCCCTCGAAGCCATTCCTATTCACATACCCATCCAGATGCCTTTTAAATGCTCTAATTGTACCAGCTTCAGCCACTTCCTCTGGCAGCTCAGTCCATACAGGTACCACCCTCTGCATGAAAATGTTGCCCCTTAGATCCTTTCTAAATTTTTCCCCTCTTGCCACAAACCTATGCCCTCTCGTTCTGGAATCCCCTACCCTGGCAAAAGACCTTGTGTATTTACCCTATCCATGCCCCTGATGATTTTGTAAGCCTGTATAAGGTCACTCCTCAGCCTCCGTCGCTCCAGGGTAAAATTTCTGCCCATTTCATATGTTCCTGAGTAGAGTTGAAGAAACTGGATTTCAGACCCAACTGTAAGTTCCTCCTATCGGTCAGTCATTCTCTGAAACTAGACAACCCACGAAGACCAGCAACATTTTAGATCAAAGGACAAAAAAGCAAACAAGAGATGCAGGTATGCCAAGTAGAAAAGCCATTTACAGTATCACATCAGCTGAAATGGACAGGAGATAGTGTCAGAATACCTGGCTCATATACTGCCCAAAAGGTGAGAAACTCAACAATTCCATTGCTTCCATTCACACATGGGTCAAAACACAAATTTCAAAGAATCTAAAAACCTTCACAAGGATCTGCATCATTGACTCAAGTTCACGGGAAGCAGATGTGCAGCTGCAACCAAAAATGTTTATTCATCACAAAAAAACTGCATAATGACCTTTTCACCAAAAACAGCCAGAGAGAAGGCAAGAAAGCCTTAAAAGTCAGGGTGATTATTCGGACCAACAGTCTGCCCACCTGTTGTCCTCAAAGCTCAGCTGGGCTTGTAAGCCATTTGCCAACTGTCAGCCAGCACTAATATTTCACTTCAGCCCTGTCATCCATGGAAAGAATCATGACAATGATTAACATTGGGATATTTCTATGTTTCCAAGTGCTGAAATTCTGTCCATTTAAAAAGGTACCCTCGTAGAGTCAGAAAAATAAATTCCCTAATTTGCAAGGGAAAAACCTCTTGAATAAAACATCCTTATTACATAGATGATCAAAACTCGATTCACTGCATTCTTCCAGAAAGCTCACATCAGGGTGAAATATAGAAGTTGCCTTATATTTCAACTGTCTTCTTGCTGCTAATAGTCAGTCAAAACAACAATTCAACAGATCTGGTCACAAAACTTATATTTGAAAAGACTTCAACTTACTAGTTTGCAGTAAACTAACATTATAATGTACAAGTAAATCAGACGTCTCATGTATATATCATTCCCACTTTTCAACAAAATGTACATCCTAAAACAGAGGTCATTTCAAACCTAGCAGCTAAAGAATGTATCCATCCTAAACCATGGTTTCCATTGTCTGTCATCTCAGGAATGCACACTGCAAAGCATGGCAGGGTGGAATGTATCCGCCCATCTGATATCATCAAACCGGCACCATGCAGTGAATACTATGAATCACACTGCCATGTACTATAAGCTTCATTTACCTTTATAAGGAAACATTTAACATATTTTTGACTACATTTCTATCTAGTGTCTTGTGACACAAACTTTCATTCTACATCTGCCTTCTTATAATGTCAGGTACTGCAGAATGATGTACAGACAATGTGATTTTGCAGCTCCCATATATTCTTCATGTGGAGGCGCCAGTGTTGGACTGGGGTAGATAAGGTCAGAAGTCATATGACACCAGGTTATAGCAGTTTTCAGGAAGGTTTGTGTGTCTTGGTTTCTTAAGGTGGGTGATATCATTTCCGGTTCTTTTTCTCAGAGGATGGTAAATGGAGTCCAAATCAACGTGTGTATTGATGGATATTGTTGTGATACCAGGCCTCTAGGAATTCCTGTGCACGTCTCTTTAGTTTGTCCGGTGATTGCGTTGCCCCAGTTGAAATGGTGCCCTTCATTTACATGTAAGGATACTAGTGATAGTGGGTCATGTCTTTTTGTAGCTAGTTGGTGTTCATGTTTGCTGGTGGCTAGCTTTCTGCCTGTCTGTCCGATGTCGTGTTTGTTACAGTTCTTGCAAAGTATTTTGTAAACGATATTCATTTTGCTGGCTGTTTGTAATAGGGTCCTTTAGGCTCATCAGCCACTGTTTAAGTGGGTTGGTAGATTTGTGGGCTACCATGATGCCAAGGAGTGAGTAATCTGGAAATCATTTCAGAGATGTTTTTGATGTAAGGTAACGTGGCCATCTGAGTTCAAGCTAAACAGAGACACGCACGGAAATTCCAAAAGGCCTGGCATTCTTACCAGAACGCCATCAATAAACACATCAATTTGGACCCCATCTACCATCCTCTGAGAAAAAGAACCAGAAATGATATCACCCACCTTAAGAAATAAGAAAAGAGACAAACAGAATGAAGGACATAACACCAGTGCTTCACAAGAGGCTCAATGATGAAGGGCTTTTGCCCAAAACGTCAATTCTCCTTGATGTTACTTCACCTACTGTGCTTTTCCAGCACCACACCCTCGACTCTAATCTCCAGCATCTGCAGTTCTTTCTCCTCATTGATGTTGCCTACTATGGTGATGAAACATCTGAAAATAAACCTTCCAGCTCAGCGAGCAAACTTAGAAAGTGAACCAGGTTATAGTCCAAGAGTATATATACCCTATGTTGCATAAACATGTCAATATCAATGAAGCAAACCTTAACATTGTATTAAATTATTAATTTTAACAATGGTTAGCCATGGCATAGTAGTGATTGCTCAATAAACAGTAAGATGACCAATGTCAATTTACCTGAAGTGTCATGGTTGTGGGTATATTTGCTGAGCTGGGAAGTTGATTTTCAGACATTTCGTCCCCCGTCTCGGTGACATTTTCAGTGCTTTGGAGCCTCCTGTGAAGCTTCACAGCACTGAAGATGTCACTCAGACAGGGGACAAAGTGTCTGCAAATCAATTTCGCAGCTCAACGAACATATGCACAACCACGACAACCAGCACCCAAGCTACAAATCTTTACACAAGTCCTGAATACCTGAAGTGTAATCACAAAAATCAATACTTGCTGCAATTCTGAGCACAGGGATCACAATGACAACTGCCATCAAATGGTAAATATGCACAAATCTGAAAACAGTCAGACATTTAAAGATTCCAACGTGTGGGTTGATCTCAGGGTTATGACAAGCTAAAAACTTTATTGCTGCATTTTGCATAGTTGCAATACTTCAGTGAAAGCTGTTAAGCAATCAATTCCTGCCAAGGTAAAGGATTTCGCATTTGTTCAGCTTGTTTTAGTATCACTGAGAAATGTAACATTAAAATTCTGTTCAAGAGCAAACCTAACACATCTTAGACAGCCTTTATCACAAATCTAAAATTGAAATGACAGCATGCATTAGAAACACAGAAGACTGCTCAACGTCCCTTACACAATCTCACTGCAAATGAAGAAAGTGCAATTTCATGTGGAGAAGATGGAAGATACTCAATCATTGCACTTTTGTCAATGGAAGAAACAGTAACATAACTGTGGAAATCTACTTGTGAAACAACTGAACGCAATATCCTTCATCGATGGGCTCCAACAGCCTTCACAATACAGGAAGAAAACCACTGAACTTCTTAAGCAATTCAAACTACCAAAGGGTGCAAAAGTTCATAAACCTACACTTGTGGTGCAACAAAGCGGTTTGAGTTGTGGTCAACAGAGCTCTCACTCAGCTTGGGAACTCAGCTTTCAGACTCTGTTTACACCCCAAATTCAGTGCAACAGCTTTGAAAACCTATTTCCACAGCAGCTGTGAAGCTCAGGAAAGTAGAAAGGGGTACTTTAGGAGACTCAACCCAAGCCCAAATCCCCATAATGGCAGTCTACAGCAATGCTGCAAACTCCCTCACTCTCAGTGTAGAGTGGCAATACATATTCCTCAGTCTCAGCCTCAGGCAAACAATAGCATCTTGTCATCAGAGACAGCATTCCTGCCCAGTCATTGGTCAAGTGACCAGCAAGAATTTAGCTTTGTTTCTGGCATAGCTGAACTGTCACCCCAAATCCTATCATTCAATCAAAGCAAATTAAACATCTCCACACTTCACACCATTAGTGACTAAACAACAGTAAATCTCCACCTGAGAAGAGATGGAATGAAAATAAGCAAAGAGTTGTCAAGTGGTGAGAACAAAAGAAACAGCGTGAGCATGAAGCAGGAATTTTGGGAGGGGTCAGTCAGTCTGGGAATTGTGTGGAAAAGTTAAAGAATGGATGAGGGTAAAGAGATGAGGCAGTTAGAAAGGTAATGGTGAGAAGGTCAAAGTAAGTTGGGTGATAGGGAAGAGAAAATTAGGAATCAGACAAGTGGTAGTGAGGTGATGGAAGTGGTGAGCTGAGGTGCAGTAGGGCTTGAGGAAGGGGTATTGAGGGTGCTGAGTGTAGGGGGTGGAAGAGGATGACACAAGGGAGGCCAGAAGGGGACAGGGTGGGGATATCAGGTAGTGTGAAAGTAGAGTAGAGAAGCATAACATCGGCAGATAGCATATACAA
>NC_057728.1:65013841-65014366 GCF_004010195.1 Chiloscyllium plagiosum | reverse complement strand
TATGTCTTTCGCCACTTTTTTTTAAGATCCCAGGAGAAACTCCACCAGCATCTGGTGGCTTGTCAGCTCCCAGCTTCATCGGTTTGCTCAGCACTACTTCCAAGAGGATTGTAATTTACTAAGTTCGTCTCCCCTTACTACCTCTTCATTTAAAACTGTGAGGGAAATGCCCCTTGCATCCTCAAATGTGAAGGTCAGAGGTCCTCGATCTTGCAATTGCCAGTTTGCATCATAGGGTCATGGTCAACTCTTTACATTGGAAGAGCAACAGATTTCAGACAATTGACATATTGGGTTCGGAGGCCTCACCTTCATTCCCCTACGCTCCCGGATTGATGAATTCAACACGCGGCGTGACATCGAACAATTCTTCCGCCGCCTTCGCCTCCGCGCCTACTTCTTTAACCAAGACTCCCGCCCACCCTCTGACGACCCCTTCTCCCGCCTCCAACACACCCCGTCCACCTGGACACCCCGTGCTGGCCTCCTACCTGCCCTCGACCTCTTCATAGCCAACTGCCGCCG
>NC_057728.1:64998690-65011666 GCF_004010195.1 Chiloscyllium plagiosum | reverse complement strand
CTAGGAATCCTCCAACCACAAGGGATGAACTCGGGTTTCACCAGTTTCCTCATTTCCCCTCCCCCCACCTTGTCTCAGTCAAATCCATCGAATTCAGCACCGCCTTCCTAACCTGCAATCTTCTTCCCGCCCTCTCCGCCCCCACCCCAGTCTGACCTATCACCCTCACCTTGACCTCTTTCCACCTATCACATTTCCGACGCCCCTCCCCCAAGTCCCTCCTCTCTATCTTTTATCTTAGCCTGCTGGACCAACTTTCCTCATTCCTGAAGAAGGGCTAATGCCCGAAACGTCGATTCTCCTGTTCCCTAGATGCTGCCTGACCTGCTGCGCTTCTCCAGCAACACATTTCCATCTCTGATTTCCAGCATCTGCAGACCTCACTTTCTCCATATTGGGTTCGGAACCAGAGGTAGAGACTGACTGCTGCAAACTACTTACTCAGTGTACCTTCAACGCTGCGGAGCTGAGTTTTGCAGGGTCTATTTTTTAAATAATTTAGAAGCTTAATGGCTGTGATATCAGTCCAGAAGTTTCATAGACTTCTCTGTGAAGTCTGTTGTAATTTCAAAGGCAACTGATGGGATCCTCAGAGAAACATAGTAAATGCCCTCACACTGATCGTAAATTCCTCCATGGACTTGTTTCATCTGAGATGTACCACCATCTTTCAGCATATGTCTGAGCACATTCCTTCTGTTCCTTGAGTTGATCATTGGCTCCTTATTGGAGTCTCATAGTTCATAGGTACAGCACAGAAGGAGATCACTTGGCCCATTGTGTCTGCAGGTGTCAACAAAGACATGACTACATTAATTCCCTTTTCTAGTTCATGGGCCATGCCAAGGCAAGTGAAGATCTAAACATGATGTGGAGGTGCCGATGTTGGACTGGTGTGTACAAAGTGTAAATATCATACAACACCAGGTTATAGTCCAACAGGTTTATTTGGAAGCACTAGCTTTCAGAGCACTGCTCCTTCATCAGGTGGTTGTAGAGTATAAGATCATAAGATACAGAATTTATAGCAAAAGATTACAGTGTCAGACAATGATATATTGAACAAATCTGGATTCAAACAGCCTTTCATGCAGTGAGTATCAGGATCCCATCATGCCTGAGTGAAAGATTTTTCCTCAACTCTCCTCTTAGGCTTCTATCTCTTACCCTAGATCCATGCCTGTTCGTTATTGACCTCACTGCTAATGTAAAAAAATGCTTTCCTATCACCCTGTCTATGCCCCTCAAAATCTTGTACACATCAGACAGGATTCCCCACAAATGCACCTTTTCAAGCTTTTCCTCATAGCTTAGATCCTCCAGCCGAGATAGCATCCTGGTAAATCATTTCTGCACCCTCTTTCGTGCAATCACATCCTTCCTGTAATAAGAAGACCAATACACAATAATCTAGTTATAGCCTAACCACCATTTTGTATGGTTCAAGTATTACCTGCCTGCTCTTGTATTTGATGCATTGATTGATAAATGCCAGTATGCCATATGCCTTCTTAACCATCTTATCCATCTCCCCTGTTACCTCAGGAATCTGTGGATATGCATACCAAGGTCCCTCTGACCTTCAATACTTTCCAGGATCCTATCATTGATTGTGTAATCCCTGATGTTATTAGCCCTCCCGAAGAGCATTGCCTCACACATTCCATTTGCTTCTCTAACCAACTGACCATTCCTTTGTGATCCTCCTGCGGTTTTGAGCTATCCTCCTCATTTTGTAACCTCCTTACCAATTTTCAAGACATTTGCAAACTTCTCAATCATACCTCTATATTTAAGTTCAACTCACCACAAATAGCAAGAGCCCCAGCATTGAGTTCTGAGGAACCCCAGTGCAAACAGACTTCCAGTCACCGAGACTTCCCTCCACCATCACTCCCTGCTGCTGCCCCTCAGCCATTTGTAGACCGAAAGTGCCAGTTTATCCTGGATCCCAGTTGCTCTCACTTTCTTGGCCAGTCTTCCATGAATGATCTCATCAAAAGGCTTGTCAAAATCCATGGAGACCAACCAATTGTAACACCCTTGTGAACACGGATGCTGCCTGACCTGCTGTGCTTTTCCAGCACCACTCTAATCTGGACCCTCATTAACACACCTGGGCACTATCTCAAAAAGCCCATTCAAATTTATCAAAGGTTACCTTTTCTTATCAAATCCATGCTGACTATCCATATTAATCTGTGTCTCTGCAAGTGCAGATATATTTTGTGCCTCACATCTTCAAGTCCTTTAGATGATAGTTAGCACCCGGTTGGAATAGTATGTGCAGTAATTTGAACAATTGTCAACAGTTTTGGCCATTATCAAAATACTGACCAAGATTGAAAATGATTCATATGCTAATCTTTATTCCAAAGGGAGAAATCAAAGACTAAAGGAGTCTTACAACAGATTATAACTGTGTCCAACTTTGGTTTCCTTAATTAAACAAGGACATACCATTAATAGAGAGAAAGAAATGCTTACCACAGTAGATTCCAGGATGAGAGGAAAGATTGAAAAGACTAGGCCTGTACTCACTGGACTTCAGAAGAATGAGAGGTGACCTCATTGAAAAGTGTCACCTTTTATGGAGTTTGACAAGTAGATGTTGAGAAAATGGTTCTTGTGATTGGGGAATCGAAAACACAGGGTCACAGTCTTCGAATGAGGGGATGGTAATTTCAAATTGAGATGAAGAGACATTTTATCAATCAGAGGGTTATGAATCATTGGAAATCTGTTTGGCAGAAAGCAATGAGTGCTCTGACATTGAGATTTGATTGAAACTGAGTTTGATAGAGTCCTGATTATGAGGGAGTAGGGGTTGAGTGCAGTAAAGTGGAATTGGGGTAGCAAATAGGCCACATGTAGAATGAATGGTGAAACAAGCTCGAGGGACCAAATGTCAACATCCATTCTGATTTTTGTCAATCTTATGTCCTCATTGTGATCTGCAGCATTGATCAGAATACAGTGTGCTTTATTGGACACTGTCAGAGTGCTTCGTTCTTCACCCAGAGAGGGGTCGATATATGGAATGCTCTGCCCCAGAAGGCAGTGGAGGCCAAGTCTCTGGACACTTTCAAGAAAGAGATGAATAGAGCTCTTAAAGATAGTGGAATCAAGGGTTATGGGGATAAGGCAGGAACAGGATACTGATTGTGGATGATCAGTCATGATCACAATGAAGGGCCGAAGGGCCTACTCCTGCACCTATTGTCTATTGTCTGTTGGATACTGTTAGAGAACTGTGTGCAGTATTAGACATTATTGGAGTACTATGTACATCATTGATCGCTGTGAGTGCTGTGTGCAGTGCATTAAAGATTGATATTACAGAGCAGTAGTTCCCAATACAAGTGTTATGATTGTGATGAAAGTTGAATAATGTGAGCTAAGATTGTTCAATTCAGACATAGAGTGTGTGAAAGTGAAAGCTTTCAGAATGTTTGGAGCTGGATGCTTCAAAATGTTATAAAACCTTCAGACCATTGAAGAAGGGGAAAAATGTGGAACAGAGAAAGCCATTTCCTCACAGAGTGGTAAGTTCTAAGGGGATGCAATGGAGTTGACTAATATAAATGGTTCCTGAAGATACCTGGTAAATGTTTGGATTGACTAAGACAATATGTGATCACATAGTGTGTGATCCATACTATGAAGAGTTAAATAGATACTTTCTCCTTTACATATATTCCAAACATAACAACTGATGCAATTTGACTATCAGGTCACAGGAAGGACAACATGGAGCAACATGACTAAGGGTATAATAGAACAAAACACAAACTGAAATAATATGGTATTACTGGGCTGAACAGTGATATTTTTGTTAAGTAGCAAAATACAGTTTGTGACAACAACAATTCTGAGATTCTCAACCAGGTCCATCAGTTTCATCACTGTGTTAATTTCTGTCACATATTTACAGATAATTTATGTGCAGAGCACCCCCATTTCTTTTCAACCATATTCCCTGCTATTTCTTTCTTTGAATTCATTCTACATTGCATTTAGAACAATATAATAGTTGTTTTTATGCATCATTTTGCCAGATATTCAACACATCCACTCCCTCTCTGTTACCCAATAACTCTCTTTCCCTTTTTATTTTATCTAAACTGATTTTGGGAAACTGGGTGTTGCTGATATTGCCAATATCTGTTGTCCAGCCATCGTGGTAGTAAGCTGCCTTGTTCAGTTACTGAGATAGACCCATTGTACTGTCAGGAAGAGAGTATTTGACAAGAAGACTTTGCATTCATATAGAGCCTTTAACATTGTAAAATGTCCCAAGCTGCTTCACAGTTGAGATATCAAATGAACCACAGAAAGAGATGCTAGGACTGGTGACCAAAATCTGGGTCAGTGAGTTTTAAGGAGTGTACGATAAAAGTTAAAAATCCCACAACACCAGCTTACAGTCCAACAGGTTTATTTGGAAGCACTGGCTTTCAGGGTGCTGCTCCTTCATCAGGTGGTTGTGGAGAATAAGATCATAGGACACAGAATTCATAGCAAAAGTTTACAGTGTGATGTAACTGAAATTATACATTGAAAAAGAGCTGCATTGTTTGTTAAGTCTCTCATCTTTTACAATGATCGTGTTGGTTTCAGTTCTCTCATATGTAAATCCCAGAACTTTCTTAAAGTTACATTCTCAAATGACAATAGGTGCCATGATGGCCCAGATAACACATTGAAGGCATGAGGTGCCCTGTGTGAGACTGTCTGTGCCCCAATGTTCAGAGACTGATTCGAATCTAAAACAGGGATGACAGAATCTTACATGGATTCATGCAGTTTTAGAGCAAAATAAAATGTAATTCTGGAAATACAAATTCACCCCACAAACTTATGTATGTGTATATGCATGTGGGTGGGTGTGTGTGAGGGGGTATGAGTGTCTGTGAGAAAGTGTGTATGTGAGTGTAAAGGGATATAAGTCTGTGAGAGGGTGCTTGAGGGAGTGTGGGAGTGTATGTGTGAGCGTATAAGAGAGAGTTTGTGTGTGAGAAAGGGTCTGTGTGAGTGTATGGATTTGTAGGAGTGTTTGTGTGTGTGTGTCTGTCTGAAAGTGTGTGTGTGTGTGTATATATATATAGAGGAGTGCCTGTGTATGTGAATAGTGCAATGGGGTCACTTGTAGTGTGACATGGACCCAAGGTCCCAGTTGAGGCCCTCCCCATAGGTACCAAATTTGGCTATCAGCCTCTGCTCGGCCACTTTTCGTTGATGCCTACCCGAAAATCCGCCTTGGAGGATGGTCACCTGAAGGTCCAAGGTCAAATGTCCCGGACTGCTGAAGTGTTCTTCGACTGGGAGGGAACACTCCTGTCTGTTGATTGTTGTGCGGTGCCCATTCATCTGTTGCCGTAGCCTCCGCTCCGTTTCACCAATGTACCATGCCTCAGGGCATCCTTGCCTGCAGCGTATGAGATAGACAACGTTGGCTGAGTCACATGAGTACCTGCCACGTACATGGTGGGAGGTGTCCCCACATGTAACGGTGGTATCCGTTTCAACACTTTGACATGTCTTGCAGATTACATTAGATTAGATTACATTAGATTACATTACAGTGTGGAAACAGGCCCTTCGGCCCAACAAGTCCACACCCGACCCGCCGAAGCGCAACCCACCCATACCCCTACATTTACCCCATACCTAACACTATGGGCAATATAGCATGGCCAATTCACCTGACCTGCACATCTTTGGACTGTGGGAGGAAACCGGAGTACCCGGAGGAAACCCACGCAGACACGGGGAGAACGTGCAAACTCCACACAGTCAGTCGCCTGAGGCAGGAATTGAACCCGGGTCTCTGGCGCTGTGAGGCAGCAGAGATAACCACTGTGCCACCGTGCCGCCCACGTATGGTGTTGTCCTGAAAGCCAGGCAGTTTGTTCAAACAGATCCTTGTTCGCAGGCACAGACAGCCTCATACAGGGCATCTCACAGCTTCAATGCAGAATCTGGGCCAACATGGCACCTATTGAGAAAGTTCACTTGAGAATGTAACTTCTGGAATTCTGGAAGAAATTCTGGAATTAACTTATGAAAGAACTGAAACCAACATGGTCATTCTAAAAGATGAGAGACTTAACAAACAATCCAGGTCTTCTTCAATATATAATTTCAGTTACATCACACTGTAAATTTTTGCTATAAATTCTGTGTCCTATGTTCTGATACTCCACAACCACCTGATGAAGGAGCAGCACTCCAAAGGCTAGTGCTTCTAAATAAACCTGTTGGACAATAACCTGGTGTTGTGTGATTTTTAACTTTGTGCACCCCAGTCCAATGCCGGCATCTCCAAATCACAATGAAAGTTGTGCACCAAACGTGTGGGCACCAAATTCAAAAGGACAGGCACAAAGGGTAAAGACGTGGTCAGCAATGATGAAGGAAAGGAAGTAGGGAGCTCCCCAGAAACAAATATTGGAGCACTGCAGACATCCAAACAACCTTGGCCTAAAGGTGCAACAGGGGTGGGAATGGATCAGCTGTCGGGGGCTCTTCAACACAAAGATGAGAATTTTAAAATCACAGCACTGTAATAACAGGAGCCAGCATTGATCAGTGGGGGCAGGGGGTGCTGAGACAGGACACATCCTTCTGTTTGTAGCAAACGTGGAATACCTGCAAAGACACCAGAGGAATGTCACTTGAAGATTCCTTCAGGAAATACTCACTGAGCAACTTGGAGAGTAAGAGGGAGTTTAAATTGAAAACTTCTCAAACAAAATGGAAGTCTATTTGTAATTAACCCATAAAGCTCTCAGTTAGATTACTCCAGAAAGCACTGTATATTTACTTGCTATTCCTCAACACTGTCAGAAACCGTATTCTCTGGCTGGCTTACATCTAAAGTAGAGCTCATAAATGCGTCACAACTTGCCGTCTGTGTGGAATAAACCCTTGGGTAATAAAAGTGAGAGAAGGAGATGAGGCCATAAACTGCAGATACGAAGTCTATCACATTCGAACAACAATAAAACTCACCGAATTTTTCATTCTTCACAGGACACTGATGAGGAAACAGACAAAACCCACCAGTACACACGCCACAATCACTGGTTACTATTTTTCTTTTATTTGCTCATGACAGGATAAAGTCATTGCTGACAAAGCCAAAAATCACACAACACCAGGTTATAGTCCAACAGGTTTAATTGGAAGCACTAGCTTTCGGAGCGACGCTCCTTCATCAGGTGGTAGTGGAGGGCTCAATTCTAAGGCACAGAATTTATAGCAAAACATTTACAGTGTGATGTAACTGAAATTATACATTGAAAAATACCTTGATTGTCTGTTGAGTTTTTCATCTTTCGAATACCATGATAGTTTCACTTCTTTCATGTGTAAATCACAAAACCTTTTTTTTTAAAAAGTTGCATTCTCAGTTTAGCTGTAACAATGGGTGTTAGCTAGACAATATGTTGGACAATATGAACAATATGTTCAGTTACATCACACTGTAAATTTTTGCTGTAGATTCTGTGCCTTAGAATTGTGTCCTCCAGTATCACCTGATGAAGGAGCGACGCTCCAAAAGCTAGTGCTTCCAAATAAACCTATTTGACTATAACCTGGTGTTGTGTGATTTTTAACTTTGTACAGCCCAGTCCAACACCGGCATCTCCAAATCCTGACAAAGCCAGCGTTCACTGATAATCCCCGATTTACCTTAAGAAAGTGTTGGTGAGCCACCTTCTTGAGCCATTGTAGTTTGTGCAGTTAATGTGTTCTGCCACTACTCTTTGGGAGGGAGTGACAAAGTTTTGAATTAGCGACACTGAAGGAATATCAGTATTGTTCAAAGTCAGGATGGTGTGTGACTGAACTGGAAGCTGTAGGTAGTGAACTTACTTTTCCTTTTGGATGGTAGAGTTCATGGGTTTTGTAGATGGTGCTACTGAAAGAGCTTAGGGAGTTATTGCAATGTAACTCATGGATATACACACTCCTGCCAATATGCATCGGTGACAGGGGAAATGAATGTTGAAATTGGTGGATGGGGTGCAAATCAAGGGAGCTGCTTTGTCGTGGTGTCAAGATTCTTGGAGTTATGTTGGAGCTGCACCCCATCCACAGATCACAGAATGTTTTACAGTGCAGAAGAGGGGTATTTGGCTTGTCCTGGTTCTGTTGCTTTGCCTCACAGTGACAGGGGCCTGAGCTCCATTCCACCCTTGGGCAACTGTCAGTGTTGAGTTTGCACATCCTCCCTGTGTCTGTGTGGGTTTCCTCTGGGTCCTCCGGTTTCTTCCCACAGTCCAAAGGTGTGTGGGTTAAGGTGGATTGGCCATGGGGAATGCAGGATTACAGGGATACAGTAGGAGGTGGTTCTGGGTGGAATGCTCTTCAAAGGGCTAATGTGAACTCGTTGGGCTGAGTGGCCTGCTTCCACAGTGTAGGGACTCAATGACAAACTCTTACTTTCTCCCATACACTTGCACTCCGTTTCTATCCAAATAATCATCCAATGTCTTCTTGAATACTTACATCAAACCTGCCTCCACCAGATTTCCAGGCAGTGCTTTCCAGACCCTAACTACACTTTGGGTGAAAAAGGCTTTTCTCAATCTGCCTTGCTTTATTTGCACATCACTTTAAATCTACATCCTCTCATTCTTTTATCTTTTATTCATGGGAACAACTTCTCCCTCAATCTACTCTAACTAGTCCATTCATCCAGGCAATGGCAGAGGTGACAGCTTCATGGTGTTATCTCTGGACTGTTAATCCAGAGATGCAGATAATGTGCTAGGAACCTAAGTTTTGAAACAAAAAACCAATATCTCGAACTAAGCATCTAATGATGGCCATGTGTCCAATGCTGATCCCTGGAAAAACCTGTCTGGTTCTCTGATGC
Source organism: Chiloscyllium plagiosum (assembly GCF_004010195.1). Classification (NCBI taxonomy): domain Eukaryota; kingdom Metazoa; phylum Chordata; class Chondrichthyes; order Orectolobiformes; family Hemiscylliidae; genus Chiloscyllium; species Chiloscyllium plagiosum. Next base: position 65,002,779 of record NC_057728.1, on the reverse strand, counting down.
CCTTGAGGAAAGGAAACTGCCATCATTCCCTAGTTAGTACTCCCCTGGTCTGACCTACATATGAGTCCAGACCCACAGCAATTTGGTTGACTCTCAACTGCCCTTTGAAATGGCTACAAAAATCACGACAAAGCCTCAAGAAAGGAATGAAACCAGGTGGAATGACATGGCATTGACCTAGGCACTGGAAAACACACTGGCAGAGACAGCCTTGTCAACCCTGCATAGTCCCTCTCACTACATCCGGGGGCTAGTGCCAATATTAAGAGTACTATCTCACAGACTAGTCAGCAACAGCCTGACACAGTCATACTCATGGAATCATACCTTATAGACAATGTCCCAGACACCACCATCACTATCCCTGGATATATCCTGTCCCAACAGCAGGACAGACCCAGCAGAGGGGGTGGCACAGTGGTATAAAATTGGGAGAGAGTTGCTCTGGAAGGTCTCAACATTGACTCCAGATCCCAAGAAGTCTCATGGTTTCAGGTTAAACATGGGCAAGGAAACCTCCTGCTGATTACCATGTACCATCCTCCCTCAGCTAATGAATCAGTACTCCTCCATGTTGAACAACACTTGGAGAAAGCACTGAGGGCACAGAATGTACTCTGGGTGGGGAATGTCAATGCTTCCCACCAAGAGTGGCTCAGCAGCAGTACTACTGATCGAGCTGGTTGGGTCCGAAAGGACATAGCTGCTGGACTGGGTCTGCGGCAGGTGGTGAGGGAACCAACAAGAGGGGAAAACATACTTGACCTCATCCTTACCAATCTGCTGGCTGCAGATGTCAGTGCAAAACATAAGGTAGAAACTTTTGCCACAATCTTCAGCCAGAAGTGCTGAGTGGATGATCCATCTCAGCCTCTTCCATTGGTCCCAAGCTTTACAGATACCAGTCTTCAGCCAATTCAATTCACTCCACAAGATATCAAGACATGGTTGGAGACAGTGGATACTACAAAGGCTATGGGCCCTGACAACATTCCAGAAATAGTACTGAAGACTTGTGCTCTAGAACTTGCAGTCATAGACATGAAATACTGCGAGGAGAAAGTGAGGTCTGCAGATGCTGGAGATCAAAGTTGAAACTTTATTGCTGGAACAGCACAGCAGGTCAGGCAGCATCCAGGGAACAGGAGATTCGACGTTTCGGGCACAGGCCCTTCTTCATGAAATACTGCAGCAAGTAACTCACCTCCTGACTTCCCAAAGCCTGTCCACCAATTACAAGGCACACGTCAGGAGAGTGATAGGATATATGTCACTTCCCTGGATGAGTGTCATTCCAATAACACTCAAGAAACTTGATACCATCCAGGACAAAGCAGCCCATTTGGTTGGTATTACATCCACAAAGCATCCACTCCCTCCATCACCAACGCTCAGTAGCAGCAGTGTGCACTATCCACAAGATGCACCGCAGAAATTCACCCAGGGTCCTTCAACAGCATCTTCCAAACCCATGACCACTTCCATCTAGAAGGTGTCATCGAGAGTCATCTTAGCTTGCTCTCTCTCTGTGGATGCTGTCTGACCCATTGTGATCTCCAGCATTTGTTGTTTTCAGGACAGATTCCAGCATCTGCATGAATTTGGACTCCCCCGCCCCAAGGGAAAAGACCTTGTCAATTTACTGTATCCATGCTCCTCATGATTTTTATCAACATCTCTACGGTCACCCCTCAGCCTCCGATGCTCCAGCAAAATTTATCCCAGCCTGTTCAGTCTCTCCCTATAGCTCAAACCCTCTAATCTTGGCAACGTCCTTGTAAATCTTTTCTGAATCCTTTCAAGTTTCACAACATTTTTTGCTATAGCAGGGAGACCAGAATTGCACACAATATTCCAAAAGTGGCCTAACCAATGTTCTGTACAGCCGCAATGTTGATCTCCCAACAACTGTACTCAATGCACTGACCAATAAAGGAAAGTATACCAAACGCCGCCTTCACTATCCTTTCAAGAACTCCACTTTCAAGGAACAATGAACCTGCACTGCACGATCTTTTTGTCCAGCAACACTTCCCAGGACCTTACCATTGGGACATACAAATAGACATTCCTCAGTGTGTGCTCCAGGCCCAATCATCTTTAGCTGCTTCACCAATGATCTCTCCATCATAAGGTCAGATTTTGTAACGTTCCCTGATTACTACACTATATTCAGCAACATTTGCTACTCCTCAGATATTGAAGCAGTCCATGTACATTTACTGCAAGCCTGGACCATTTCTAAGTTTGGCCTGAGAAATGGCAAGTAACATTCATGCCACACAAGTGCCAGGCAATGACCATCTCCAATAAGAGACAATCTAACCATTGCACTTTGACACTCGATTGCATACCATCACTGAATTCCCAGTATCAACGTCCTGGGGGTTACTGTTGAACAAGACCAACCATATAAATACTGTGGCTACAAGACCAGGTCAAAGGATAGGAATACTGCAGCTAGTAACTCCCCCTGACTTCCCAAAGCCTGTTTATCATCTACATGGCTGAGTCAGGAGCCTGATAGAATAATCTCCATTTGCTTGGATGAGCGCAGCTCTAACAACACTCAAGAAGATTGACACTATCCAGGACAAAGCAGCCTGCTTGATTGGCATCACATGCACAAACATTTACTCCATAATGAACAGTAGCATGAGTGTGTACCATCTCCAAGATGCATAACAATAGCTCACCAATTTCTCCTCTGACAGCCCTTCCAGATCGAAGACACCTACCACCTTGGAGAACAAGTGCAGTAGATACATCATCACATTATCACCTGCATGTTCTCTCCAAATCACATTTTATTCTGATGTGAGACCATGTCCTTCACCGTGCCCAGATCAAAATCCTGGAACTCTCTTCCTAATGGCATTGTGCTACCTTAAGGACTCTAATGGTTCAAGAAGGTCAGTATTCACTGAGGAACAGGACATTGTTGCCGATGTGAATACTGAGTCACAATTAATTAGAATAGACGGCTTTGAGGTATGTAGGGAAGAGGTGTTGGAAATTCTGGAAAGGGTGAAAATAGATAGGTCCCCTGGGCCTGATGGCATTTATCCTAGGATTCTCTGGGAAGCAAAGGAAGAGATTGCAGAGCCATTGGCCTTGATTTTTATGTCCTCGTTGTCTACAGGAATAGTGCCAGAAGACTGGAGGATAGCAAATGTGGTTCTCTTGTTCAAGAAAGGGAGTAGGGATAACCCTAGTAACTATAGGCCGGTGAGTCTCACTTCTGTTGTGGGCAAAGTCTTAGAGAGAATTGTAAGGGATAGGATTTATGAACATCTGGACAGGAATAATGTGATCAAGGATAGTCAGCAAGATTTTGTGAAGGGCAGGTCGTGCCTCACAAACCTTATTGAGTTCTTCGAGAAGGTGACTAAGGAGGTGGATGAGGGGAAAGCGGTAGATGTGGTGTATATGGATTTTAGTAAGACGTTTGATAAGGTTCCCCATGGTAGGCTACTGCAAAAAATACGGAGGTATGGCATTGAGGGGGCGTTGGAGGGTTGGATTAGGAATTGGCTGGCTGGAAGAAGACAGAGGGTAGTAGTTGATGGCAAAGGTTCATCTTGGAGTGCCGTCACTAGCGGTGTTCCGCAAGGATCTGTTTTGGGACCATTGCTGTTTGTCATTTTTATAAATGACCTAGAGGAGGGGTTAGAAGGTTGGGTGAACAAGTTTGCGGATGATACGAAAGTCGGAGGAGTTATTGACAGTGAGGAAGGATGTGGCAGGTTACAGAGGGATATAGAGAAGCTGCAGAGCTGGGCAGAAAGGTGGCAAATGGAATCCAATGTAGCTAAGTGTGAGGTGATTCACTTTGGGAAGAATAACAAAAAGATGGGGTACTGGGCTAATGGTCGGATACTTGGTAGTGTGGATGAGCAGAGGGATCTTGGTGTCCATGTACACAGATCTCTGAAAGTTGCCACCCAGGTAAATAGTGCGGTGAGAAAGGCATATGGCGTACTGGCTTTTATTGGTAGAGGAATTGAGTCCCGGAGTCCTGAGGTCATGAGGCAGTTGTATAAGACTCTGGTGCGGCCGCATCTGGAATATTGTATGCAGTTTTGGTCG
>NC_057728.1:64996366-64998671 GCF_004010195.1 Chiloscyllium plagiosum | reverse complement strand
TACTCAGCGAGTCGTTAGTTCATGGAATGCCCTGCCAGTAGCAGTGGTGGACTCTCCCTCTTTATGGGCATTTAAACGGGCATTGGATAGGCATATGGAGGATAGTGGGCTAGTGTAGGTTAGGTGGGCTTGGATCGGCGCAACATCGAGGGCAAAAGGGCCTGTACTGCGCTGTATTCTTCTATGTTCTATTCTTCTATGTTCTATGTTAAGGTAGCTCACCATCACCTTCTCCAAGGCAATTAATGTTAGCCCAGCCAGTAATACCCATCTGTCAATGGTGAATTTCAAAGAAGAGGCCAGAAATGAGAACAGAGAAAGATCTTGGATGATTGTCAGGCTGGAGGACTTTACAGATGAGGGTCAAAGCCATCTTTACAGGTGCATTTAGCATAGATAGTCAAATAAAAATGATTCAGTGAGTCACTAATAAGCAGAGTTAAGAATGAATCACATACATAATAAGTATTAGATTTATAACACATGCATTCTTTCAATTCCTTAGTATTTAGAAGTTCTATGTTCTGTGACTGATTCACAGTTTGAAACATACGCTGCTTACGAAACATCTCATAGGGAGAGAGAAAAATCAAGGAGATTAAGAGCAGACTGCTTTTGTGTCACCAATCTGAACATATTTCACAAGAACAGGCTTATAAAACAGAGATGGTAAACAGGCAAGTGTAAGCATGGAATAGGTCACATTTCACATGGTCGTGGTGAAAGCACAGTATAGCTGTTGAAGCAGGTTTGAAACATATCTGAACATTGTCATTTCTGCAGATCTGGCAGCTCCAGTCTCAGGAATAACAATTTCACTGAAACATACAAATACGAAGCACAACCCTTTTGAGCTTGTTCCATCACTCAATAAGAACACAGCTCATCCACATTATAACCTACCCCGATAACCTTTCAGCATCTTGCTTAACAAGAATCTCTCCACCTCATCCTTAAAACTCTGCTTCTATCATCTTTTCAGGGAGAGAGTTTCAAATACTCATGACCTTCTGTGAGAAAAAAATTAGCTTAATTTCTGCAAATTTTACTCAAGTCACCTTGGACTCTTCTCAACTCCCATGGTACAAGCCGAATCTGTTCAACCTTTCCTCATAAGGAAATTCCTCCTCTGTTCCAGGTAGTAGTCGAGTCAAGCTTGTCTGAATTGTGTCCAATGCATTGGTGCCCTTCCTTAATTAAGCTGACCAATATTATGCACAGTACTCCTGATGCGGTCTCACCAGTGTCCTGTATAACGGAAGCATAAGCCCCATTACTTTTGTATTCAATTCCTCTTGTAATACGGGTTGGCCAGGATATTGGGAGAGCTCCCCTGCTCCTCTTTAATACACGTTGTCAAATTCTTTATGCCCATTTGAGCAAACCTCCTCATCATAGATCAACACCTTGAGCAACACAAAATTTCCTTCATTGGCATGGGATTTGAATTCAGAACATTCTGACACAGTGGTAAGAATTCTTTCCACTATGCTGTACTAGTTTTGGTGAGAGAATGGGACAGGATAGTGTAAAGTCAAGAATATCAACTTGTGGGCGGCACAGTGGCACAGTGGTTAGCACTGCTGCCTCGCAGCGCCAGAGACCCGGGTTCAATTCCCGCCTCAGGCGACTGACTGTGTGGAGTTTGCATGTTCTCCCCGTGTCTGCATGGGTTTCCTCCGGGTGCTCCGGTTTCCTCCCACAGTCCAAAGATTTGCAGGTCAGGTGAATTGGCCATGCTAAATTGCCCGTAGTGTTAGGTAAGGGGTAAATGTAGGGGTATGGGTGGGTTACGCTTCGGCGGGTCGGTGTGGACTTGTTGGGCCGAAAGGCCTGTTTCCACACTGTAAAGTAATCTAATCTAATCTAATCTAATCTAACCGGTACATTCGAGAAATATATATGTGCAGGACTACAGCATGGAGCTGAGTGCCTTACAGAGAGCCGGCATGGATTTCATGGTCCAATCAGCCTTCTTCTTTACTGTAAATGGCTACTGAGAACCCACCACCAATCCCTGAAAAACCATGTCACTGAAAACCCTGGCCTTACCAGTAACCTGAAACCCACTGATCACCCCAGACCATCCCAAAGGTCATTCTGACCCCTCTCTAATGAACACTGACCTTCTAAATGGTCACTATAACCCTACTCTGACCTTCTCAAAGGTAACTTTGACTTTGTTACTGGTCACTCTGACCCTCCTACTGGTCATTCAGACCCTCTCATCAGTCACTCTGACCTTATCACTCTTCACTTTGACCCTCTCAATGGTCACTGACTTTGTCACTGATGTCTCTGATCC
>NC_057728.1:64965433-64995866 GCF_004010195.1 Chiloscyllium plagiosum | reverse complement strand
GGTTTATTTGGAAGCACACTAGCTTTTGGAGCGTTGCTCCGAAAGCTAGTTTGCTTCCAATCAAACCTGTTGGACTATTACCTGGTGTTGTATGATTTTTAACATTGGGATGTCATGTTGAGAAAGTTATCAGAGGACATTCGTGAAGTCTCTTCTGGAGTACTGTCTCCAGTTCCGGTTGCCCTGTTATAAGGAGGATATTCTTAAGGTGGAGAGAGTTCAGCAATGATTTACCGAGATTTGGGGAATGGAGGGTTGAGTTTTAAAGAGAGACTGGGGCTTTTTACACTGTGGCATAGATTAAGGGGTGACCATGTAGCGGTTTATAAAATCATGAGGGATATAGTTAAGGTGAAGCACAGGTGTCATTTGCCTAAGGTGGGGGATTTCAGGACTAGGGTTTTTAAGGTAAGAGGAGAAAGATTTAAAAAAAAAGACATGGGGGCACTTTTTTACACAGTAGTTTAGACTATAAGACATTGGAGCAAAAATTATGCCATTCAGCCCATTGAGTCTGCTCAAGAAGGAGAAAGTGAGGACTGCAAATGCTGGAGATCGGAGTCATAGAGTGTGGTGCTAGAAAAGCACAGCCGATCAGGCAACATCCGAGGAGTAGGCGAGTCTATGTTTTGAGCATAAGCTCTTCATTCCTGATGAAGAGCCTATGCTTGAAATGTTAACTCTCCTGCTCCTCGGATGTGTCCTGACCAGCTGTGCTTTTCCAGCATCACACCCTTTGACTCTGATAACTTTCTTAACCCTATTCTCCTGCTTTCTCCCCATAACCTTTGATCCCCTTTACAATCAATAACCTATCTATCTCAGTCTTAAATATACTCAATGACTTGGCCTCCACAGCTTTCTGTGGCAGTGAATTCCATAGATTCCCCACTCTCTGGCTGAAGATGTTTCTCCTTGTCTCTGTTCTAAAAGATCTTCCCTTTACTAGTTTGTACGTGGAATTAACTTCCAGAAGGAGTGGTCGATGTGAATGCAGTTACAATATTTAAAATCCATTTGGGCAAGTACATGATTTAGAAATGTTTTGAGGGATTTGGGCCAGGTGCAGGCAGGTGGTACTCGTTCAGTTTGGGATTATGGTCTGCACAGCCTGGTTGGACCAAAGTGCTGTAAAACTCTATAGCAGGATGGGGAAGTAGTGTGGGGAATGGATGTGGGTGAGGAGAGTGATGGATAAGTTAGGAGAATGGTAGGAGTGAGGGGAGGTGAAAGTGTGTTGGGGATTGAGGATGTGTGGGTGTATGGGATGAACGGGATGGAGATTGGGCGAGTGAGGAGAATGGGATGCTGAGAGAAATCTAGGGGAGGTTGTATGGCTGAGGGGAATACAGAGTTTGGGAATGGGGGTGTTGGTATGGGGTGCACGAGAGCAATGAGGGTAGAGGAATGGAGGTGGGAGAAAGGGTGTGGATGTTGGGGTGTGGGGTTAGGGATTGGGGGTATATGTATGTGGGCAGTTGGAGTTAGCGAGATCATGGGGGGCTGAGGGGTCAGGGTGCTATTTATGGGGTGCAAGGGTATGGAGTTGGGGGTGTCAGCATTGAAATGGAGATGAGAGTTGGGTTGAGGGTGAGAAGTCAGTGAGGGTGAAGTGAATCAGCAGCCATTTTTGGGTGCACATTTAAGATGAGACTACCTTAATTTTTTGGCATACATATAACATGACAAAATGCTGCTACATGCCTTTGGAATAATCATTTTTGAAATCTCATTTCTGAACCAAGTGCTCTCAGTGGATTTCTCCTTATCGTCTTTGCATGCTGCCAGATGGTCACCAGCTTCAACTATTTAACTTGTGTCATTTGCATGTGAGAGACAGTCACTTCTTGGAACATGCTTGCTGCAGTCCCTCCATTTCTCGTTTATGACCATGTCTCTGCTTTTTGTGAAGTTTACTCGCTTTGAGCTGAATGTTGTTGGCCATGTTGCCTGGCATGTGTTGCTCAACATAATCTTAAACATCTACGTTTAGCAAAGTTTATACAGTTCAGGTCACAATTGTGCTGCTATTAGCATTCTGCATCATGTTATGTTTTACAAAAGTAGTATAAGTTAATCTCTAAAATATAAAAGATAAGTCAAATCACAATACATTGAGTTAAACATTAAACTGAATCCTCTCCAATAAAACTAGCAAAGTATTCCTCCCCATGAATTCTAGATGTCATGCAGCAGGCATAACAATTTGCTGCATCATTTATTTTAAATTTTGATAAACCAATTTTCTTTATGACATGAACAAAACTGTCATGACTTAATGTCTTTGTCAAGCATCAATGTTTTGCAATGCACAATACCTTTAAATACTAAATGCATACCTTGAAAATGGGACAGTTCACTTCCTTGCTCAGTCCAAACTTTAAATTCTGTTTTACCGCCTCTGATCTCCAAATATCGTCTGAACTTTTCCATAGTCTATTGGATAAAACTACACTAAGGATCGTTTTCACTCCATTCTAAACCTGCACCTTTAATGCTTTGCAACTGATCTGCTTTTGAAATTTTGCAGAGTTCGATAAATTGTCTGAATGTTTTGGTTTATGAAGTCCTGTGTGACAGTAGTGATTCAAACTTGATACTGATAAAAGATATGACTGCTACTTTGTTGTCATCCAATTGTTAAATGGTTTTATTTCACAGCAATTGGCCCCACAGAGAAAGAATCATGATTGATTTTGCTTCATTAAATCAGTGCAACTTGTCTTTTTGCAGAAATGCTAAATTAGTGAATATCCAGTGCTTCCCCCATATCAGTTGATCACCTTGCTCAGTGGAGCACCTTCAGCGTTTTCTTTTTTAATCTGGAAAGGTGTGGGAATTCAGTCTTGTTGAGAAGCCAAGGCTGTATCTGATTCTTTCGATCTCCTTATTCACTTGTGTGATGACCTCAATTTGAATCCTTTGACCTTTGTCCCTGCCATTGCAACAGTGATTCACCAACAGATTTACTCCTACCCTACAGACAGTATTCGAGTGAATCCATCTGATGAGAGAGTGATCATTAAGCTGAACATTCTCATAAGAAAACCCAACGTTGTCCAGATTTTGTCAAATCTTCCATTCCTCCTTGTACAGTATTTACAGCACAGAAATTATCTGGCTCAGCAGATTCAAGCTTTGGTTCCTGATGAACTTACTCCTACCCCTGCGCTATTCAACCCCATCAAGTTCACCTTTAAAAAGATGAATTGTTTTTAGGTTTATTGTTTTTGCCCCAATTTGTCGCGAAAGGCACCACAGTACATTTTTCGCAATTAAAGTATTTTTTTCAGTAGTATAGATTATGCTTGAGCTATGATACCCAGAAACTTATGCTACTCACTGCATCCTACTTATAAAAAGTATCTTGTTGTATTTGGTGAGAAATAATTAGGAAGTGAATTGAGGTTTGAATGATATTGTGTAAAATATTTTAATCGTGATAATTACGTAGAAAGAATAAAGAAAGTGTATCAATGTATGGTTTCACAGAACGTAGTTGAGACAAACCACTTGAAACACTGACAAATCATTCTGTTTCGGTTTTTCAGTTTCACTTTCTGAATTTTTAAAGCTCCCTTCAGTTTTTCCATCGTTTCTCTTAAGAATTAACTGCCCACATCAAAGTATTGCTGCATAGCAATTTTTTTTCCAATGTGTGCTGGGGATTTCAGGGATAAACCTATTTATTAAAGAGACTTAACTTTAAACTTTTTTTGCTTGAGACATTGAAAAATACATATTTCATGAAATTAGCTTGCATGAGCTGCACAGGCTGGCAACGCTTTATACATTCTGCATTGAGATTGTTTTGAAGATTGTGTATTTCACAGAATTGTAGAAGTGTGACTGAACAGGAGGAGGCCATTCAGGCCATCATATCTCTACAAGCTGTCCCAATAATCAGTCTGATTTTGTGCCATTCTCTTGCCTTTTGCTGTAACTTTGATCCACATAGTTATTAATTGCCCTTTTGAATGCCTGACTTGAACCTACCTCCAGGCAGTGTTACCCATACCTAACAACTCGCTATGTGAAAATGTATTCCCCTCAGATAATTTTACTGTCTTTCCAGATCACTTTAAATCTGTGCCCCCTTATTTTTGTTTCTTTTGAGCAAGAGAAGTATCTCTATCTACTCTCTGCAGACCACTTGTGACTTTGAAAATTTCTTTTGAATCTTCTTTAAGCCTTCTGTCTTGTCAAGTCGAATAGTCCCAACCTCTCCAATCTATCCTCACAACTGAAATTTCTCATCCCTGGAACTCTCCACACTCAGTCAGCTAGAGTAATGTGATTATGCTCATTACAATGCATTTTCAGCAAGCTGCATTAATTGAAAAAAAATGTAATTGCACTTCATACACTGGCAAATCATATCAATTGTCCTGAACATAACATCAGTACCTCTGAATGTTTATCACTAGTCTGTCTAATGTCTTGGTATTCATTGCTTAAGCCAATTCATGCCGATAATGCAACAATGCAGAACGCCACGTGGCATTGTGTTGAATGCCTTCTGGAGGTCCACGTATCCCATGTCAACAGCTTTACTTTCTCCATCCCTGTCTTTCTACTACCTCTTTTTAAAGAAAGTCCATGTTAGTTCAACATAATTTCTTCCGTTAGATATCCATGCTGGCTTTCCAAATCAACTCATGTTTTTCTGCTTTTTGGGCGCATAGAGTCTGGACAAATTGGCACCATCTGTTGTGGGTTCAGGAGAGCTCACACAATCACAACCCTCTGATTGGTTTGGCTCCATATGTGAAGAAAGATGCAAACAGAAGCAAGGAGAAACCTCAAGCTGGCTGTATAAACATCTCTCTCTCTCCTTTTCTGAAGTTTCCCTAGTTCTCTGTCGAAAGAGCAGGAAAATTGCATTCAGGGACACTGAAATAAATTGTCCAAAAAGGAAAAGCCAAGACTCTGAATCCAGTCAATCAATCAGTAAAACTTGATGGTCGCATTGTCATCATAGAATTCGAAATATTGAGAGAACTATGCATCTAGTTTTGTGATGTGGATGGCTGATACAGATCTTTATTTCCCAAACTCCTTTTTTTTTCTTTTCTGTAATATTTGTCTTGACTGTTTCTCGGTGTCTGGAAATTGAACTGGAGTAAGGTTTAAGCAGTCTCTCATAAATTTTATTCCTTTTCTTGCCATTGTTTAGAAAATTGGTTTGGTTACAATGAACAGTTGTTTTGTTAATGACTAAAACCTGATGTGTATTTTTTTTAAACCTGAATCAGATGGTTAGGTAAATCGGATATTTTAATAATTTAATTAAATTTTCAAATTTGTGGCGAGTTTGTAACCAATAGGCATTGGTATCAGTGTACTCTCTCAAGCAAGTTGTGACAATACAGTCAGCTTTCACCAGTGAAGAAATGATCATTTCATTAGGCAAGACAGTTTTTTGATGCTGACAGGGAGATCGAACCAGGTAAGGACAGCAGCTTTTCTGTCTATGAAGGACAGTGGTGATCCAGATGGGTTTTTGTAGAAATCGATGATAGTGTCGTGATCACCATTATTGACACTATCTTTCGTTTTCAGATTGTCTGAACTGATGTTAATTTCCAACAGTTGCCATGGTGGGATTTAAGTATGTGCCCCTGGGCATTAGCCTAGGCCTCTGGATTGTTAGCATTCCCACTACATTAGGTGCATATGATTGTACTACAGAGTTGTGCACAGGATGTGAAAAAATTTGATATTCTGAGAGATGTGACAAAGCATGATCCAAATAAGATCCTTAAGATATTCCTTTTTTTAAATTCAGGACATTCAGAACCTTTTCATGCAACACAGCTGTGGAACAATATTATTCAGGCCCTCCATACTCAGGTGGACCTGAGGCAGCAGAGACTGCATTGGAGAATGCACAGTGACTGTTTCACTGGGGCTGATGCTGTTGATGTGGTGCTGAGTTACCTCATGCAAAATGTTTACTTCAGCAACAGCGACATTTCAAGGCTGAAGGCAGCCCGTCTCTGCCAGGCTTTGATGGATCATAGAGTGTTCTATCCTGTCGGTACAAGACTCTTCAGCAAAGAGCGGGAAAATCTGTTTGAGGATCGCAGCAGCAGTCTTTATAAATTTGTGGACAGCTACACATTACCAGGTGCTGGGAAAGACCAAGAAATGGAGAATCTGTTGTGTTATAAGAGACTGGTGTCAAAGAGGAAATTTCCTAAGTAAGTTTTTTAAAAAATCTTTCTCTGGATATGGGCAGTGTTGATTGTACAGCATGACATGAAGTTGTGTGCTAGCAGCCAAAATGTTGGTGTGAGATGGCAGTTTGATAGCTCCACATCGGGTAAATGTGACTGTTTCATTCCTTAAAGATCTTAATGGACCAACTCGCTTTTTGTGGCAATTGGACAGTTTGATCCTCACTGAATCAATTTTTCATTTCCAGATTTAACAAATTAAATTCAAACACTCAACCTGTCTTGGGAGTATTAGAAATTAGGTTCTCTGTATTACTATACCAGAAAAGTTGCCATAACACTGCCATATCCAGCAGTTTCAAAGTGACCATGAGATGTTTGTCTGTTGTGATCTGGGAAATTTGTATTGTTGCATATAGATGTTATATTTTCGCATCATGCTTAACAATACGTGTCAGTGCAAAATACAATTTGAATGTATATTGTTTGAATTATCTTTCTTATTGTTTAGAACTATAGAACATAGGAGCATGAAGAGGCCACTCAGCCTTTTGGGTTTGCTCCTTCATGCAATGTGATCATGGCTGATTGTTATCAGTCCTCTGTTCCTACTTTTTACCCTTTGATCCCTTTAGCTCTTAAAAACTGGATCTAACTTTGTTGAAAACTATGGATGTTTTAGCTCTCCAGCCTAAGGCTACGGAAAAGCAACTGCTATCATAGTTGTACAGCATGGAAACAGACCCTTTGGTGTACTCCTAAGCCCATCTGGTCAAGGTCTCATTGTACTCTGAGATAACCTTCTTCACTGTCCACAAGACTATCAATTTTGGTGTCACCTACAAAATTACTAACCAATCCTCCTTTATTCACATCCAAGTCATTTGTGTAAATATCAAAAGCAGTAGACTGCTCTGTCTGACACACAGTAAGAGAGCAGTTTAGGTTAACTGTCATTCAGTTATATTTTTTCCTTTGACGTGGTCAGGTAGTTGAGCTGATTGCTGTGGAAGATGATATAATTGTGTGAAATTGGATTGAATGTACAGTACAGACAGGCCATTTGGCCCAATTAGTTTTTGCAAACACTTCTGTTATTAATAAGATTATTGAGCTGGAATCTCTATTTCAGTGGAGTTTTCATTTGCGAAACCTTCCCTACCCATTGTTGCATTGGCATGGATCTGGATATAATGTGACACCTCTTGTGCACCAAAGAAGAACAAGTTATTCAATGTTTTTTTAAATTTGATTGCATACAATGCAATGCAGTATTTGATTTTACTCTAATTGCACTGTTTGAATTTTGTAACACCAGTCTCAAATAGTCAATGACTAAAAAGTATTTCATGATGATTTCCAAAACCCTGATATGAAATTCTAATTGTTCCTTATTTTGCTTTTATTAAACAGACCAGTCAAACTTGCTTTTTCGAATCCTGTTGCTTTGGAAGCTTGTGATAAAAGAATTGAAGAGCTTTTCCATACTATCAACCTCCGTCCATCATTACGGCCAAACCTAAAAGTAAAAAGCCGAACCAACTGTCTGACCAAAAAAGGTGAAGTAGTTTTACAATTTTTTTGGTCACGTGGACCGACATGTGCAAACTGAATTTTACTTTTTTGTATGTGCCTGTCACTGTGTTTCCTCCAAAATATAATTTGTTAAAGCAATTTAATTAAACCCTGTCTGTACATTCCATTTCATTTCTAATAGCGATTCCCAGTATGAAAGTTAGACATTAATTTAATTTCATCTCTCGTGCATGGAACAAGCTACAAGTTTTATGCACTTGACATTTCAAATGAATTTTAATAGCAGAGTCTCCCAAGTTCCTACTGTCATTTTTGAGTAAGCACACTCAGTGCTGAATATGGATTTCAGCTGACACTGAGACAGAGTTTTCATTTGACATGTTTCTGACTTTGCTCCTTTTGGCCTGCATTTTGCAAGCAATCCAGTTGTGTCACTCCTCCTCCAGGGGGATATGTGAAAACCAGTCTCTGCAACTGCCATAGGTCCATGAAGAAATGGACCTATGTTGAGTTAAGAGCTGAAAATGTGTTGCTGGAAAAGCGCAGCAGGTCAGGCAGTATCCAAGGAGCAGGAGAATCGACGTTTCGGGCATGAGCCGTTCTTCAGGAATGAGGAAAGTGTGTCCAGCAGGCTAAGATAGAAGGTAGGGAGGAGGGACTTGGGGGAGGGGCGTTAGAATGTAGCCTCTACGTGAAGCCAACCATGCATTGCTCAAATGTTTGTTTATTTTCAATTCCATCTCAATGAAGTTTTCAGTACTAAAGGTGGAACATAGAATTTGTTATTTGTACAAGAGAATCACTGAGGTTCCTAATCTCTGGTAAAATTGAAAGAAGAGCAACAGGAACCCCAAACATGTCAGTGATTATTTGAAAGAAATGTTGTTTACTGTTTATTATTGGTTGAGTTACTCCTGTGTTTCTGCTAGCTGAGTGGAGACAGGTTTTGTTTCCACAGTGAAATGAGTTTTCTGTCCACGTAAACTTTTATGAGAAGCTAGTGTGATATCACAGGTGCAGCTACACCTGCTCTGATCGATCTGTGTCATATTTGCATTGGGAATATACACTTCATCCTGGGATTGCTCACCTTCGTTCTCCCACTCCTTTATTTCTGAGTTCCACAGTGGCTGGTCGATTAGTTTAGTTATCCAAGAATTCGGGAAAAAGGGCAAGAAAATCCTCGAAGTGAGGGTTGAGTTTAGTTGAGAGGGAGAGACAGACTCTGGTATTGTAACTAACCACTGATTTTAATCACATTTTCTTTTGTGCTTAAGCGAAGAGTGAGATGTTTCTGTATTTGGATCAACTCTATTTCACAGATGCAAAGTTAAATTCTTTCACTGCCCCAAGAATCAGTCCCAGCTCCTGGAAATTAACCCCTTCTTCATTTTGGCATTTGTTCTGTTTGCTACAACAACTATGTGGTTGAGTGTCACAATTACCTGAAGAATTGGGAACAATTTTTGTGTTTCTGGTTACTTGCTTGGATTGTGTCTGGTTGACACTGCCAATTAATGCTTGCTTGAGAACTCTCAAACCCAGTGCAGAAAGCACTATTTTGATCAGCAAACAGAGGAGACCCCATTCCATCAGGGTGGGGTAAATTTTAACCCGCTTCAGGTAAAAAGCTGATGTCTAACCCACTGTCACAGTAACTTTGATTTTATATGTGGTTCTCTTAATGGCTTGACTGAAATGAGAAACTTTTATCAGGAATTTACAGGCATCCCTGCAATCAAAGTCAAACTGGGATGATCAAATAACTGTTCTGTTTATGGTCCTGTTAAAACTGTTGACCATTCCTTGACTCAATTTTTTGGGATGGGGAAAATTCGTTCTACATTTGAATGACCCCCCCCCCCCCCCCCCTCCCTTTTGACCTGAATTGTTGAGGTCAGTCACTTAGCAGCCAATGAAATAGTTTTAGAATGTGTTTGCTATTGTAATATCAAAAAGCGCAACAGTTAATTTCTGTCACTGTACTCACAGACTTGAGAATTGTGGTTTCTTTGCCCTATCCTTTTCCCCCTCTGCAGAAATTAACCCACAGCTTGAGTATGCATTTCAATATAAAAATTGCATGCATTGACTAATCAGTTTGTGACTGAGATTGTTCATAACTCAGCATGTGAATACTAATGATGTTTCTTACTGTGCTTCTCTTCTACTTTCAACAATCCTCCACAACAGTTGTAGAGGATGTTTGGAAGCAAACAACTTTACTGCAGCTGCTACATTTAATTCACCTTCCCATCTTGGACAACATCCTGGAATCTCCAATGAAAGCAAAACGAAGACGACTAGTTCAGTTCAATCAGAAAATTGACCTTGTTATCTCCAACACGTTCCTGGATCGAGAGGTTTCTCAGAGCCTAAATCTGCCCTAGTTAGTATTTGCAAATACCTTTGTATCTCATTCAAAGAATTAGGAACAAATAGCATTTAAGTGTAATAAGTCTGTGATCTGAAGTATTGCCTTAATCTTTTACTGTGCAGAGGAGATGAAATTACTGGAAAATCTGTCATAAATCTCTTTCCATTTATTAGCTATTTGGAAAAAAATGAGACATTGCATGCGGTGTATGCAAAACCTGAAAAACATCTTCAAATGAGCTTCTTCACATCTCGCTACTCTCTTGCTCACCCTCTTACATTTGTATGTGTTACTTTATAGCTGAAAATGTGTTGCTGGAAAAGCGCAGCAGGTCAGGCAGCATCCAAGGAGCAGGAGAATCGACGTTTCGGGCATAAGCCCTTGAAGAATTCTCCTGTTCCTTGGATGCTGCCTGACCTGCTGCGCTTTTCCAGCAACACATTTTCAGCTCTGATCTCCAGCATCTGCAGTCCTCACTTTCTCCTATGTGTTACTTTATGCAAAGTTCAAGTAATTTGGTAAAATCAAAGAGGACTAATTTTCACTCGGGTTTTGTAGAAGCTATTTCATCCAAATTCGTTGTGGGGTATTAACATATCAGAAATTTTGTGCACATGATTCTAGAAATGAGAGATACAGGAATGGGATGAGAACAGACAAATTGGGATTGTTCTTTTGCGAACAAAGAAGACTGAGAAGCGATTTGGTCAAGGTAACACATTAAAGTGTAGGCAGAAAAACTGTACTTGCAATGTCTCAAAGACCAAAGAACACAGATTTAAGATGATTGATAGAAGAGCCAGAGGTAATATGAGGAAAAATCTTCCATGTATAAAGCGATTAGGATCTAGCGTGCACTGCCTGATGGTGGTGGACACAGATTCAATCATAGCTTTTAAAAAGGGGTTGAATAAATATTTGAAGAAGGGAAAATAACGGGGATATGGGAAAAAAAGGCAGGGAACTAGAACTAACTGGACTGATCTTGAGATGACCTGGCACAGATTTAATGGGCTGATAAGTTAATTTCTATGTTAAACTATTCTTTGAACTAGTCACAGAAACCCTCCAGAAAAAAGGCCAACCCTGACATTTGTGCACTGGAATATATTGCGTCTCTGTCAAGATAAACCATGTGTGAGACATGCTTCCTCAGTCTGTGTTGGTTTGGTTTGTATCCACAGTACTGATAAGTGGTTCGCAGTTGCAGTCGATTGCCTGGAATATTTCCCAGATGAGGTGATTGTGCACACGAGTGAACTGTTATCTCAGATCGCAAATGACAGGGAGGCTGCAGAAAAATACAAACGAGTGCTGTTTGAAACTATAGTGAAGCACTATAATCAGAACAAGGAGCCACTTCTCTGCGATCGATATCGTGACATATATGCCGGGATCATTCAACTTCTTGGTAAGGAATTTGTTTTGTAGAGCTGTGTAAAGAATACAAATGTTGGTGATTTGGCCCTAAATTATGGAACAACATGTTACTGTATTTGGATCAGCTCTATTTCACAGATGCAAAGTTAAATTCTTTCACTGCCCCAAGAATCAGTCCCAGCTCCTGGAAATTAACCCCTTCTTCATTTTGGCATTTGTTCTGTTTGCTACAACAACTATGTGGTTGAGTGTCACAATTACCTGAAGAATTGGGAACAATTTTTGTGTTTCTGGTTACTTGCTTGGATTGTGTCTGGTTGACACTGCCAATTAATGCTTGCTTGAGAACTCTCAAACCCAGTGCAGAAAGCACTATTTTGATCAGCAAACAGAGGAGACCCCATTCCATCAGGGTGGGGTAAATTTTAACCCGCTTCAGGTAAAAAGCTGATGTCTAACCCACTGTCACAGTAACTTTGATTTTATATGTGGTTCTCTTAATGGCTTGACTGAAACGAGAAACTTTTATCAGGAATTTACAGGCATCCCTGCAATCAAAGTCAAACTGAGAAGATCAAATAACTGTTCTGCTTATGGTCCTGTTAAAACTGTTGACCATTCCTTGACTCAAATTTTTTGGGATGGGGTAAATTCGTTCTACATTTGAATGCCCCCCCACCTTTTGACTTGAATTGCTTGAGAATGGTAAATCTTAGCTAATAATATGTTTCAAATTTCAATGACTCAGCGAATATGTTCATTTAAAATAATGAGAAAGCTGTATATATCATGGGCGGCATGCAAGTAATGTTTATTGACTGGTTGCCGACTGAAAAAAAAAACCTCAGTTACAGTGTCTGTATTAAACAAATCTTTGTGCTCTTTCTGCCTTTGCTGTTGTCCTTTTTTTTTGTTAAACACATTTTTAATTATATCTGCATCACTATTTCCCCTGCCCCAATACTGTTATGTTGTGCTTTGTGTTGGTCTCATCTGTTTTCTGTCTTACCCTTTTGTGTGCCACACTCCAAACTGTGTCTGTTAGGTTCTCGCCAATCATGCCCTATTGATGCGTTAAATATATCGTTTTGCCTTTGTAAGAAAATGGGAAGAAGTCAGGATAGGGTGAGCTGTTGGGAAAGTACAGCAACATTAATGACTGAATGAAAAGGTGGAGGGTGAAGTTTAAGGAGGACACCTTCCTGTGATTAGATTGGGGTGGGGGAATGGGGTGTCCAGTGGTAACGATGCCAACAGTGAGGATTCAACTGTCGGAAGGGAGCAAACTAACAAGCCTGAGATGTTGTGGAGCAGAATGCTGGACATGTGATTAATTGTGTTAATGAGATCTGGGAATGCTGGGGTAAGCAAATAGTTGTGAACTTTCAGTCTGAAGCTTGAAAAACTTCATTCTGACCTGTAAAGGCATACCTGCATAAAAAAGGGAAGAAGGGCTTATGCCCGAAACGTGGATTCTCCAGTTTCTTGGATGCTGCCTGACCTGCTGTGCTTTTCCAGCAACACATTTTCAGCTAAAGAAGGGAAACCCAATGGAACAGGGGGGGGATTGAGGGGTTACAAGTGGTTGAGAAGCACCAGAGTGAGGGGACTGCATTATCTGTCTTTTGGTAATCTGGACTAAATAGTTCTGATTTAACTTAGCTGTCTATTTAGCTGCTTTGTAATTTGATCCAATATTAGAGGTTTTGTAGAACAGGAACCATCTATGAACAGAGAAACAGTTTTAAACTTGCTGATTAGCGATGAAATTAGAGGTGTATGAGGTTTTAACCGTGTTTGCCCTCACCCACTCTTCTCCCAGACTGGCAGGGAAAGAAACAAATGGGGAAATGTGGGTTTACACAGGAACCAGGAATCCACTGAGATTGATGAGCAGTCTCTTATTGTGACCTGCACCAGACTGGCACTGGCTGGAATAAGAGCCAACATGATTAATAATCAAGCAAACCTTCAATGACCAAAGGTGAATGAATCTCAATTACCTGGTAACCCATAATGAGGAATCAAAAAAAGCCATAATGTCTGATTAATTTTGAGTTTTGGTTTTAGGAAGTTACCAAACCAGGACTGAGAAGTAACAGGAAATTAGCAAAGTAAAACTGAGTTGTAACAGGAATAAATCACATGATTTTAATAATTTTCTTTGAGAAAAAGATCTTTCCACAACTTTAAAATTACCAAGTACCTCAGCTTCAGGTGTCGTCGCTGTATAGTAACTGCAACAACATGCAGACTAAGCAGTCTTAACGTTGCACAATTTCCTTTTAACAGTGGTGGAAGATAAAGTGCCACATCAAAGATTATTGCAAAAAACAGAAGTTATGGTGCAGTCGATAGGATCTTGGCATGGAAGGAAGATTGATTGGCTATCAGGAAACAGGCAGTATGTGTAAACTTGTCTTTTTGTGACTGGTATGCCACAGGTCTCAGTGCTGGGGCCTCAGCTGTTCATAACTTATTCAACAATTTGGATGAAGGGGAGGAAGTTATGATTGTCAATTTGTGATAAGACAAGTGTAAGAAAGTTGGTTGTGGAGACCGCATAAAGCTCACAAAAAATATTAATGGGTTAATTGAGTGAGCAAAGATGTGAAATTCTCTTTTATGGCAGGCAGAATTTTAAATAATCATCTCAAATGGTGAGACATTGCAGAACTCAGATGCTGAAGATTTAGGGTGTCCTTGTGCATGAAGCTTAAAAGGCTTGCATGCATTATATGCCAGTAAAGCAAGTAATTGGATCATAGAATGTTATATAATTTATCACAAGGTGAATAGAATACAGACTTGAGTTTATGCTTCAGTTATTTAGGGCACTGTTGAGATCTTATTTGCAGTACTGTGCATTGTATTGGTTGCCTGATTTTATGAAGGATCTAAATGCATTGGAGGCAATTCAGAAGAGAAATATATGGAACAGGCAGGTTGTATTATGAGTAAAGAATCCTGAAGCATTTTGACAGGGTAGATATGGGAAAGGTGTTTCTCCTTAGAGAAGCTACAAGTCGGGGTCACTTAAAACATGGGTCAGCCATTTAAAAAAAGAGATGAGGCAAGACCTTTTTCTCTCAGTAGTTCATGGGTGTTTGGAACTCTTTTCCTGGAAAGGTCATGGAAGCAGAGTCCTATGTTTTGAAGGCAAAGGTATGTAGATTTTGTTAAGCAAGATTGGGAAAGTTTATCAGGTATGGGAGGGAATATGGATTTGAGAATACAATCAGATCAGCCATAATTTCTTTCAAACTCGTGATGACGGCATCACTAGCTAAACCAGCATTTATAGCCCATCCATAGGAGTCAATCATATTACTTTGGAGTCACATGTAGGACAGACAAGGTAAAGATGGCAGTTTTCTTTCTTAAAGGACATGGGTGAACCAAATGGGTTTTTTGGACAATTGACAATGAATTCGTAGTCATGATTAGATTTTTAATTCCAGATTTTTATTGAACTCAGATTCCATCATCTGCTTTGGTGGGATTGAAACCCAGCTCTTCAGAGCATTTACCTGGGTTTCTGGATTAAATTCAATGACAATACCGTTGCCTCACATTGAATAGCAGGGCAAACCCGAGGGGCTGAATGGCCTGTCCTGCTCATGATTCTAATATTTGTATGGCATAACACTTCCATCATACGAAAAAAATCACTAATTAAAACATTTCTGTACAAAACTGTAGAAAGTGGTAAGCCTGGACAAGCTTTGGAAGCGGCCCAACTTTGTATTCGGTTGTTGGAGCCGAACTGGAGAGAGGAGTTGAACAGGTTGCTGTCGTTCATGGCTGTTTCTGGAACCCCGGATGCCTGCATACTGCAGAAACAGGTTTATCAGTGTTTTAAAACTCATTGGTGACAAACTAGATAAGAAAAGTATGACTTGAAAATATATTCTAAAGCAATTTTCAAATATTTCTCAACAAAAGACTTATTTTTTGACGAAATATTTCATTTTCAGGTAAGTCTAAAGGCCAAGAGAAGAAATGTGTCAGGTCATCAAATTTGAGTTTGAATTTTTGAATTGGCTTTATTGTCACATGTACTCACTCACGAGTAAAATGAAAAGTTTACAATCTGCCACTTCCCGCACCATTTTAGGTACAAAAATACCTAGGCATGGAATCTTGAATCACAGCAGGAAATTAAGCAAATTAAACATTGCAGATCCTCTTAGTACAAGGTAGAAAAACAAAGAGTCACAGCGAATAGTGCAACATTACAGTCCGTAAGCGCGTGGTCGTGCTGGGCTCGCACCCCTCACAAGGACTCAGCCTTGCCCCTACCATTACCCTGGGGCTGCCCACTCCCCCACTCCCCGCCCGGGGGCTGTCCGCTCCCCCTCTCCCTGCCCCGGGGCTGCCTGCTCCCCCTCCCCTCTCCCTGCCCCGGGGCTACTCACTCCCCCACTCCCTGCTGCTTGGGATGATTGCCTTGTGTAGAGACTAAATGAAAGTGACTGTTGTCCAGCCATTTATACCTAAAGAAAACAGTCAGCTCAGTGATGAATCCCAAAATGAAATTTGGGCTCAAAAGAGAAGTAATTTTTTACTGCACCTTGGATATCCTTGGGGATCTCAAAACACACTTTTACAGCCAGTGAAACAATTTTCATGAAGTGTAATCCGTGAAGGAAATGCATCAGCCTATTTATACCTCGAAATGTTCCATAAACAGCCAGATAAATGTCTGGAAATCTGCTTTAAGTGATCTTAGTTGAGGAATAAATATCGATGAACGTACCACTTTCCCCCTCATTTTCAGTTAAATAGCCCCTAGAGGAATTTTTTACACCCATCTGAGAGAGTTGACATGATCTCTCGTTAATATCTCACCTGAAAGATGGCACCTGTGACATTAGAGAGTAGTAGTAGCACTCTCTACTACTTTGGGAGAGTTCGCATCAAGCTGTCAAACCCTATATTTAAATGGTGTGAGTGTTTGCATGTGTATGTATTTGAAATTGTTTGATTTTACTTGCTGATGAAAAGTTGTCTTTGAAACAACACAGTAACCAGCCTGCATAATAGCTCCAGTTGTTCACAGTGTTAAATGTCACACTTTGATGCTGCCCTAAATCCATCCTAATTTTCATTATCAATTATTCATCAGTTGGTAGCATGAACCAAAAGCAGGAAATTTTACAAGATGATGTATTAACATGTCAGGACAAAAAAATTGAAAGATTGTCTGCAATTCGCATTGCATAATTCATTGGTTAATATTGTGTTGTATTCTTCAGGTATGCAGTACTGATACATACCAGAGGTTAAAATGTTGGCTAAACAGTCTAGGCACGAGCTTTTCTGGTTTTTGCTGCTTCTCCCCAGAAGTGTTATTGCATGCCATCAACTCCAATCTCACTGATTATTTGTTCCCTATAATTACCTTCAACTAACATATAACAATCGTCAGTTCCATCGTTCCATTTGGCTTCAGGCATTCCTGTCAGACTCTGGTACATAATAACCGGCACATCCTAATGTACTTGGTGGTGTGAGTAATTGAAGAAGTAGCATGTGGTATGTGCATCATGCTGGGGGGGAAACAGCTTAGTATTAATTTATGGTGTCAGAAAAGATCCCATAATGTTATTTGAAAACAGTAAGAATCCACTCCAGTGTTCTCATCATTGTTTATTCCTCAAAAAAAACCCTTAATAATTGAAGCATAAACAGTTTGCAGCTTGTGAGAGTTTGCTGTGTACAAGTTGGTTGCTGACTTTCTTAACCTAACAGTCGCCGTACCTGAAATGTTATATCACCATAGTCTTACCAGACCATAGAGGCTGCTCTCTCATTAGAGAGAAGCGACTGGTGGTGATTTAACCTGAGGGCCATCAGACCTCAGGCAAGGCAAGAGGTTGAGAAGCAGAGTCCTTCATGGTAACCTCCAAACTGGTGATGGGAATTGAACCCACACTGTTGGCGTCATATGCTCTGCAAACCAACAATCCAGCCAACTGAGCTAAACAGATTCCCACTTAAAATGTATTTCATTGGCTGTAATAAGGCTTGTCGGTCCTGGCATTCATTCCAGTTTGTTCTTCCTTTCTGCTATGTCCTGCCACCATTGCCTTGATGATCTTGCTGTTTGACCATTAGAATTGTACGCTGTGGTCTGGCTTTGGCTGTACCAGCGCTTGACCAGACTCTCGCTCACTCCTCAGTCTTGTGCCTTACAGTTCTGACTTATGATGATTTCTATTTTGTAGAACACCAACAGAACTGTAATAAGGAAAACATTTACCAAAGCTATCGTACAAAGCAAATCTCTAACAAAAACACAAGCTGAAGAACTGGTCATATTCCTAGTGGATAATCACACTGAGCTCTTCAAGGTACAGTAGTGTGAGAAAGGTTGACTGCTTATATAGGAAGGAATATTCTTGGATATTTTCAGTATCCCAATGATGTCTGTAACTGACTGTTGATTCCTACTTGAAAACTCTGGGATAGTTCTTCCACTTCCCAGGAAGCATGTGAATACAACCTGACTTGGTTCAGGCAAGAGGCTGTCAGTAGGGGAGTGATTTTATTTTAGGTGGGGGAATCATAGAATCCCTACAGTGTGGAAGCAGGCCCTTCGGCCCAACATGTCCTACTACTCTATATTTACCCCTGACTAATGCTCCTAACTTAAACACCCTTGAACATTATGGGCAATTTAGCATGGCCAGTTCACCTAACATGCACATCTTTGGACTGTGGGAGGAAACCCATGCAGACACATGGAGAATGTGCAAACTCCACACAGACAATCGCCCACGGCTGGAATCGAACTTGGGTCCCTGGTATTGTGAGGCAGCAATGCTCACCACTGAGCCACCGTGTTGGGGGTGGGGTGTGCTGTGCTGTCTCCCCCAAGAATGTCAATTTGTTATTCTTGAAAAAAGGAACTCTGTAGAATTATGTAGAAGATAATTTGGTCGAGCCAAGTCTGTGCTGATGTCCACCCCAGCTCCAGGGGATGATGTTTGTTTGAACATCCCCTGTTGATTTCAACTTGGAGGCTGCTTGACTCCAGGAAGTCCCTCCTCATCATTTTACAAGCTTTCCATTTCCTATGTTGTTCGATTGTCTGTTTGAGCTTGGGCTTGAATGAACGAGAATTATCTGCAGTTGATCTTTGTGAAACTGGAAGCTATTCCATCAGATCAACAAAAATGCTACATGCATTGCTCCTGACATCTGGAGATCATTGCATGCTTCCCATATTTGTGCACTTTCAGGCAGGACCTCTGATCCTGGCTGGAACAGTGAAGCCTCAGTGCAACCATCAGGAGTAGACGAGTAAAGAGGTATGTCAGTGAGGATGTAGCTACATTTTAGTCACTGCTTCACTCACGTTCAGTTTTCGAAAGTTTAAAGTCTTTTCAGTCGGCAGGATATTCCATTCCTGAGAACACCCTCCAGTGCTGAAATTTGCGGATGTGAAGTTCATTAAAAGTGGGTTTAAAATCGTAACTTTTTGCTCGTGGGTGTTGAATTTTGTTACTTTTGTTTTGGTGTGCAGAGGCGAATTTGTGATTTGTGAATTTGCTAATACAGAGGAATTAGTGTAGTTGTGTCAGTGTCATTTGTTGTCCTGCACTCAGCAGTGACTTGGAACTCATGCATGCTCCCTTTTCTTGTATTAGGTTCAAGTTGCAGCACACCAGTTTATTCTGGTTAATGAAGTTGTTTTCCATTCCAAATTTACAAATCAAGTATAAAAAAAACGCAGGGATAAGTTCACTAGAATGAGTTGGCCCCTTAACCTGATACTTGTACTTGGAATAGATTTTGAGAAATTATGGTTTCTAACTTGTTAAATTGTATTTTTTATTTTAGTACCTAAACCAAATTTTATTTTTGAGGTAAACGAAATGAATTCTCAAACAGCACTAAGGTGAAGTGCAACAACTTAATGTTTTATTCCTGTTGTGTTTTTCAACTCCCTAGATCCCTAGTTCTCTGCTTCAGATGGTCAGGAAGAAGCTTCTTTTCCTTCAAGGAGGAGGGGATCCCAATACTTCCTCAGGTACCTCAGGCATATACTAATATAAGCATGGAGGAGTATTTGATTCCCTTCGTTGTCTTAAATTCTCTCAGCAATACACTTCTTGATAAGAACATAAGAACTCTGAGCAGGAGTAGGCTGTCTGACCCTTTGAGCCTCCTCCACCATTCAGTAAGATCATGGCTGATCTTTTCATGGACTCAGATCCACGACCCGCCCTCTCATTGTATCCCTTGGTTCCTTCACTGTTCAAAAAAAATTATCTACCTTAGCTTTAAAAACATTTATTCAAGTAGCATCAACTACTTCACTGGGCAGGGAATTCAACAGATTCACAACCCCCTGGGTGAAGAAGTTCCTTCTTAATTCAGTCCTAAATCTGCTCCTCTTAATTTTGAAGCTATGCCCTCTTGACCTAGTTTCACCTGCCAGTGGAAACATCCTCTGTACATCTATTTTATACATTCCCTTCATAATTTTATGTTTCCGTAAGATCCCCCCTCATTTTCTGATTTCCAATGTATGTAATCCCAGTCTACTCAGTCTCTCCTCTTAAGCCAACCTCCTCAACTCTGGAACCAACCTAGTGAACCTCCTCTGCACCCCCTCCAGTGCCAGGACATCCTTTCTCAAGTAAGGACACCAAAACCGCACATAGTTCTCCAGGTGTGGCTTCACCAGCATTCTATACAGCTGCAACATAACCTCCCTGCTTTTAAACTCAATCCGTTTAGCAGTGAAGAACAAAAATTCCATTTACTGCTTTAATTACCTGTGGCACCTGCAAATCAACCTTCTGTAATTCATGCACAAGGACACTCTGCACAGCAGTGTGCTGCAATCCTTTTTACTGTTACTCCTAACAAAATGGATGACTTTACATTTATTAACATTGTATTCCACCTGCCAGACCTTTGCCCACTCACTCAATGTATCTACGTTCCTTTGCAAAGTTTCACAGATGTCTGCACACTTTGCTTTACCACTCATCTTAGTGTCATCTGCAAACTTTGACAACCTACATGTGGTCCCCAATTCCAAATCATCTATACAAGTTATGAATAATTGCTGTCCCAACACTAATTCCTGAGGCACATCACTAGTCACTGATTGCCAACCAGAATAGCACTCATTTATCGTTGCTTCCTGTTAGGCAACCAATCCAATATCCGTGCTAATGTTTTACCCGTAAAACCATGCAGCTTTATTTTATGTGGCAGCCTCTTGTGCAGCACCTTGTCAAAGATCTTTTGGAAATCGAGGTACACCACAATTGACTGAAATAAACTGATTTATTTTGGTCCTTCATGTATAGATATCACTGGGGCTGGGTAAGCATTTATTGCCCATCACTAATTGTCCTGGAGAGGAAGGGGTGCGCTTCCTTTTGAAACATTGCTGTAGGTATATCCATGAAGCTGTTAAGGAAATGAAGATTTGGACCTAGTGACAGTGAAGGAACAGTGATATATTCCCAAGCCAGTAACTCAGAAGAATGTGCAGTTGGCGGTGTTTCAGTGTAGATATTGCCTTTGTTCTTCTCTATGGAAGTGGGTCGTGGGTTTAGAAGGTGCTGTCTGAGGAGCTGGGATGAATTTTTGCGGTGCGTCATTTTGGTGGTCACTGCTGCTATTCAGTCTGCTGCACTGTTGCCTCACTCTTTCAAATGGGGCCATGGTGTCAAGGGCAGGCATCCTTACCTAATGTCTGGAACCCAGCTCTTTGTCCATATTTCAATCAGGGCTGTATTGAGATCAGGAGTTTGTATCTTGCAGAATCCAAACTGATCATCAGTAACTAGGCTATTGCTCAGCAAGTGCTGCTTGATAGCATCATTGACGTCACCTTCTGTAGATGATGGGATAGAATTGGCTCAGTTGGCAGAATGCAAAACCTGGCAGTTCCTTAGATTAAAATGCAGTTGCCATGCTTTGTCCATTCATCTAATCTATCAATATCCTGTTGTAAGTTTATACTGTCGTCAACACTATTTATGATGCAACCCAATTTTGTGTCTGCAGCAAATTTGGATATTTAACTTTTTCTGCCTTTATTTAAGCCATTAATGAATATTGTGAATAATTGAGACCCTGATACAGATCCCTGCAAGACATGACTCGTTAATCTTGCCAATTTGAATATTTACCCATTATTCCAAATCTGTTTTTTTGCCACTCAACCAATTTCTTGTCCCTAGTAATAATTTACCCTCAGTTCCATGGGCTTCCATTCAAGCTAAGTCTCTTGTGTGGGACTTTATTAAAAGCCTTCTGGAAGTTTACATAAACCACATCCATTGACCTATTCCTGTCCACCAGCTGTGCCACCTCTTAAAAAAACTGACCTACCCTTAATAAAACCATACTGACGCTCCCTGATTAGGTAAAGGTCAAGGTTTTCATTTAACTTCTTGATTATAGACTCCCAACAATTACCCCGCCGCCCCCCGATAGATATAAGGCTAACTGGTCTGTTATTCCCTGATTTCACTCTGTCACCATTATTAAAGAGTGAGTGACATGAACACATTTTCAGTCTAGGGGTCAAACTCCTAAATCCAGGGAACTTGGAAAGATTGTGGTAAGGACATCAGCAGAGTGCTCTCCTACCTCCTTTAACACCATTGGATAAAAACCATCAGGTCCAGGGATTTGTCACTCTTCACTTCCATTAATTTACCCAATATTGATAATTTACTTGAGCTAAATTTATTTAGACCCTGTCCCTGATTCTCTGTTAATCTCAGAATAAAATCTAGGCTGGTGCTTTTTATTTTGTTTTAATTCAATGTGGCAGTCTTTCACTGAAACATAGGCATACAAGGCTACAGGTTTGGTTTTAACAATAAAACAGAAGTTTATTATACAAAAGGGGGAAAAAAACTAAACAAGCTATCTGCATTGAATATGTTTTGAAGATGTCTAAAAATGTTGCAGAATAAAATCTTATCTTCCCAGTCTCAATACTTTGCATTTAATCAACATCTAGAGAAACTTCCTTCCTTTGCAAGTCTGTCTGTTGATGTTATTGCTTCTTTACAGTTCTAGTTCTGTGAGCTATGAAGGCTTTTTCTTTGAGATCTCAGTTGTAATCGTAGGACTTGCTCAACTTTGAAGTATTTTTGGAGATTTTGAACTAAACATTCTTGGTTTGTTAGCTTTCACAAATCTTGTGTTAAGTTATTCCTTTGTTGATCTGAACAATGAGTAACTGTTTTTGCATCTAACTTCAGTCAGATCTTTTTCAAACTGACTTCAGAAGCTTTTAACTCAATGTTTATAAAATTGCTTATCCCAGCTAATGGCTTCATGTTTTATTCTTCTGTCAAAGCCCCAAAATATCAACAAATTTGGTTCCAAAAACTCTGACTTAGTTTATGATTAAACTAGTTTACTCAGTGGACCGACCCCATATGCTAGCAATTAGAATCCAAGTTGTTAAATTTAAAAACAATTAAAGGATGAATGGTAGTTTATCATTAAGATCATCAAAAGTTATTTGGAAAAGGCAGGCAATTGGAGTTTTGGATTTATCAGTTCAGCCATGAGGTCATTGAATGGCAAAGAAAATTTGGGGACTAAATGGCCAATTTCTATTCCTGTGTTTTATGGTCAAAAATATGATAATTGCATTTGCATCTGTACCTTTCATCACACTGACATCCATGATGCTGGGGACATCCAGAGGAGGTTGTAACGGATCATCACTTGGCAAAGATTGATACAAATCTTTGAGCCTTATCACACAGTCCATTGAACCTGTTTTGCATGCTAAATACATGTACGTTGCACCTCTCAAATCATCTTGATTGGTTGTTAGTCAATTAGTTAATTATTCTGAAGTGCAGTCATGGTTGGCATGTACAACAGCCAGCTTATTTATAGCAAGGTCACAGCATGAGGCGACATAGATTTAGGGCAGATGTCAGAGGTAGTTTCTTTACTCACAATAGTAAGGGCGTGGAGTGCACTGCCTGTAACAGTAGTAGACTCGCCAACTTTAAGGGCATTTAAATGGTCATTGGATAAACATACAGATGAAATGGAATAGTGAAGGTTAGATAGGCTTCAGTTGGTTCCACAGGTCGGTGCAGCATCGAGGGCCGAAGCGCCTATACTGTTCTAAACAGCAAATGAAATGAACAACCAGATGACAATTGAGGTTGGTTGTGAGGCACTCCCCTCATTCTTTGCCATAGAATCTTTTTTTAATATCCACTAGAACTGGCACATGGAACCCACAGTTTTAATGTCTTATCTGAAAGATGTTGCCTTTATAAATACAGAATCCTTCGCTTAGTACCAGCTTGAATTATGTGAAGGCAAAGACAATCTGATCATGACGAAATGTCTCAACTGCATATTAGCAGATGTCACTGTTACAAACTTGATGTCATGAGATTAGTAAGATTGAGCTTGTATCTGAGCTAATTTCGATACAGACTATAAAATGCTGAGAATCCCTTGAAATTGCTTGTTTGAAGATCTGGTGGCTGAAACTGAAACGCAAAATTGATGTGAAAGTGCAAGACGAATAATCGTGGCTGGTGTCTTTGCAAATTTAGGAACTGGTTGACTTCCTGATCTTCTGGAATGGGTAGTTTCATTCGGGGTAGGGTGTGCAGAAGAAACTTTTATAGCATTCCAAAACTGATTGGATAAATAATTCAAAAAATATTTAAAACTATTTTAAATCAGAACAATTTCCCTTTGGAAGAGATAATGCTACAACCAACTTCTGCCGTTTTCCAGACTGTTTCCTTTGTTTCTCACTACTTTCTCTGAAACTCTTAAATCCAAATTATCATCTCACTTGACTTTTGTAGCAAGAATCAGTGTCCATATTTTGATGCTTCTTGTCGCTGCTTCCAGATGGGATGCTTTGGGAATTTTCAATGTTGAGCTGCCACCGAAGTGTTGTAGAGTGCTTGTTGAAGAGGAATGAATGACTTATGGGAATTGTGAGGAACATTGCATTGTCTGCACTGCCACACAGTGCCTTGGAGAAGCTACTGCATTCTAATTGTCATTTCAGCTGATCAGAGGCAAGAACTAGCGTCTATAATAATTGTTGAGCAAGACATTTTTTTGCTAAGTCTGAAAAATAAGTTGACACTACAGCACAGTACTGAGAGTGTTGATTACAGCTTTTATTTGAAACCTTAAAGACCTGTTTGCCTGTTATGATAATTCAAATGGATTTTTAAGTTCCCATGGCACAAATAAAGCACAGGAATATGAGCATGCTGATCAGCCACTCTGTATTGTCCCTTCATTCCAGTGCTTTCCACTCTTTTAACCACTGTTACCTCACTTCAAAAGCTGCCAACATCATCAAAGACCCATCCCACTCCAGTAATGTCCTCCGACAATGTCTTCTGTCAGGCAGAAGATACAAAAACTTGAACACATGCTCCAGCAGGTTCAGGAACATCTTCTCTGCTGTTATTAGACTGATGAATGGACTCTGTAACTTCAAATGTTGGTCTTGCCTCATGCATGTCCTGTGCAGTGTAATTTGTATGCCTCACTCTGTCCAAGTTTTTTTTCACCCAATTATCTGTACATCCTTGCTTACTATGATCTGCCTGTACTGCTCGCAAACAAAGCTTTACACTGTACTTAGGTAGACATGACAGTAAATCAAATCAAATTTCAAGGCTTTAAAATTGTCACCTCTGTGAGAACTGAGAACGCAGAATGGAGGGACACGACCACAGCACCACAAGAGGGCAAAATATTTTTGTC
This sequence comes from Chiloscyllium plagiosum, assembly GCF_004010195.1. Taxonomy (NCBI): domain Eukaryota; kingdom Metazoa; phylum Chordata; class Chondrichthyes; order Orectolobiformes; family Hemiscylliidae; genus Chiloscyllium; species Chiloscyllium plagiosum. The sequence continues at coordinate 64,970,630 of NC_057728.1, read as the reverse complement.
CGCAAAATTCTTGGCTTATGATTTTCTCCATGTGATTATGATGAAGTGGGACAACATGTAAGCACAACGAGCACGGTGCAGAATACTGAAAGGGAGTCAGAACTATTGCTATCTCTGAACTTGTGACCCCACTTGGGGTCTCAACTCTCACTTTGGGAAGCTCTGCTCTATTCAATCTGATCTTAGTTTATTACCTTGGTTCCATATGTTTTAATATTTTCATCCAACGAAAATCTATCAATTTCATAGTTATTAAATTTTAAATTTACCCCCATTTTGGCAGACTCTTTTGGGAAAGAGTGCCGTATGAAGAAATGCTTCCTAATAGTATCCCTGAATGGATAAGCTGGGACTTTTCACTGGAACATCAAAGGTTGAGAGGCAACCTTATCGAGGTTTTATAAAATCCTGAAGTGTATAGATAAGGTGAACGGCAGGTATCCTTTCTCTAGGGTGGGGGATTTGAAGACTATGGGCATAATTTTAAGGTGAGAGGAGGAAGATTCTAAAAACATGAGCAATTTTCTGTGGAAAGACGTTCCAGAGAACGTGGTGAATGTGGGTACAGTAGAACGTTTAAAAGACATTTGGACAAGTACATGAATAAGAAATGTTTAGAGGGATATGGTCGAAACGCGGCCAGATTGGACTTGCTCAGTTTGGAATTATGGTCGGCATGGACTAGTTGGACCAAAGGGTCTGTTTCTTTGCTGTATGACTCTAGTATATCAACTCCACTGTGTGTTAACAATCCTTCCTCAACTTTTTCGCAAAACATTGTTTGATTTGTTCATTTTCTGAATTTTGCTGTGTACAAATGGGCTACTATTGCATTTGCCTACGTAACAATGTGATGGTATTTTGAAAGTCATTCACCAAAAGTAAAATGGGTAGAATGTCACAGAGATGTGACCAGATCCTACATAAATGTAAGTTACTTTACATCATTATTACATTGTCTATTCTCTGCAAAAAAAAAACTTGATAATTTTGATTGCTTATTTTCTGCCAGGTTTTACATTCTGCCAGCACGTAACACAGAAAGAATTTGAAGAGCAGAAAGACAAGACCACCATGGACCAACTTAAGCAGTTAGTCCAAGAGATCAGTCAAAACTCCAACACATCTGCAAAAGAGAGAAACAGACTGCTTGAGGAATTCCAGAAACAACACCCATCAGTGTTTGTTCAACGCTACTCAAATATCATTTAGGAGGAGAATATCAGTGAGATTATTGCTGTTTCTTTTGAACAGATAGCATTTTGAATGAATGCAAGAATTTTCTTGAGCTGGCCATTTGGCATCTGTGACAGTGATGTTTCTAATCACCTGGCTCAGATGTTATTATGCACCTCTGGAGCAAGTGGGCCTTGAACCCAGGCTTCCTCTTCTAGAAGTAGGGACACTACAAGTGCACCACAAGAGGGCAAAAATATTCTTATTTGACAAAAATCTTGGTTTATGATTTTCTCCATTTGATTGATTTACATTGATTTGCACTAAATGTAACAACTAAAACTATCAGTTTGTCTTTGTTGGAATGTTTCATTTTATGCTACTGATTATGTTGTGTCTGAGGTTTTTTAGTGGGAACAATTGTTCACCCTTTGTATACAGGAATTGACACATCAGGCTGCTCTTCTGAGTTTGCACTACCATTTGGGAGGCTCATCTGACTGCATTGATTTCTGGCTGGGCAGTCAACTGGTGGGGTTCTGTGCCAGCAGTGTGAACATATTACTGTCTCCTGTCAAATGAATCTTTGGCCATCACAGGGATATGAAACAAACTTAGTTAGAGACAAAAAAAACCCTGCAGATGTTAGAATCCAAAGTAGAGAGGCAGGAGTGTTCTTTCAGCCTCCTGCCTGTCTACCAGGGATTTGAAAGGCAAGAGACGTTTTCTATGAACTATGAGGCTGTTATTACGAGGATCGAGTGGACTTGGGTTGAAGCTGGCCACCTGTGTTGTATGATGTTCCTTGCTCTGGAGTTTTGACATTTCCTCTTCATTTAAGCTCTGTATCTATGAAATTCTCAAACAAATAGGATGAGGATGTGATTGCAAAATCTGACGGAGTGCAAAGAGTCAAAATGTGCTCAACTAATTGGCATCAAGTGTTTTCTAGATAGCTGCATTTAATAAAAATAAATAATTAACACTAATCTTACTCTGGAAATAGGTTTGCGAGAAGGTTTGTTTTCAGATGTTTTGTCACCATACTAGATAACATCATTAGTGAGCCTCTGGGTGAAGCGCTGGTGGCATGGCCTATTTTCTGTTTGTGTTGAGGTTTTTTTGGGTTGGTGATGTCATTTCCTGTTATTTTTCTCAGGGGTGATAAATGGGATCCAAGTTAATGTGTTTGTTAAGAGTTCTGGTTGGAATGCCATGCTTTTAGGAATTCTCGTGCATGTCTTTGTTTGTGAGGTTTTTTTGGGTTGGTGATGTCATTTCCTGTTATTTTTCTCAGGGGTGATAAATGGGATCCAAGTTAATGTGTTTGTTAATAGAGTTCTGGATGGAATGCCATGCTTTTAGGAATTCTCGTGCATGTCTTTGTTTGGCTTGTCCTAGGATGGATGTGTTGTCCCAGTCGAAGTGATGTCCTTCCTCATCTGTATGTATGGATACTAATGATAGTGGGTCATGTCTTTTTGTGGCTAGTTGATGTTTATATATCCTGGTGGCTAGTTTTCTGCCAGTTTGTCCAATGTAGTGTTACAGTTCTTACAAGGTATTTTGTAAATGACATTAGTTTTGCTTGTTGTCTGTATAGGGTCTTTCAAGTTCATTAGTGTTGGTGGGTTTGTGGGCTACCATTAGAACATTATTTCAATGAGCCACCACACACTGCAGGACAGAGGAACTATGCAGAGCAGAGAAAAAAATCACCTATACAGTGTATTCAAAAATAATGGGTACCCAATGAACACAGTGGATTTTTTAGCAACAGAGCTGAAAATGTGTTGCTAGAAAAGCGCAGCAGGTCAGGCAGCATCCAGGGAACAGGAGAATCGACGTTTCGGGCATAAGCCCTTCTTCAGGAAGGGCTTATGCCCGAAACGTCGATTCTCCTGTTCCCTGGATGCTGCCTGACCTGCTGCGCTTTTCCAGCAACACATTTTCAGCTCTGATCTCCAGCACTTGCAGACCTTACTTTCTCCTTTTTTAGCAACAGACCCAACCATGCTGACAAAACACGTCAAGAAACCCTAGCCACTCTCCCCTACATCAAAGATATCTCGGAAATGACTGCCAGACTACTCAGACCTCTTGGCATCATGGTTGCCCACAAACCCGCCAACACACTAAAACGGCAGCTGATGAACTTGAAAGACCGTATACAGGCAACAAGTAAAACCAATGTTATTTACAAAATACCATGCAAGAACTGTAATAAACACTACATTGGACAAACAGGCAGCAAACTAGCCACCAAGATACATGAACATCAACTCACCACTCTCACAAGTATCCTTACATACAGATGAGGAAGGACACCAATTCAGCTGGGACAACACATCCATCCTAGAATTTACCAAACAGAGACACGCATAGAATTCCCAGAAGCATGGCATTCCAACCAGAACTCTATTAACAAACACATTGACTTGGATCCCATTTACCACCCCCTGAGAAAAATAACTGGAAGTGACATCACCACAGGAAATGAATTCACCACGTGAAATGACATCACCAACCCAAGAAAACCTCAGCACATAAATAGAAAGTGGGCCATGCCACCAGTGCTTCATCTGGAGGCTCACTGAAGATGTTATGGTATTATGGTGATGAAACATGTGAAAACGAACCTTCTAACTCAGCGAGCAAGCCTACATCCAGCACCTCAACCTGAGCTACAAATCTTCTCAAAACTCACTAACTAATCTTACTATAAGAAATTCTAAATAAGGTTAATCATGAACAGAATTTTTATATTTGATATATCTAAGCCTTTTTTCCAGTTCGGATAAATAAAACTGAATTAACAAGAAATGAGTACTTTTAGTCCAGAGATATTTCTTTAATACATTGCAAAGCTTGGCCATTGCATTTTGTGGCATTATGCAGATTTAAAAATGTGTACAATTGTCCTGATTACCTCGCTTTCTTTTTGACTTGCAATCTTTTTTTTTCTCCATTTCCCTGTGTTTCTTTCTCATGTTTAGTTTTATTGTTTATGCAGTCCATGTCTTCATTTCTTTTTTCAGTTTAAATATGCATGAGGTGTGGCAGTTTTTGTGTCCAAAACATACTAACATCATGTCTTCTGACTTAGTTTATCTTAGTGTGTTTGGCAGCTTTGGGGTTTATATTTTCTCCAGCTATCACTTTCTCCTCTGCAGACATTTGGTGGTTTAGGTTCTTGCAGCAATTAACTGCTGGAAACAAAGCTGAATAAAAAAGGTAAGGCATGATTTCTCCCACTCCCCCCATATCCAGCCCAGTCTCTTGGAAAAAAAAGCTACAGTTCTCCATTCACATCCAACTGAATCCAATCATTTGATTAGTGTTTTGGAAAATTAATTGTCTATAAAGGAGAATGTTCAGATATGTTGAGACTCAAGGAAATAAGGTGAGGTTGAATAGACTTTAATGTTAGTGTTGGAGGTAGGACAGATGAGTTAAGATCATTGAATGACACATGGAGTTGCCATATTGTTGCCATCAAAGATGTGGCTGAGGGGTGACAGGACTGGAAACTGAATATTCTAGGGGAAAAGGATCTTTAGGCAGGACAGGATATATGTAGAGGAAAGAGGAATTACTGAAGGGGCCTAATAAAGAGACAGTAACTGTAGCAAGCAAGGATGCTAACTTGGAAGTAGTCAGATGAGGCTTTATGGAGAGAGCTTTGGAATAAAAAGAGGGCATTCATGCTGTTCACAATGTCATATAGGCTCCCAGACAACGAACAATTGAGCAGACGTCGTCAATTCGTTGAGGTGAATAGGATAATTATTTTTAACTTATCCAATATAAATTGGGATAATCATATTATAAAGCGTTTAGAGGGGGTGGATTTTTTGAAATTTATTTAGCAGAGGTTTTTGTATTAACATGCAGGTACTTGGAACATAGAAGAATACAGCGCAGTACAGGCCCTTCGGCCCTCGATGTTGCGCCGATCCAAGCCCACCTAACCTACACTAGCCCACTATCCTCCATATGCCTATCCAATGCCCGCTTAAAT
>NC_057728.1:64965023-64965321 GCF_004010195.1 Chiloscyllium plagiosum | reverse complement strand
ACTCGCTGAGTAAAGAACCTACCACTAACATCTGTCCTATACCTACCCTCCCTTAATTTAAAGCTATGCCCCTTGTAATAGCTGACTCCATTCGTGGAAAAAGATTCTCACTGTCGACCCTATCTAAACCCCTAATCATCTTGTACACCTCTATCAAGTAACCCCTACACCTTCTTTTCTCCAATGAAAACAACCCCAAGTGCCTCACCCTTTCCTCATACGATCTTTCTACCATACCAAGCAACATCCTGGTAAACCTCCTCTGCACCCGTTCCAGTGCCTCCACATCCTTCCGATA
>NC_057728.1:64959459-64963232 GCF_004010195.1 Chiloscyllium plagiosum | reverse complement strand
CCAGTTATAACTCTTGCCCTGTAGTGCACACTTATCCCTCTCCATCACTCGAGTAAAGGTCACCGAATTGTGGTCACTGTCCCCAAAGTGCTCACCTACCTCTGATTCTAACACCTGGCCTGGTTCATTACCCAGAACCAAATCCTGTATGGCCTCACCTCTTGTTGGCCTATCTACATATTGTGTCAGTAAACCCTCCTGCACACATTGGACAAACACTGACCCATCTAACGAACTTGAGCTATAGCTTTCCCAATCAATATCAGGAAAGTTAAAGTCCCCCATGACAACCACCCTATTACTTTCACTCTTCTCTTGAATCATCCTCGCAATCGTTTCTTCTACGTTTCTAGGACTATTAGGAGGCCTGTAAAAATCTCCTAACAGGGTGAGCTCACCTTTCCTATTCCTAACCTCAGCCCAAACTACCTCTGATGGCGAGTCTTCATCCATCGTCCTTTCCACAGCTGTAATACTATCTTTGACAAGCAATGCCACACCTCCCCCTCTTTTATCCCCACCTCTGACCCTACTAAAACCTTTAAACCCTGGAACCTGCAACAGCCAATCCTGTCCCTGTTCTACCCATGTCTCCGTAATAGCCACAACATCGAAGTCCCAGGTACCAACCCACGCTGCAAGTTCACATACCTTATTTCGTATACTTCTTGCATTGAAGTATACACACTTCAAACCACTTCAAACCTACAAGGGACGATGGAGTGCTGGACCTAATTCGGGGAAACAAAGCCAGAGGTGGCAGTGGAGGACCATCTTAATGACAGTGACTACAAAACAAAAAAGATTAAGTTTAACATGGAAAAAAATAAAAGTCTGCAGAAAAGCATTTGGGATTGGGGGAAGGCAGATTTTAGTAAAATAAGAATCTGGCCAAAGTAGACTGTGAAGAGCTACTGAAGGGTAAATCCACAGCAGAACTTAGGAGTTTAAAACCCAGATGCTCTGGTTTCCTCCCACAGTCCAAAGGTATCTAAGTTAAATAGATTGGCCAAGGGAAATGCAGGATTACAGGGATGAGGGTGGATGGGTCTGGGTGGGATGCTCTTCAGAGTGTCAGTGTGGACTTGATGGGCTGAATGGCCTGCTTTCACTCTCTAGAGATTGTATGAACTATTGCATGAATTGGGGAGAGTACAGACTCAATGTGTTCCATTGAAGGTGAAATGTATGAGCAGCAAACCCAGAGAACGTGGATGTCTAGGAATATATAGTGCTGGATAGAAAGGAAAAGTGAGGCATGTAACATACAAATGGAATAAATCAGTGGAGGCTCGATTGGAGTATAGAGTGTTCAAGGGGAACTTAAGGCAATTAGGAGAGCAAAGAGGGTGCATGAGAAAATGCTGACGGGAAAGATTGGGTAAAATCCCAATGTGTTTTGGATGTAGGTTTGCTCGCTGAGGTGAAAGATTCATTTCCAGACGTTTCATTACCTTACTAGGTAACATCTTCAGTGGACCTCATGTAAAGCAATGCTGAAACTTCCTGCTTTCTATTTCTTTGTTTGGGTTTCTTTGGGTTGGTGATGTAATTTCTGTTGGTGATGTTATTTCCTGTGGTGAAGTCACTTCCTGTAAGTGAAGCAGCAGACCATTGTTAGGATGCTAAGAATACTTCATATCTGGAATTACTTGGTGGGAGGAGGAGGATGTCTGTACAACATTCGGGAAGACGGATTGAGATTCTTCAAATTAATACAGAGAGAGGAGGTAGTGGAAGTTCTGGCAGGTTTAACAGTGGACAGATCCCCAGGGCTGGATGATAAATAAGTTTGCAGCACAGTGGCTCAGTGGTTCGCACTGCTGCCTCAGTGCCAGGGACCCGGGTTCGATTCTAGCCTCGGGTGACTGTCTGTGTGGAATTTGCATATTCTCCCCTTGTCTGCATGGGTTTCCTCCCACAGTCCAAAGATGTATAGGTTTGGTGAATTGGCCATGCTCAATTGCCTATAGTGTTCAGGGAAGTGTAGGTTAGGTACATTAGTCATGGGTAAATATAGGGTAGGGGAATGGGTCTGGGTGGGTTACTCTTTGGAGGGTCACGTATTTCCACACTGTATGGATTCGACAATTCTATGACAAAGATTGGCTGGGTGGTTGACCGTGAGGAACAAGGTTTTAGGTTACAGGAGAATATTAATGAAATAATAAGATCTGCAGCTAAGTGGCAGATGGAATTTAACATTCAAAGATGTGAGATGACAAGGGAGTACTCAATGAATGGTAGAACACCCATGAAGCTTGGAGGGATTTTAGGGTGCGTGTCCACAGATCCCTGAAGGTGGCAGGACAGTTAATCGGGTAGTTAGGACATATGGGACACCTGTCTCGAACAGTCAAGGCATAGGTTATAATGGTGGGTAGGTGGAACTCTGGTTAAATCACAATTGAGTTACTGTGTGCGGTTCTGAAGACTGCACTATAGGAAGAATATGATTTCAATGGAGGGAAGATTCACCTGGATGTGATCTGGGACAGATTGCCTTAGCTATAAAGAGGTGTGGATAAACTCAGGTAATTTTGTTGAAGCAGATAAGAGGGACCTGATAGTGGTATGTAAGACTGAGAGGCTTAGATGAGCTGGAGAGAAAGCAGCTGTCCCCTTAGTTGAAGGGTCAGTAACAAGAGGCCACACTTTTCAGGATGGAGGCAGGAGCTATGGAGAGGATCTGAGGAAAATGCTAGGGGTCTAGTATACACTACCTGTGAGGGTAGTTGAGCTTCCAGCTCTTCGACAAAAACTCAGATAAGCACATAAAATGTCATAATATCGAAGGGTTTTGGCTTCGTGCTGGAAGGTGTGACTAGTGTGGTGTTGGTGGTATGTACTTGATGGGTTGAAGGGTATCTATTGTGCTGCAGAATTACTATTCTCAAAACGTGGACATAGAACAATACAGTGCGGAACAGGCCCTTCGGCCCTCGATGTTGTGCTGACCTGTGAACTATTTTCAGCTCATCCCCCTACACTATCCTAAAATCATCCATGCGAGTCGTAAGTTCATGGAATGCCCTGCCAGTAGCAGTGGTGGACTCTCCCTCTTTATGGGCATTTAAGCGGGCATTGGATAGGCATATAGAGGATTGTGGGTTAGTATAGGTTAGGTGGGCTTGGATCGGCGCAACATCGAGGGCCAAAGGGCCTGTACTGCGCTGTATTCTTCTATGTTCTATGTGTTTAAATAACAATCTGTGAGCCCATGGTTCGTATTGAAACTGGAGGCTCGTGCTTCCTCGCTGTCCTTTGGGAGTTGAGGTGAACATGGGAACTGTTTGATGTTGTGATGGTGAACAGGTGGGATGCTGTGTCCTGCTCACCACCAGTTTGGAGCAGAAGCTCCGCCCCCACCTGGACTCACCTGGAGCCTGTGACCACGCCCCTTGAGGGCACGGTCACGTGTGCGTGGGCGGAAGCGGAAATGAGGTTGCGTGGTGGGGGGAGTGATGTGATGGCGAAAAGGTCGCCTCCGCTTGTCGCCGCCGCCCGGGAGTGAGTGAGCCGTCAGGCGGCGGGGCCCGCGAACACGGCCACGGGCCGGCAGGAGACAGGCTCAGCCAGGTGACAGGCCGCACCCCCACCCCCTCCCCCTCCCTCCCCCTCCCCCGCCCCAACCCCCACCCCCTCCCTCACCCACCGCCAACCACTCCCCCTCCCCCACATCCCCCCACGACCCGCTTCCTTCGTGTTTTAATAGGCGGGAGAGAGAGAGGCCGGGCCTGGTCTGTCCTGGGGGGGGGGGGCACACGGATGAG
>NC_057728.1:64906979-64957098 GCF_004010195.1 Chiloscyllium plagiosum | reverse complement strand
TGTGGGGGGGCACAGGGATCAGAGAATGAGAATGGGGGGGCACAGGGATCAGAGTGAGAGGTAGGGGGGCAGGAATCAGAGTGAGAATGTGGAGGGTGGGCAGGGATCAGAGAGTTTGGATGTGAGCTGGTGCAAGGAACCGAGTGAGAACGTGAGGGGGGCAAGGATGAGAGAGTGAGAATAGGGTGACATCAATCAGTGAGAATGCAATACTGGGTCAGAGATTAACAGTATAGTTGGGTGTTGGAGTTAGAATGGGAATAGTGTCGAGTGAAATGAGGGGGTTTTCTGACTGTGAAATAGGGAAGGTAGACTGTGGGATTAGAGGGTTTGAGTCAGAGATTGGGATTGGGGCTCTTGGTAAATTTAAGAATTAATCTTGAATCTGAGTGGAATTTGAAAATGTCATCAACGATTGAGGGCCCAGTATGGGATTCAAGTAAGAGTGTTCTCTGGGCAATGCCTCAGACCTGATTGGAAGTGAGTGTCACCAAGGATGGGGCTCACAGATCTTTACTTGGGATTTACTGCAGATCGTGACACCGTGTAGCACCATGCACATCTCAGCTTCAGAGGTCATAGGCGCAAGACCCAGGCTGAAGGCAAGCCCAAAGTCCCACTTCAGTGTGGTATTGAAGAAGTGTTGTGTCTTCAAAAGTGTTGCTTTTTTAAATGAGTCATGAAAGCAAGGCCTTCCATTGTGCTATTTTGGAGATATGTGAGGGTGTTATCTTGTTTTTATCTCTCAAGCAACATCATGAAAACAGAATACTGGAGGACTAATACTTGTGGGATCTTGTCATGCACAAATTGGCTACATTTTTGTGGTGACGACATGTCAAAAAGTACTTCATTGATTTTAAACAGTTGAGACATCCAGAAGTGATCAAAGGTGTGATGTAAAATGAAAGTTCTTTTAGTTTGTTGGCCTTTGGGCTTTGGGCTGGAGTACAACATGGGATCACAGTGTCAAGGAATCAAGGAGAGATCTGGCACTTAAGCAGATGCAGCTTTATTTAAGGAAGTTCTATAATTACACCTGTGATGCAAGATAAAGGACATGGATGTCGATCGTACTTTGTTGTGCATGTCTTATTTGCCTGATTTGTGATGTGTTGTGAAGTTGATTTGATTGTGTCATCATGTTTGCATTTGAACACAAAATGGAAGCCAAGACCATTCTTAAACAAATGTTTTAATCGATCATTTTTAATTCATCAAGTGATAAAAGCTTGGAATTTGCAGTTGGTTATCAATTCTGAATATGTGAATTGGGACAGAGCAAAGGCTTAGATTTTGCTCATCTGTGAGACATATTCTGTTCAAGTTTTTCATCTTGCACTTATCAGAATTACCAGTGCCAGATCTCAGAAAAGGATAACAAATTATGTTGTATGAGAAAAAGGATGCCACTTGATTGGAAAACGGAACCTGATCGAAGCAGTGCAGCCTTGCACGCCCAATGTACTCAAAGCTTTTATTTAATTGGGAAGAAGGCAAAAAATGTGTTTTTGTTTGCCAAAGACATTGCCTTCATGTAAATAAATGTAGCTTCCAAGATGTATAAGTGAGCAATATTGCTGATACTCTTGAATTGGTTCGTAATATAATTCTTAGCACCTTCAGAATTGTTCAGTAAGTGTTGCCCAATTGAGGAATAATTTCTCACATCAGTTCTGAGTTTGGAAATGTGGGCTGGTCATGTATGGTTAGTACATAGCCTGCATCCAACAGGCCAAAGTGGCATGCTGTTTGATATGATCTATCAGTTATTTGGGCATGTGGCCTACATACCAACTTCATAATGGCACTGAAATTCCTCTGTCACATTACTCATTTTTGCAGTAGGCAGGATTATCTTTTGGCCTGACAGTTGTATCCCGTTAGTGAAGAGTAACACATGTGCATATTAGTAGTGTGAAGTGGTAGCTTCACCTGTTGCTCAAATCTTGGACACACCTTGCGTGCTCAGGGTGATTGGAGGTACACTGGGTGCTTCTTAGGGTGTGGAGCTATTCATGCGTTTGTGAGATACACAGGAAGCGAGATACACAGGAAGCAATGATTTGATCATTGTCGCCATCAACCCAGAGGAAGCTTTGGTGTGCCTTACTTCAAGCCTGTGTGATCAACAAATTGCTTTGGATCTATTTGCAAGGTTGACAATGAGGCTAGTCTTATGGTGCGAGAGTTTTGTAGCAGTGGACGTGTCCCTAACTCTGGCCCAGGAAGTCTGGGTCAACTATTGTGTATGCTGCTGTAGGAATGTTAACAAGTGAAGGTAGGTTTGTAGTAGAGATTTAGCTGACTTCTTGCTGGCATATCAAAGAATGGGAGCTTGTTTCAGTTGGCTCCAGACAATTTGTGATCAAGTTCAACAGAACGTGGATCCACTGTCTTTGTTTGGAGAGAACTGGAGCTGATGCCCAGGTCAGAAAAATCTTTCTTTCCTTCTGAGTGATTCACACAATTTTGTTTTTAGTATTTTCAGCATCTGTGGTATTTTGCTTTTATTTCATTGTTGCTTTAACCTCCCTCACAATGGAGCTCTTACTAAGGCTGTGCAACAACAGCCTGGATGTAAACTTAAACTTATGTGGAAACATCTTCGAAAAGCAACATGCATGGCAATGTTGAGACATTACTGAATTTCATCCCTATTTTGGGAATGAATGCCACAAATGTAATGATTGATTAATCAAAACTTTGGCAAAGAATAATTATTTGGTGATGAAATTCTATGTCTAATGCGCTCATCTCTAAATTGCTGGGTGCATCTTCAACTTAATCTAAGAAGGCACCTTCCATGCATCAAAATGCCCCAACCAAACGATTATTTTCTGAAGCAAGTCTTTGATGATTCAATAAGTAAATTTTGTGGGCTTAGACCTTCTAGAAGAGCCTCTGACATTGCCTTTGCTGTGAGACAAGTTCAAGAAAAATGTCAGGAACAGTGCAGGAGTTCTTCATTGCACTCATTGATATGATCAAAACATTTGAATAAGTAAGTTCCAAGATTCTCTGGATTATGCTGCAAAGTTTGGATGTCCAAGAAACATCTTTACAATCCCGCCATAGCTTCATGGTGACCTGACTGCAACTGTTTTGACTGGGTATCTGATATCGACTCCTTAGAATCCTCCCGGGGTCACACAAGTCTGTATGATAGCCGCCATGTTTTTTACAGTATACGCAGTGGCTATCAAAGATGAATTGTGCTTTAGCATCGTATTAAATACCTTCTAAAGGGAAAACACTTTCATCTTAGTTGCCTCTGTCATATCATTGCCTACTCTGCCCAAGAGCTACAAAACTCCTTCGATCTCTACACACAGGAAACTTGATCTGTCCTTGAGTATTACCAAAACAAAACTCTATTTGGTCATCCAATATACAGTTTCTCTGTCTGTTGAAGGAGAGAATCTGGAATATGTTGAGCCTTCCCATACCTTGACAGCCATCTCTCTCAAAATGCCTCTATTGATGAGCGGTTTCTGACCGTAACAGCTGCATAAGTTCAGCCTTCTTCAAACCTCAGCAACAAATATTTTGACACAGAACCACCTGCAAGTCAACAGAATCCTTGTATGCAAAACAGTTGTCATCAGCACACTCCTAAATTGCAGTGAGACTTGCACTGTGATTCAATGCATTCAAGTGCTAGAGAATTCTATAAGCAGTGCTTCTGCCACATCCTTCACATTCAGTGGGATTCACATGTCGGGATGGTTGAAATGTGTCTCCTGCCAGGTCTTGTTTTCTCAATCATCAAATGCATAATCTTCTAGGGGAGGACAAAGAAAACACTTTAAGGACATTCTGATGTGTGGTAGCATTGACTTTAAGCTGTTATTTCAAGCTGCATCACGTTTTGAGTCACGATTTCTTAATAATGAGGCACAGCAGTGGCATGGAAGAAAAGGAGACAAATTGACCACCTCCGATTTCATTGCTTCTTGGGACGTCCTGCCCTATGTGACCAGAGATCTGAGAGCCATGAATTAGCTTGTTAAGCCATATGAAGGGTTATAGAATTTCATGATCTTGAGCAACAATTACTCTTAAAGTGAGAGACAACTGATGACAGTGATCAGTGCAATGCATTCAAGGGGAAACGTTATTTGTTCACAGGATCTGGGTATCATTGGGTGGATCAGCATTTATTGTCCATCCCTAATGCCCCGGCAAAGATGATGAGCTGCTGCATTGTTTGGGTTTTTGGGACACCTAGGATGCTATTAGGGAGCAAGTACCAGCATTTTGACCCAGAGACAGTGAAGGAACAACTCATTTCCAAATCATAATGGTGAAATGTTTGGAGGGAGAACGTGTGGGAGGTGATGTTCCCATGGATATGCTGACCTTGTGTTTGAAGTTGGTGGAAGCCATTGGTTTGTTGGAGGAGTCTTGGTGAGCAAGTGCAATGCATCTTCTGGAAGATGCACACTGCTGCCATTGAGCATCAGTGGTGACTAGAATAGATGTTGGAGGTGATGGGTGCCAGTTAAGAAGCTGCTTTTTACTGGATGCTGTCAATCATCTTGAGTCTTGTTGGAACTGTGCTCATACATGCAAATGTGGAATATCCATCTCACTCCTGACTTATGACATATAGATATTAGGCAGTCTTTATGGAGACAGGAGGTGAGATCCACAATACAGAATTCATGGCCTTTGACCTACTTTTGTAGCCACAGCCTTCATAAGGCTAGTCCAGTTCAGTTTCTAGTCAATGGTAATGCCAAGGTTGTTGAAAGTGGGCAATTCCAACAATGGTATTGCTGTTGAATGTCAAGGACGGATGGTTTGACTGTTTTGATGGAAAGGTTTATTGCTTGACGCTTGTGTGGCTTGAATGTTACTTCATAAACACATGCAATAGGAAGGTATAGAATGGTTTACTGATTGGCTTAGTTGAAAAGGGAGGCTCCTGTAGAACATAAACTGTGGCATGGACCAGCTGAACTGAATGACCTGTCTCTGTGCTCTGCTCTGCCACAGTTATGGAGGATCTTATGGCCAAGTGATAATGTCCCTAGCCGTGGGCCAAAACGTTCAATCCTCCCTGCTCCGAAGGTATGTCATAACTTATTTGGACAGGTTGATTGAAATAAGTACAACAGCTGCAAATATAATGGAGCTGTTCAGAAAAACCCTTGCCTAATCTGTAATTGGTTTCCTCAAATGTAGAGATGCCAACATTACGAGCATTCAGTGTAGTTAGTGCTTTGAAATTGATATTCATATTGAAACTGTGTTCTACTTTGTATTTGTTTTGCAATCTTTATTTTCCTGGTACTGAACATTTTTAAAAAATGAGTACAATGCAGTTGATTAAAACTGTGACTGTGAAATTCTTCATTGGTTTTGTAATATGTTAGTTTTGAGATAAAGGTGTGCCTCAAGTAATGACTTCCATGATGCTGATACTTAAGAAAGCTCAACTGGAAAAACAGCTTTCAATGTTAGTCACACTGATTTTGGATGGGTCATTGAGAAGATGCAGAAGTGATTTAGCAAAATGGAGCATGGCATGGAGACTTTATTTGCAAGGTTATGTTAGAGAGGCTCAGGTTGTTCCCCATGGAGCCATGATTTCATGTGGTCAGAGATTATTAACAGGTTTAGATAAGGTGGACAAAGCAAAGCTCTTCCCATTCATTAAAGGAACACGGAGGACGACAAAGATTTAACAAAAAGATGAAGGAGGCAGTAGTGATATTTTTAATGACCCAGAACTGTGGGCCCATGAGAGTGATTGAAGGGGAAATGATGAATGATTTCAGAAGAAAACTGTATGGACTCTTGAAGGAAATAAACTTATTTATTGGGATAGTTATGGGGATGGGGTAGAGGAGTGCAACTGATTGAGAGCAGTCTATGGAATTGGATTTGATTGATTGAATAACCACCCCGTATTGTAAATGATATTGTGGCTCAGAAATCCTTCAAAGTAAAAGGCCTTTTGTAGCCGAAATGCCCATTCCAACACTCCATTTCACTGTTCCTGCACTGGGACAGTGGAAGTGTCATTCCTGAAGTGAGCTGATCTCGTGGAATGGGTTGGCTTCTGAGTTTTGGGTTGATTACATTTAAGGTTCAGAAAAATCATACAATCTTTTAATCTCTTTGAATTGTCACAAAGCTGGTCACTTTTTCTAAAAGCTGTTCCTTTTCTCAAGGTTACTGTGTCCTTGGTTTTTTTTCAGAGGGTCATAAACAGCCCCCGGCTCCAAGGTGGCTAGTTTGGTACAGCGATGTAAAAAGGATGTTTTTTGTTTATATGTTAACAGATGAGACTTCAGGCGAAAGTGGTCATGATTTAGAAGTGACCTGTATAATGAAAGGGGAGTGGTCAGCTCTCTAGCTGAGCAGTTCAGTCAAGAACTAGTTAGGAGTTCAGCTGTGTGGAAACAGGCTGCGAAACTCTCTCTCCTTCTGCCTTTCTAACCTGAACCTGTAAACATTTGTTCCATTTTTACTGTTTTTTTTGTTGGGACTGTTGTGTATATTTGGTACAGCATAATTAAGTCTTGTTTGAGTAGAATGAGTTCTGTAGGGATTCTTTATTTCTGTTCTTGGTGTTTCATTGTGTAACTTTGTGAATAAATTTTTGTCTGTTTTAAAACCTGGTGGTTAACCTAGCAAAATTATTCCACGTAATTTTCACTATACACTTACTGAAACAAATTACAAAGTTATGGTCTGGGCTGCCTGCTTAAGAATGTTCTGAGTGGTCTGGCCTAGTCCATAACAGAATATTACCTTTTTTATTTAGCCTGCCTCTGCTTTTTACAAAGGTTTGTAGTCTTCAGTCAGGCTTTTATTTTATTCACTGATGGAATGTGGGCTTCAGTGACTGGGTCAGCATTTGTTACTTGTCTCTAGTTACCTTTGGTGGTGGTGAGCTGCCTTCCTCAACTGCTGCAATCCATGTGCTGTGGTAGATTCACCTCTTGTCTTTTTTTAAAGAAGGATAGAACTTGTGTTAAGATAGCATCTTTCTTAAGCTAAGGACACCACTGAACAAATGCAGTACTTTTGAAATGTAATCTAATTTATACAGCATTCAGTCTCATACACAGGCTCCACAAACAGCAATGTAATTTTAAAAACTTCTGCTTTGTGAAGTTGAGGTATGAATATTCACTGTTGAACAAGGCAGAATTCCTCTGTGGTTCAATGGATTTTTTTTTACATGTAACTGAAAGGTATTTGGCCACTTGAAATGTTTGAAACCTTTGATTCTTGATCGTCACCTTTAATCAGTGCCCTGTGTTCTTGAACGTTTTGCCCCTGGGAATTGTATCTGTCCCAGACCTTTTACAATTCTAAACAGCTGTAACAAATCTCCCCTCAGCCTTCTGACCTGTGAGCACAACCCCTGTTAGTTAAGGAGAGGGAACCAGCAGGAAACCTCCATGTGGTCAAACCTTTCCTAATAGAGTAAGTTGTAAAAATAATTCCTGAAGGAAGCTTACTAGACGTTACTCAGAATTTCCTCTACTGACCAGTGATTGAAATCAAAAATGATCCTGCTGGTGGCAACCACACCTCTACAACAAAGAAAATATGTGGAAGGTTTTTTCTCTTTTGCTGATTTCCTGTTCTTTATCTTTTTTTTTGCAGGTAAACTTCATCTGAAACAATGGAGTCAATGCTAAATAAACTGAAGAGTACTGTTACTAAGGTAACAGCAGATGTTACCAGTGCAGTCATGGGTAACCCTGTCACAAGGGAGTTTGAAGTTGGGCGGCACATGGCAAGTGCTGGGCCAGGAATGACCTGGAAGGTCTTTCATGGTGTGAAAAAGTCAACCAAACAGGTAATACAGATTCTAAGAACAACTTAAAACATATTCTGATGCATTTTAGCCAGAAGAATTTCTTAGTTGAAAGGAAGTTTCTGTTGTGCTGTCTTATAAATGACCTAGTTTAAAGTAAGAAATAAAAGCCAAAAATGCTGAGAATATTCAGCAGGGTTTAGCAACGTCAGTTCACAGGGAAACGGACTGAATGTTGCAGGTCTTTCACCTTTCATCACAATTTTCTGTTGAAAGACGGCAGACTTGAAACCTTTAGCTCCAGGTGCCAGATCTCCCGAGTATTTCCAGTGCCATTTTGTGTCTTTATTTCTGATTTCTAGCGTCAAGAATATTTTGCTTCCATGTGAGGTCAGTCTGGCTTAGGTAGAGAGTTATCTGGGAAGACTCAACTTTGCACAGTCTGTGAGGTGAACATTAGCAAATTGCTTTTCCTATTGTACATCTTGGTGACAAACATGAAATGAAAATGTAAAAGGAGAGAGGTGTAAAATGGGCTGCCCATTTGCTCTGATAGTGATTATATAGGGTGTAGGTTTGCTCGCTAAGCTGTAGGTTTGATATCCAGACGTTTCATTACCTGGCTAGGTATGTGTTTGTTTATGGCGTTGTGGTTGGAGTGCCAGGCCTCTAGGAGTTCTCTGGCATGTCTTTGATTAGCCTGTCCCAGGATAGATGTGCTGTCCCAGTTGAAATGGTGGTTTTTTTCATCCGTGTGTAGGGCTACGAGGGAGAGAGGGTCGTGTCTTTTTGTGGCTAGCTGGTGTTCGTGATTATATCCAACCTTCTCTGTAAAAATTCAGCAGATCTGCCAGCATCTGTGAAGAGAAAGTAGATTTAACACTTCCGGTCCAGTGACCCTTCGTCAAAACTGGCTGCTTCAAATTTAAAAGAAGACATAACATTTCTTCTGTAAAGTCTAAAATAAATTCCAGTCCAAAGGTCAAGTTTGACAAATAGCCTCGCCAGATGAAAAACTGCTAATTCATGACAGTTAATATTTAATAGACCTAGTTATTGTACACCATAGCAACAGCATTTGAATTTTTGAAATGGTGTCAGTGGAAATGATCTTCATTAAATGGCCATCGATGCAGCATTGGTTAAGTATTTTGACTTTATGAAGCTATTTTAGGAAAGAACACCACATAATTACAGAGACCAGACAGTTGACGGGATGTTAAGATGTTGGATAGTCACATTTGATGAAGTAGTGAAGCAATTAGTGAATTGTGGGCAGGAGAAAATATAACTTGCATTAATATAGCACCTTTCATGACCACGGGACTCTCCAAAATATTTTGTAGCCAATTAAATATTTTTGAAGTATGGTCATTACTGTAATAAAGGAAAGTTGGGAGTCAAGATGCACATAGCAAATTGAGAAGCAGTAATGTGAGAAAGGTCAGGTAATTTGATTTTTTTGGGATGTCAATTGAAGAAGCTGGAGAGGGCTCCTAATCTCATGCTTGAATTTGACTCATGTGGTTACATCCATCTTAGAATACAGGAATGAAAGCTGGAAGTGCTGGAAATACTCAGCATGTTTGACAGCACCTATGGAGAAAACAACAGAGTTAATGTTGAGCGTTAATGGACTTACATCAGATTAGGCTACTTGGTATTTCAGCATTTTCTGTTGATATTTCAGATTTCCAGTGGCCACAGTATTTTGTTTTTAATGTTAGAATGTTGGAACACATTTAATTTCTATTTCAAAGTCAGTTGGATAGTACAGCATTTCTTCAGTTCTGTGCTTCCAACAGTGTGGTGCTCCCTCAGCATCAACCCCCTGACAGCGCACGTTTCCTTCAGTACTACCCTAGAATGTCAACTTCGATTATTTTTGTTTCTCTGGATCAGGTTTTGAACTGGCAGTCTTGGACTGTGAAGCAAGACAGCTATCACCTGAGAGCCAGTGCTGTCAAGGTGTTCACTGCGTTCCATTGAGAAAACTTACTTTAGGTGGTGTTTAGGTGCATTACCAACACTTGCTGACTTGTACTTGGCTGTTCACATCTGGATTCTGTGGAATAGGGTGCTATCTACCATAATGAAAATTATTCGAACTTGCACTTTTATTTGACATAGTGTGAAATGTGGTATTGTGTAGACCATCTATTGTACATGCAAGTGCGGCTTAGTGTTTAGCACTTTCCTGTAAGTCTGGCGGTTGTGGCTTCTAGTTCCTTGAGTTCAGTGAATGACATCGAGTGTATAAGATCTAGTAACATAGCACATGGCATCTCCATGTGCTATGTAAATACAAGTTGAAGTTTGGGTCCACTTTGTGAGGGCAATTTAAAAGACCCCACAGCACTGTTTCAAAGAAGAATAGAGTCTCTATCCCTCATGCCACTAATAATTGTGGGTGGTACAGTGGTTAGCACTGCTGCCTCACAGAGCCAGAGATCTGGGTTCAATTCCCGCCTCAGGCGACTGACTGTATGGAGTTTGCACGTTCTCCCCGTGGCTGTGTGGGTTTCCTCCGGGTGCTCCGGTTTAATGTAGGGGTATGGGTGGGTTGTGCTTCGGTGGGTCGGTGTGGACTTGTTCGGCCGAAGGGCCTGTTTCCACTAATGTAATCTAGTAATCTAATCTAATTAATACCTCAGCTTTCATTAAAAAAGATGATCTGGTCATTAGCACATGCTCTTTGTGGGAACTGGCTGAGAGCAAATTTGTTGACCTGTTTCCCACTTTTCATGAGTGATTGCAGGTTTTGAAGATACCTCATTAGCTATAGAGTGCTTTGGGATTTGCAGAGGCACACTGCATAAACAACTTTCAAATGTAAACTCCCTTTGCTGGCATTGTTCCAATACTACTTTGCTTTGTGCTTTCCATGACCTCTGGATTTTTGTTACAATGAGATATTCTGAACCTCACACTGTGCTCCTGCTGTGGTCTAATGTTGACAATAAATCCAGTGAATTCATTGCTTTCATTTTTATTATCCCTAAAATTGTATGCTTGTAGCTTAGTTATCTTTATTTGTGTTCATCCTTCTACAGTGTCTCTATTGAATTTCTTAGCTTTTTCTCTTCAGCCTATCTGCGTATGGAATGACGTATGGGTCATTTTAGTTTTCAATTCAAACCACTCTATTGAGACTGCCTGTTGATTACTTAATCATCAGCATTATACAGGACCCTGAGAATTAATTAGTGCCTCATGATGTCGCCTTTAATTGTGCTCCAAGCATGACCAGCTTCAGTACTGAGTTGCATTCCGGCTTTTACATTTTTGTTACACAGCTACCCTGCTTAGGACCTAACCCAACAATCAAGTCATAAGTCTTTGTGCCATGTATTAACACACCAACAGAATGCTCAATTACTACATAGCAATGCTATCAGGGAAATTCTCCTTGCAAAATTTCTACTGAACAAAATGGAAGTGTATGGTTTCAAATTCCTCCTTGATGGTTCAGAAGTAACATGACGTGTTTGATGGAGTGCTTTAACATAGTAAACTCCCTGAAGCACTTGAGAGAAACCGAATAATCAGACAAAATCTGACATTGAGCTATGCAATGGGATAATTTTGGGCACATGATGCAAAGCTTGGTTTTAGGGAGCAGGTTCCAGAGCGTGAGGCCCCAGTCGGTGAGGGCACAGCCAGCACTGAAAGAAAGTGTAGATGGAGAAAAGTCCAGTATTGCAGGAGTGCAGAGAACAAGGAGGGTTCAGTTGGAAAAGTCTCAAATCAGCAGACCACATCGATGATAAAGTGAAGGTAGATGTACAACATTTCAATTCTCAAGCATTGATCCTAGTTTCTTCATTGTCTTTTCATTTTTCAGGAGGTAGCTGTATTTGTTTTTGATAAAAAATTAATTGAGAAATATCAAAAATTTGAAAAGGATCACATCATTGATTTACTGAAAAAAGGTGTGCAACAGCTCACCAGGCTGAGACACCCACGCCTACTGACAGTGCAGCATCCTTTAGAGGAGTCGAGGTACCAGAATTTTGATACTACTTGTTTTCATGACCAACAATGAACATTAACTTGTTTTTACAAACTAATGTTTATTTTTGATTTAACTGATTCTTTTTTTTTTACAGAGATTGTTTAGCCTTTTGCACGGAGCCTGTTTTTGCAAGTTTAGCCAATGTCCTAGGTTGTTACGACCACCTACCATGTCCTACACCTGCAGAAATTAAAGAGCACCAGCTTTATGATGTGGAAATCAAATTCGGTTTGTTGCAGGTGAATTGCCAGTACATTTGTTCAAGAGTTATATTGGTGCAATAATTGCTGCATGTCCTGCATGTCTGCCTCAACCTGCTGCTTTAACTGGCCAATCTCCAGTTCACAAAATTGCTAATTGTCCTATAGTTCTATAAACATGCATGGTGCTTCACACGACCATATCCACAGACTAAAATATGATATTGTTCAACTCCTTTCTTCCCATTTTCAGGTCAGTCGTTTAACAGTGATCGTTAGTAGTTTTAGAATGTGCCATATTACTGGTTAAAGGAAAGTAATTGCAATTTTTTTAATGTCCTAGAGCATTTCAGAGCTAATAATTGTAATTCTAATGTTAATTTATTGTTGTTAAATAGGCAAGTGTAACAGTCAGCTTGCACAAGGAAACCCAGAAACAGCAACAAAATTGCACAGCACTTTAACAGGCCATGCAACCCAGCCCTATACTCCACCTGAACTTCATCCCAGTTGACTTAATCTCACCCTCCAGCAGAACATGTCCTTTCTTTCTCCTACACCCAACTTGCTTTCTCTTATATGATCAATGAATTATTCTTCACATTTTGGTGAAGGTGAAATGCTGACTAGATCACCTGTTGAATCCCTTTCATAGGAAGTTGTCATTGGTGACAACAAGATGGCTAAGAAGGCGTTTCGCACGCTTACCTTCATTGCTCAAACCTTTGAATGTAGGAGTTGGGACATCGTGTTGAGGTTCGACAAGATGATGGCGAAGCTTCCTCTGGAATACTGTGTGCAGTTCTGCTCACCCTGCTGTAGGAAGGATATTATTAGATTTGAAAGAGTTGAGAAAGAACTTACTGGGATGTTGCCAGGAACGGAGGGTTTGTGCTATAGTAGGTTGGAACCTTTTCCCTGGTTCGTAGGAGGTTGAGGGGGTGACCTTGTACAGATTTATAAAATCATGAGGGATAAAGATAGGGTAAATAACAAAGGCCTTTTCCTTATGATGGAGGAGTTCAAGATGAGGGGACATATTTTCAAGGTGAGAGGAGAAAAGTTTAAAAAGTTTGATTTTAAGGGTTGTGTTCTAGGAGAGGTTTTAGGGAGCAGGTTCCAGAGCGTGAGGCCCCGGTAGGTGAGGGCACAGCCAGCACTGAAAGAAATTGCAGATGCAGAAAAGTCCAGTATTGCAGGAGTGCAGAGAATATGGAGGGTTAAAAATCTCAAATAAGCATACCACATCAATGATAAAGCAAAGGTAGATATACAACATTCAACTCTCAAGCCTTAATTTTAGCTTCTTCATTGTCTTCATTAAAACGTTTTTTCACACACACACACTAGTTCGTATGTGGAATGAAGTGCCAGAGCTTGTGCTGGTGGATGGACAGGTACATGAATAAAGAGAAAGAGAGGACTGCAGATGCTGGAGAGTCAGAGTTGAAACGTGTGGTGCTGGAAAAGCACAACAAGTCAGGCAGCATCCGAGGAGCAGGAGAGTCGACATTTTGGGGATAAGACCTTCATCAGGCATCAGCCCTTCCTGATGAAGGGCTTATGCCTGAAACGTTGCTCCTCAGATGCTGGCTAACCGTTGTATTTTTCCAGCGCCACACTTTTCTACTCCAATACATGAAGCAAGGTTTGGAAGGATATGGGTGAAATGCAGACAAGTGGGACTAGTTTAGTTGGAAACATAGTTGACATGGACTAGTCGGCTTGAAGTCTGTTTCCATACTGTAACTCTATGACCAGCAATTGTTGCCCATCCCTAATTACCTTAGAACTGAGTGGCATGTTGGGTCATATGAAAAACCAGTCAAACTCATCCTTCTTGTTGTGGTCTGGAGTCAGACTTTCCAGCACATCAGAGAATCCATTACATCCACCACATTTGGGCTATCTTATTCAAAAGATATCTTCTCAGTGCTGCACACTCATACCAATCTAGATTATAGTCTCAAATTTGTGGCCTGGGCTTTGAGCGCATGATTTTGGTCAGAGAAGAGAGTGCTGTCACTGAGCCTAGGTTGACACTATAAGGAAATGCCAACTAATATGGTATCAACCTACACAAAAATTTAACTGGATTTTGTGTTCTGTTGCTGAAACGAGAGATGTACTGTTGAAGATTTTCACCTGGCACTCATCAGAACAAACGCCAAATTTCAAACATTCATAACAGTCTATACAACTGGAAAAAAGGAAGCTGATTGGTTCACAAGATGACTAATTGACTGAGGCATCAGAGAAGACAGTGTCAAACAGTTCAAATTCCACCTTTGCAGCTGGTAGAATTTAAATTAATAAAGTCTAGAATTGAAAGCTAATGTTACTAATGGTGAACAATTGTCATGCTTTGTTGCAAATCCCACCTGATACATTACTACTCTTCAGGGAAAGAAACTTACTTTCCTTTTCCAGTCTGGCCTATATGTGGTTCTAGGTCCGCAATAATTCGGTAAACTCTTAAGTGCCTCTGAAATGGCCCAGTGAGCAACAATGTTAAAAAATAATTTCAGATGGGCACCAAATGCTGGCCTTGCCAGCTCTACCAACATCCATGAAAGAATAGATAAAACTGTCCAAGTTAGTGGGAAATTCAAAAAATACACATATTCTTTTTGTTTACCAGAGAATGTACCCATCTTGTATTATACATTCATGTGATTATTTGAAAATTAACATTATTGAGTGTCCTGATAAGTATGAGATGGACAGCTTCACCAACATTTCTGTTGTAGCATTAACATTCAGATTCTGCATTGTCAAGTGACCTGTTGCTGTTTCCTTTTAACAAAGTGAAAAGGTGTCATGCGTGAAGAATACAGTTGTTCATTTGTAACGTTTCATAAAGTGATCAGACTGCAAACTAATACCTGTATAATGTTTCATCCAGTGATTGGCTCCTATCCATTGTTACTCTGTTCTGATGTTAAACCTGACAATTACATACAAATGCAATATCCTAAAAAAGACAATAATCAATGAATCACAAAGTCCAAGAAAGCAGCAATTATTCTTTCCAAAGAGAATTAAAATGTACAGGAACAGAGATCCCATGATCAAATAATAGAAAGGTAGCCTTTCACCCATTGTGTCACATGTAATCTCTCTGAAATATACCATTTTTTTTCACTGTAAATTACTGCAGAGAGCAGTTATTGTTTTAATGCAGCATTTAATCAAATGCATTGAACTGTAAAACGTTTTTGGTAGTGTTAGTTGAGGGAAGGGAATTAATTAGAATATCAGTATCACGGTATCATTCGCATCACAAAAATTCATAAACTTGGTTTAATGTTTCACCCTAAGTCATGTGGTTAGATTCTGAAAAGGAATTAGTATAGCACTATTGTAATGTAGGAAACTCTGCAGCCAACTTAAACATTGCCAGCATCCCACTTCACTCCAGAACCAGAAGTAACCAGGCCATGCTGTTTTAGTGATATTGGTTGAATTAATATTAGACAAGACATAAGCAGAACTCCCTGCTCCTCTTTGAAACAATGCTGTGGGAATCTTTTTTACAGGGCCTCAATTTAATCTTTCAACTGAAAAATGGCAGTGCCAATCATGTAGCACTGTCTCAGTAGTGCCTGGAGTGTCACCCTTCATTTTGTGCTCACTGGTTCAGAGTGCTACCCAATGAGCCATGGCTGCCATTAGCCTGAGTAGAGCAAGATGTTGTACCTATGTCCTCTGTCAGCACCATCTGAAATATATGTTTATTAGCATATTCGTGGACTCTTGTGGTGCAGTGATAGTGCCTCTGCTTCTGGATCAGTAGGTCTGGATTCAGGTCTCACCTGCCCCAGATGTGTGTCATAACATCTCTGAACAAAAACGGAATTTGTGTTAATACTTGGGGTCCAGTGACTCTTCAGAGCCTGTTAACTCTGTTTCTCTCTCCACAGATGCTGCCAGATCTGCTGAGTTTCTCCAGCAATTTGTTTTTGTTTCAAATTTCCAGCATCCCTGTCATTCTTTGGTTCACATCTCTGAACAGGTTGGTTTGAAAACATCTTAAAAGGTGTGTTGCCAGAAATGCATTCAATTGCATAACAAAGGCGTGCTTCAAAATAATGCTTTAGCTGTGATGTTTTGGAACACTTCTGAAAACTTTTTATGAGGCACAAAACAAGTATTTATGTGTTCTGTTGGAACGGTTACAATTTAAAACAAAAGCCCCTGGTAAGTGTTGACTGGGTTTTCCCACTGCATCTCCCTGAAGCAGTGTGGACACTGCAAGGTAAGAAGTGAAATATTTGCAGCTTCTCTGTTCATATTTCTAGCATCTGCAGGTGTTTGCTGTTGTAAGTTGGTCATTTACCTGATTGCCGTATTTGGATTCTTGATATGAGCAAATCGGCTGTGTAATTCATCTAGAAGCCAACAATGCCTGCAGTTGAAACTAATTAATTGGCTGGGTTGTTGCAAGAACAGTGTTTTTAGAAATGCAAATTCTTTCTTCAAACTTACTTGATTCTCCACATTTATGGTCCCATGCACTGTGGCAACCTTGTTAGTTAGGGTTTTGTAATCACAGTTACCTAATAAAAATAACAATTTGTTGAAATTTTATGCTTGTTTATTGAATATGCACAGAGCAGCATTTTCTGATACTTTATGAAATCAGATAAAGTATACGACCATAGCACTTAGGGTGGTTCAGTATTGGCAGATGATAACAGGCTTGAGGCATGGAATGTGTTGGTCTTGTTAAAGCCTTGAAGGCAGCATCCTCCTCACTAGCTAAGGTATAAGGGTCTCTTCTGAGTCTTCCCTTCTTGTCCATTTTCCAACTTGAGAAACAGCTCTTTGAGGACTGTCTGATGGGGACTGACGTCTACCCTGAGCACTTGTTGATGAAGCCAGTTTCCAGGGGCTGGTAACTTAGTCTGTGTCAATCAATTGTCTGAATCCTTTTGGCGAATGACCATGGAACCAATATTCATGATGTCAGATTATTCTTGTCCCCTTAGCGACCTCCATTTGAAGGTTATTTTTCAACTCTTCTAAGAACAAACCTTATTTTCACAAATATTGCACTCATAATAGGGTAATGTGGTGCCTGATAAATCTTTTGATTATGCTAGTAGAAGGCTAGTTACGATTGTATCACAGTTAAACGCGGTCTCACACTGCACAGGAAACAACAAATAGGAATGATAAGTGAATGCAAGTTTAAAGGGGGCACCAATTTTCAACAGCCTCTCAATGTCAATTTGCTAAGCTTTGAGTCATGTTTTCTCTGATGTTCACCTGGTCATAATGTCAGCAAGCTTGTGTCTGCAGATTTGTCCTTTTTCAGAGTATCTTATTGCTATATTTCCAATCTACCAGCCCCTAATGTAACAAATGGCATGGTGCACAAGCTTAATTTAGTTAAGGCAGTATTCTAACATTGCACTGTGGAATATAGTAATGTCATCCTTCTTTAATCTGTAGGTTTGCGAAGCCTTGTCCTTTCTACACAGCAGTGTGAAAATGATTCATGGTAATCTGACGCCAGAGAATATCATTTTGAATAAAAGTGGCGCCTGGAAAATCATGGGTTTTGACTTTTGCATCTCTTCATCTAATCCCTCAGAGCAGGAGGTAAGGACAATGGAGTTATTCAGCTGGCTGCTTTTCTCTATTCACAATTTGGACAAGACATTATCAAAAAGGTCTGTTTTCTCCTGAATGAGAAACTAATACTGAAAATGCAAGCTTCTTTGAGAATGAGAATTACCTGCAAAATCTTGATTGATTTTTGTTGAATATAATTTAAATAGTTCGTCTTGCTTATTAATAAATTCATTCATGTGATGAGGGTGTCACTGGCCAGGCAGCATTAATAGCCCATCCCTAATTACCCAGGGGGCAGTTAAGAGTCAACCACATTGCTGTGGGTCTGGATTCACATGCAGACCAGACCAGGTAAGGATGGCAGCTTCCTTCCCTGGAGGACATGAGTGAACAATTGACAATGGATTCATGGTCATCATTAGACTATCAATTCCAGATTTTTATTGAATTCAGATTCCATTGTCTGCCATGGTGGTTTTGAACATTATCTGCGTCTCTATTAACAGTCCAGCGATAATACCACTAGGCCCTCGCATTCCCAATAATTTTATAATACTATTCACGTGTGAATATATTTTAGGATTTGTACCATTTTTTTTCAAAAGAGAAATATTTTCATGCTGTGATATGATGGCGTAGCATTTTCATAAAAAAAAATCAGCTCCTGTGACACAAGTGCCATGGCAATGTAATATTTATTGTCCAACTCCCAAGTAAGTGCTGGAGTCAACCTGGTATTGTGTGGTCTTGGAGGAGAAAGTGAGGTCTGCAGATGCTGGAGATCAGAGATGGAAATGTGTTGCTGGAAAAGCGCAGCAGGTCAGGCAGCATCTAGGGAACAGGAGAATCGACGTTTCGGGCATTAGCCCGAAGAAGAAGGGCTAATGCCCGAAACGTCGATTCTCCTGTTCCCTAGATGCTGCCTGACCTGCTGCGCTTTTCCAGCAACACATTTCCATCATTGTGTGGTCTTGGTCCCATGTCAGCTAGATCACAAAACATGGCAGCTTTCCTTCTCCCAAAAGATAGAAATGAACCACTTGAATTTCTCTGACTATCTTTTGTAATTGTAGAAGTTGAATTCCTAATCTTGGAGTTGCTGGACAAATGTTGTGACCACTGGACCCTGTCCCTTGTACCTTGCTGAATTTCCTTGGGGCTTGTTTTTTAACTCTGTCCTCACCTTGGGTTTTTCATCACGTGAATGCGCTGTATAATTTTCAGATCTAACTGAGGCGTGTGAATAGTATTAAGGTGGGCTTTGGAAAATAATTGTAACTGGTGAGTGATGCAGTTAATAAATTACCTCAGTTGGCTGGCTTGTGATTGAATAACAGCAACAACGTGTTCAATTCTTATACTGACTGAGGTCACCAACAATGTCCCACCTTCTCAACCTTGCTACTTGCCTGGACATGGTGACCCTGAGACAACTGGTGATATTTTAACCTCTCTGTAATGAAAGAACAATCCCATGGTCCTCTGAGACTATGGGGACTTTTCCTTTGCCATGAATAAATGCTTTGTTGTTTTCTGGATTGATAGTAGATGGATTCTGTGAAACCTGTGCTTTAATTCAATCCAGACAAATTAAGGAATGGTAATAGACTTCCATATTAGGATGGAGTGCGACAATGTAGCACTTTTGCTGTTCTTGAATTGTTTAATATTGAGATTGCAGAGCTGAGAGAGTAACTTCACTGAACTGGTGGACTTGATGGTGCAAATAATACACACAAATGATGTATTAGTGATAGAGTGTAGGTATTGCATTCGTGACACTAATCAGTCAAATATACAAATTGTTGAGCTAGGTCCATTTCAGTGAGGTGATTTTTAAAATTTAAATCATTTTCGTAACTTAAGCCTTGCATCTGGTTGAATGACACTTTGGTAAGTTAGGTTTTCAGCTTCTGTTCTGTTCTCATCATCACAATGTTGGTCTGATCCAGTCTGACTATTTGATTTTAGTTCATTCACTGGATATGGTAATGGCACTGGTAAAGCCATTTCTAATTTGCCTTTGGGGTTGTGATGCTAGCTACTGATCATCAGTGGCACATTCAAATGGTCCCTGATGATGTGTGAGTGTTGTTCAAGGTTAACAGATGTTGGACCTGTTGTTGGAGGTGGACAGTATTTGATATGATATTTGTCTGTCAATTGCCAACCCAAGTCTGCATGTTGTCCACGTTCTGCTATAGGCTGGCAGGCACTACGTCAGGAATGAAAAAGTTCTCAATAACCTCACCCCCACTGAGAGGAAGCTTCATTGGTGAGGTAACTGAAATCTACAACGTCGTAAAGCAGGAGGCACTTCGCTCCATTCCTTCAAGCAACACAACAAACTTAAATGATAATTTGCCCAAAGTGAGTGTAGTGTGCTTTGGGCCTATACTTTCCAAATTCTCCACACTAGGGGTTTCTCTCATGTCTGGATCACTTGTAGACAGGTTGATAGAGAAAGATTGAAGAAAATTGGGATGAGAATCTTCAGTAATGAGGATAGCTTGAAGTTGGGACTTTCTCTTTGGGGAGAAGAAAGCTAAGAGGCCAGGCTGGATAGAAACGTTCCCCCTTGTAAACATCACAAGAATGAGATGTCATCAATTGATTTACAAATGGAATAAATACGATATGAGAACTTTTTCACAAAGTGAGTAGTTGGAGTGTAGAATTTACTGCTTGGAAGTGTGGACATTGCAGAAGACTGGCACTGGGTAATAATGCTTATTTGAAAGGTCAGTGCAAGCACAGTGCACCAATTGGTATCGACAGTCCTGTAGCACTTGTTTTGAAATGGATGGAGATAGGTTTCTCTGCATAGTCAATAGCTCTTTACCTTTGTATCATATGATAACTAGGATCATTGAATGTGCATTCAGTGGACTCAAGTCTTTTGTTCACCTATTGATTGTGGCATTCCTGTATTACTGGAATGTTATGTGAGTGGATGCAAACGCATTGCATTCCAAAGGCTCTGTAAAAGTGATATTTGAAAGCCCTTGAACTTAATTGAACACTTGATGGAAGTAATAGTCAGTAAAGGAAGATCAACTGTGCTCCGGCACTTTATTTCAATCTTGGTGAGATCAGAAAGATCAGCTCAGATGAAGGAAATCTTAAGGCTAAGTCATCCTTTCATAGAACCCTGTCTACAGGCCCAATATCTAACTGCCCGTAGAATGTCCTCTACCCAGAGATTATTCTAAATTTTAACCACTGTGAAAATGTGCTCTATTACCTTAGTTCTAAGCTTATCTTTATTCCCAATTTGTACCTTAGTCTTCCTTCTCTTGAAGTTAAGAACAGCATTTAGTTTCTTAACTGAGAGCTTTTAAAATATAAGATGTGACAGGACAAAATCTCTTTTTTTGTATGATTCAGATGCTTGTTGTGCCATTTGGTTGGAGTTTAGATGAATAGCTTGATCTTAGCATGAAAATGGACGTTCTAAACAAAGTACTTTCTGTGTATTTCTTAACAGTATATTACTTGCCAATGTAGTTGGTTTGATCTTTTGTCACTGAACTTTCCCTTATATTTGGGTGTGTGCAGTCTTGTGATCTTTTTAGCTCCCTTTTCTTGTCCCAAAGTAGATCTAAATTCTTGGAGGTTCCTGATAGGTTCCTATTTTTTCTCCCTCACCAGCCTCTCACCCTGACAGAGCAAGATTAATAAGTGAGCTCCTGTGACTATGCCAATGACTCGCAAGCAGACCTTGTGCATGTTTTATCTCTGGGACTCATTTTGTGACATCTGTGTTTCATTTATGACAAAATCTGAACTGAGGCAAACAACCAAATCTCCCCCCCCACACCCGTCCCACTTCAAACATTTAGTGAGTTATCCATTATAACAGGGCTGTAAAAGGGTCACAGGTGCAGTGCACAGTACTTGGCATGTCATCTTGGCTGAAGAGTGGGGTGTAAAAAAAATTTGCAAAATGGTGATACTTCAGAGACACTTGATCCATAATAATCTGTACAAAGTGGAAGTTCTAATTAATGTTATTTACCCCCTCGTTTTTGAACTTTATGATCAATCCAGGAATGATAAACACTAGTTATGAGGTATGCTTTGAGTCACTGGGGCTATTTCCATTGGAGGAGAAAGGGTAAGAGGAAATTTAATACAAATTGTTGAAGTCGGATAATAGAATTTGATGGGATCAGTAAAGCTGGAACTTTTTCTTTGAAGATAGGGTGTTAGTGACGAATAATGGATTTAAAGTTGTCATGAAGAGGAAAGGCATGTTTCTGCAGGTGATGTGGAAAGTTTAGCCACAGGGAGTGGATAAAGCATTTTTAAGCGAGGACTTGATTAATTTCTGAAGCACAGGAACTTATGGAGCTATAAGGAGAGAGCAGAACAATATTTGTTTTCAAAAAGTGAGGCTAAGAACAGAGAGCGAGTACAGATGAGCATGTAGCTGCGGGGTTGTTATAGGAGGGAGGGCTTCAGATAAGTGGATACCTCTGGGGAATGTTTGACCTGTACAAGAAGCAATACTATTAGACAGGAACTGGGGCACCTAAATTGGGAACAGATGTTCTCAGGAAAAGGCACAACAGAAATGTGGAGCATTTGCTGATAGTGGGACAAACCGATCCAGCACTGAGGCAAGGAGGGGATGGTAGGGTGAAGGAATCTTGGGTGACAAGGGATGTGGAACATCTAGTCAAGAGGAAGAAAGAAGCTAGCTTAAGGTTGAGGAAGCAATGATGAGACAGGCTCTAGAGGTGGCCAGGAAGAAACTGAAGAATGGACTTAGGAGAGCTAGAAGGGGGCATGAAAAAGCCTTGGAGGGTAGAATTAAGAAAAAGCCTAAGGCATTCTACATTTATATGAGGAACAAAAGGATGGCCAGAGTGAGGGTAGGACTGATCAGGAATAGTGGAGAGAACTTGTGCCTGGAGCTGGAGGAAGTAGGGAAGGTCCTTAATGAATACTTAGCTTCAGTATTCACTACTGAGAGGGACCTTGCTGTTTGTGAGGATAGTGCAAAACAGATTGATAGGGTCGAACAGGTTGATGTTAAAAAGGAAGTTGTGCTGAAAATTTTGAAAAACGTAAGGATAGATAAGTCTGCTGGGCCTGATGGGATATACCCAAGTTATTACAGGAAGCGAGGGAAGACATTGCTGTGCTTTTGGCGATGATCTTTGCGTCCTCACTGTCCACTGGAGTAATGCCAGATGATTGGAAGGTGGCAAATGTTATTCCCTTGTTCAAGAAGGGGAATAAGGATAATCCTGAGAACTACAGACCAGTCAGTCTTATTATGATTACTTGGAAAACCAGAGTTTGATTAACAATACTCAACAAGGCTTTGTGAGGGGGGCAGGTCATGCCTCACAAGCCTTACTGAATCCTTCGAGGATATGACAAAAAACCTTGAAGGTAGAGCAGTGGATGTGGTGCACCTGGATTTTAGCAAGGTGTTTGGTAAGGTTCCAAGTGGTAGACTCATTCAGAAAGTTAGGAGGCATGGGATATAGGGAAATTTGGCTGTCTGGATGCAGAATTGGCTGGCCGATAGAATACAGAGGGTGGTAGTAGATGGAAATTATTCAGCCTGGAGCTCGGTAACCAGTGGTGTTCTGCAGGGATCTGTTCTGGGACCTCTGCTCTTTGTGTTTTAAAAATTACTTGGATGAGGAAGTGGAAGGATGGATTAGTAAGTTTGCCAATGACGCATTGACAGGATGCAGAGCTGGGCTTATAAGTGGCAAATAGAGTTCAACCTGGAAAAGTATGAAGTGATTAATTATGGAAGATGGAATTTGAATTTAGAATACAGTGTTAAAGGCAGTATTCTTGGCAGTGTGGAGGAACAAAGGGCTGTTGGGGTCCATGTCCTTCAATCCCTCAAAACTACCACTCAAGTTGATAGGGTTGTTAAGAAAACGTATGGTGTGTTGGTTTTCATTAGCAGGGGGATTGAGTTTAAGAGCCATAAGGTTATGCTGTGGTTCTGTAGAGCCCTGGTAAGACCACACTTGGAATATTGTGTTCAGTTCTGGTCGCCTTATTATAGGAAGGATGTGGAAGATTTAGAGAGGGTACAGAGGAGATTTACCAGGATGCTGCCTGGACTGGAGGGCATGTCTTACGAAGAAATGTTGAGGGAGCTGAGGCTTTTCTCATTGGAGTAAAGAACGGTGAGAAGCAACTTTGATAGAGGTGTACAATATAATGAGAGGCACAGAAAGAGCAAATAGTCAAAGACTTTTTCCCAAGGTGGAAATGTCTATCGCGAGGGGACATAATTTTAAGGTGATTGGAGGAAGATTTAGGGTAGATGTCAGAGGTGGGTTATTTACATAAAGAGTGGTGGGTGTGTGTAATGCATTGCCAGCAGTGTTGGTAGAGTCAGATACATTAGGGGCATTTAAGCAACTCTTAGATAAACACATGGATGATAGTAAAATGAAGAGTATGCAGGTTAGTTTGATCTTAGAGTAGGATAAAAGGTCGGCACAACATTGAGGACCTGTACTGTGCAGTGCTGTTCTATGTTCATAAAAGGAGTTGGGAAGTATTTTGTGGCTGTACAAAACATTGGTTAGGCTGCTTTTGGAATGCTGCATTCAGTTCTGGTCTCCCTGCTATAGGAAGGATGTTGTGAAATTTGGCAGGGTTCAGAAAAAATTGACAAGGTTGTTGCCAGGATTGGAGGACTTGAGCTATAGGGAGAGGCTGAAGCATCTTCCCTGGAGCATCGGAGACCAAGGGATGGCCGTTTAGAGGATTATAAAATAGTGAGGGGCATGGATAGAGTAAAGTTAAAAGTCACACAACATCAGGTTATAGTCCAACAGGTTTATTTGGAAGCACTAGCTTTTGAAACGCTGCTCCTTCATCAGGTGGATGAAGGAGCTTTGAAAGCTAGTGCTTCCAGATAAACCTGTTGGACTATAAACTTGTTGGACTATAACCTGGTGTTTTGTGACTTTTAACTTTGTCCACCTCCAAATTATGGATTGGGTAAGTAGACAAGGTCTTTTCCCCCATGTAGGGGAGTCTGAAACTAAAGGACATAGGTTTCAGATGAGAGGGGAATGATTTAAAAAGGACCCGAGGGACGGTGTTATTACGCAGAGGGTGGTGTTTGTATGGAAGAGGAAGTGGTGGAGGCTGGTACCATTACAACATTTAAAAAGAATCTGGATGGGTATATGATTAGGAAGAATTTTGTGGAATATGAGCTAAATGCTGGCAAATGGGACTAGATTAACCTCGTCAGCATAGATGAGTTGGACTGAAGCGTCTCTTAAGGTAAAAACAATGACTGCAGATGCTGGAAACCAGGTTCTGGATCAATGGTGCTGGAAGAGCACAGCAGTTCAGGCAGCATCGAGGAGCTTCGGGTCTCTTGCCATGCTGTGCAACTCTGCCACTGATTGCTGTCGCAGGAACTGGCAATGTCAAGATGATCCAAATGGCTGCTTCTGTGCTGTAAATGTCTTTGATCTCATGCTGCAAGAACTGCCCTGTCTTGTTGCATTTCCTGCTGTGGGGAAATGGCCCCTTGCTTACATAGCATAAATCAGATGAGCAGTGTGAAACTGGATTATCAAATTGGCACTCAGTACTTCACATAGCTCTCCGGACTCTTTATTGCCATTGGGGTATTCAGTGTTCTGCAGTGTAATGCTGCATTTAATTTTTCTGTTCTCCCCGTAATTGGAAGCGAGAGTACTTTTAAGTGATGAGAGAAACAAGACAAAGCTATCACCATTGCTTGGAAAGCAACAAAACAATAAGGACAGTACTGCAAACAGTTTTGGCCCTGTTTTAAAAGAAAGAAGCAGTTGAGAGAAAGTTGACTAAAATGATCCCTGGTGAGGAGGAATGTCTTCTTGGCAAAAGCTGAATTGGTTGGTTGGGTGTCCCAATGAAAATAGCTGAGAAGAATGAGGGGTGATCTATTGAAACAAATAAGATTCTCAAGGGACTTGACAGGGTCAATGCTGAGAGATGCTTCCCCTCATGGGAAGTCTAGGACTGAAGATCATGATCTCAGAATAAAGGTCTGCCAGTTTAAGACTGAAATGAGGAGGAATTTCTCCTCTCGGGATTGAGAGTCTTCGGAACTTCTTCCCACAGTGAGCTGTGTGGGCAGAGTCCTTGCGTATATTTAAGGCTGAGATAAATAGACTGCTGATCGGACGGCACAGTGGCTCAGTGGTTAGCACTGCTCCCTCACAGCGCCTGGGACCCAGTTTCAATTCCAGCCTCTTGTGACTGCGTGGAGTTTGCACATTCTCTCCAACTCTTGTGTGGGTTTCCTCTGGGTGCCACGGTTTCCTCCCATATCCCAAAGATCTGCAGGTTAGGTGGATTGCTAAATTGCTCATACTATTCAGGGATGTGCAGGCGAGGTGGATTAGCCTGGGAATGCAGGGTGACAGGGATAGGGTTGTGGGTGAGTCTGGGTGGGATGCTCTTCGAGAGTCGGTATGGCTTGTTGGGCCAAATGGCCTGTTTCCATGTTATAGGGATTCTAAGAAACCTCTGGAATCAAGTGGTATAACCAGTTGGTGAATCAAAGGTTACAGGGAAAAGGGCAAGAAAGTGGACATGAGGAATGTCAGATCAGCCATGATCCCATTGAATTGCAGAATAGGCTTGAGGGGCTGAAGAGCCTCCTCCTGATCAGATTGTTTGTTTTTTAGTAATCTTTTTATGATTTTATGGTCTAAAATAATTGTCAGGTCATGTTCCCTGTTTGATGGATTATACATACTTCACACGTTTTCAGAGCTTAGTTGAAGAGAGTGTTTTGGGAGGTTGACTTGGAGGAAGAAAGTGAAGTAAAGATGTTCAGGAAGGAAGTTCCAGAGTTTAGGGGTCAGGCAACAGAAGGGTACAACTGCCAATGGGAGGCAAAGAAAATCAGGGGTACACCAGAATAAGGGGAAAAAACTCTCAATGGCTTGTGGGGCTGGCACAGATTACAGAGATAGGAAGGACTGAGCTCAGAGATTTGCACCTAAGGGTGATATTCATGTTGAGACATTGCTAGATTTAAAGAAACAATGGGTTTTAAGATTAGATTAGATTAGATTAGATTACTTACAGCGTGGAAACAGGCCCTTCGGCCCAACAAGTCCACACCAACCCGCCGAAGCACAACCCACCCATATCCCTACATTTATCCCTTCACCTAACACTACGGGCAATTTAGCATGGCCAATTCACCTAACCTGCACATTTTTGGATTGTGGGAGGAAACCGGAGCACCCGGAGGAAACCCACGCAGACACGGGGAGAATGTGCAAACTCCACACAGAGAGTCGCCTGAGGCGGGAATTGAACCCGGGTCTCTGGCTCTGTGAGGCAGCAGTGCGAACCACTGTACCACCGTGCCGCCCACTTTGTTTTGAAGAAAATGTTTTACTTGTATTTAATTGAATCCTTCAATATTTTGCTTGTGCTTTTTACAGCTTACATTTAGTTGCAAGGAATGGGACCCAAATCTTCCTCCTTTGTGCCTCCCTAACCCTGAATATGTTGCTCCAGAATATATCTTATCAGTGAGTTGTGATCTGGCCAGTGATATGTATTCATTAGGAGCTGTCATGTTTGCTGTGTTTAATAATGGCAAACCTATCTTCGAGGTCAACAAGCAGGATATTTTCAAGAGTTTCAGCAGACAACTAGATCAGGTAATTCCTGCAAACTTCCCATTTCCTTCACCGTTCCCCCAGTGAACCACAAACCATCCTTCTCGGGAAGCTCCCATTCTCACTCTAACCACAAACACCCCTCTAGTTTCACATCATCACCCTCTCTTGCTTCCTTAGCTAATATTTGTAATTGGGTTCCTCATTTCAATTAGTGTCTTCCACCCATGACTCTGGTCAAAATAGCAGTCATCAAAAAAATTCCAGCATTCTTGAAAATACGTATCATCTCCAACCTCCCCTTTCTCCTTGAAATCCATGTGTATGTTTTTCACAACCCCAAAGCTTTGACTCTCTTGCCTGCCATAGGACTGAACTGTCCCTAATCATTGACAAATGGCATTCTTTGCGAGTGTGACATTAATGCTTTGTCCTTCCTTATACTTTTCCATCTATCCGACACCAAATCATGCTTCTACACCACAAGTTCATTGGAATTGTCCTTGTATTGTGCCCAATCAATGTTCAAATGTCTTTAACAATGGGTGCTCCTCCTGCTGCCACTCTTTCCTGTACAGCACCAGAAAGATATGTCCTTGACCCATCCTCCTCCAAAACAGCAAGAAGTAGCCACTCTGCACTTTAAACCTATTCAGCTATTCAATGAAATCACAACTGATATGCACTAAATCCATTTGCTCACCATTGTTCCATATTCCTTTACAATCTATCGATCTGTGTCTCAAATTACATTTGATCTCCATCTCCTCCTTTCTCAGTCATTTGTTAAAGGGAGTTCCAGATTTCTACTTCCCAGCTGGTCCAGCTTTAATTTGGAGATCAAAGAATGCTCCATTAACCCATCCACATTTGTCCTTTGAAATTTGTCATTAAACTTTTGAACCATAATTCTCCTTTCGCCTTGTGCCCATTTTCTCACCTCTTTGTGAGACCCAATGGGATGTTTCTTTCTATTAATGGTATTGTGCAAATACGTTTGTTGCTTGATTTGAGATTTAATTTATTGACGTCTTTTCTACTTTTGCAGCTCACCCGTTTAGGCCCCAGTACACTGCAAAAAATTCCTGAAGACGTTCGGGAGCATATGAAATTGTTGCTGAATGTAACTCCCACTGTCAGACCAGATGCTGACCAGCTCAGCAAGGTAAACTAAAAAGACAGTCCCTGATTTTAAATTGTCATTCTTTTACTTGTTACCAATCACTTGCCTATTTCTTCCCAGTGTAGAGGTTAGAGTATTCTTAGCTTTCAAAGCGTAGTGATTGAGAATCACTGTAGATAGATAGCACACTCACACAAACAGCAGTAGGATGATTGAGCAGGTATTTGGTTTGATGATGTTTAGTTGAAGTATGAATATTGATCCGAGCGCTTGGAAGAACACTCATTTTGTTCTTTGAAGTACAGCCATGCATTCTATTAGGTGCATGTCACACCAGTATTCAAAATACATGAGTGAATTTGTGCACTGAAAATACTCACAGGTTTGGGGAAAATTTATGCACATGGAGATCCAATTGGAGAAGAGTCACCCATGTAAGTTAAATCAAAGGAAACGGTAAGCAGGATGTCTGTGTGGGGGAGAGACTCTGGCAAAGTTGCAAGAGTGCTTCAGGGTGACAGGTGTGAGGGGCAAGGTGGTGGGGCTGAGATGGGAGTACATCCAAGGGGGCTGAAGGGAAATGGGGGTACAGTAATGAGAATGTGGGGAGATGGTGGGGTGAATAAGTAGGTGAGAGAAGATTGGAAGGTGACAAGGTGGTGAGGGGGAGCCACAAGTGGTTGCAAGGCAAGAGTGGGGAGGAGACAAGATGCTGGGGGTATATAGAGTGCTGCAAAGCTAGTGGGGAAGGCAGAGGAATCTGTCAGGTGGGTTTGAGGAAATGGCTATGAACTGTGGGGGTGTGTGGAAGAGAGTGAACGGCTTTGGGATATGAGAGACAGGAGGAAGCTTAGTAGTAGGCAGAGAATGAGGCTGCATGGGAGCCAGAGAGGTCGTCTGCAAAGAAGAGAGGACAGTTACAATAAGGGATATAATAGGGAGAAAGTGACTAGTTCAAATCT
Organism: Chiloscyllium plagiosum; assembly: GCF_004010195.1. Lineage (NCBI taxonomy): Eukaryota > Metazoa > Chordata > Chondrichthyes > Orectolobiformes > Hemiscylliidae > Chiloscyllium > Chiloscyllium plagiosum. Next base: position 64,927,803 of record NC_057728.1, on the reverse strand, counting down.
TGCAGCTTTATGAATTTGTGATGGTAATACATTAGCTGCAACCTGCCCAAATTTGGAAGATGTGTTTAGAATGATGGGTTTTTTTTTGAGGTAAAAGTGTGTTGGTTCCTTTGGGGGAAAAAAAAGTTGCTCATTTATGGCGGTTGTGTTATATTAATGTAAATACTCCATCGAGGGAATCAGTGCTTTCCTCATGTGCTGTGGGCTTTACGTTTAATGATTAATTGATAATTATTAACAAAGTTGATGAATACTTATAATTCTACTTCTGAGTGTTCAAATGCATAGTACATCGACACAGAGAATGAAGATAATGTTACTATTTGACTGTGTCATCTAATAATAAAGGAGTTAATGAGAATGATAAAGGAACCCTTGGAAAAATAATTTTGTACCCCACGACATGGCACACATCCTATCACTGATCCTTGAACAGTGCAGTGTGACCTTGGTACTGAACCCTCAGTCTTGGAAAGTTGTACATAATTCCTTCTCTGATTAATTATCTTTCTTTTTTCCAGATCCCATTTTTTGATGATGTCGGTGCCATGACACTGCAGTATTTTGATTCACTCTTTCAACGAGACAACCTTCAAAAATCGCAGTTTTACAAAGGTCTGCCAAAAATCTTGGCACAACTTCCAAAGGTATGTTTGGCACACACTTAATATGGTTGTCATTGAAATGCACAGTCAAAACAGGAGGCTGAGAATCATGGGGGTGTGACTGCATATTGTAACATACTCCACTATTTATATCTGATGTTCATTCGCAAATAGAAATGTTTTAAAACCAAAAGACATTTGGAACTTCAATAAAATTAGAACATGCAGATTTCTGAGGGGGGGGTGCAAGGTTGAATTGAAAGGCTGTTTATCAGGCATGTTGATGACAGCTTGACAACGTTAGATATTTAAATATTAACAGGACAGATTGATCATGCTAAAAAAGAAAACAACAGGATCCTGGGCTTTGTAAATAGAGGCATAGGGTACAAAAACAAATAAGTAAACCTTTGGAAAACAGCTGGACTGTTGTGTCACTCTAGGCATGTAAAGACCTCAGTCAAGGTGCACAAGAGATATACAAGAATTATACCAGAGATGAACGACATAAGATGAAGAGAGGCTAGAGAAACTGGGATTATAAAACCCTAAGGCAATAAAATGTAGGAGTTGAAGTAGGCCATTTAGTCCAGCAAACCTTGTTTGCTGATTATCCCTTAATGTATCATCTGTTCTCTGGATCCATTTGGTCTCAAGCATCCCATACCAGATTCTGCTGGATGATAGCAGTGATATGCAATGCTAAAAAGCTGGGACACCATTCATGCTAGATTAAGGAAAATACATTATTAGTGATGTGTTATCTTATGATTTTGGTAAGTGATCCTTAGAACTTGAATATTTAAAGCCAGTGCCCACAGAGACAGTGGTTGGACTTTTGTTTCCTGTTTTCGATCCCACCATTTGTGTGAATTGCAGTTTGGGAACCTGGAAATGCTGGCATTGGGGCTGCCTCCAGGAATTCCTTCCCATTAAGGACAGCAGCTAGATTGGAGGGCCAATAGAAGACATCTAAACATTAATCGACCAGCAGTCCCAGTGCTATGGTTGGGCTCTATAATGTAGGTTGCAGAATGGCAGGCTACCCTAACTCATGGGTGGAGGCATCTGCGAAAGTTTTTGAAGGACCTTGATGTTAATCCTATTCTCTTCCTCTGAGTCAGTCATTTCTTTCACAACAGGACCCAGCTTTTATTGGTTTCTGAGACTGACCCGGAGCCCAGGTTTACTAACACCTTGGGTCGTGTCAGGGCTGTGCACTTGTTACCTATCCTTCTCATTTTTGTTTTTAATTCACCCATGGAACTTGGCTTCACTGACTGGGCCAGCATTTATTGCCCATCCCAAGCTGCCCTTGAGAAGAGTGGGGTGAGCTGCCTTCTTAAACCACTGTAGGCCTTGTGCTATCAGTAGACCCACAGTACCCTTAGGGAGGCAATGCCAGGATTTTGACTGAGCATCACTGAAGGAACAATGATATATTTCCAAGTCAGTATGGTGAGTGGCTTGGTGGGGAACTTCTGAATGGTGGTCTTCCTGTGTATCTGCCAACCTTGTGCTTCTAGATGGAAAGTGCTGTCTAAGTATCCTTGGCTAATTTCAGATCTCTGTCAGCCATGGGTGAATAATTGCCATTTGTCTTGTACCCTCAAAGTAGCTTAAAGGTATGGTGGGCGGCACGGTGGCACAGTGGTTAGCACTGCTGCCTCACAGCGCCAAAGACCCGGGTTCAATTCCCGCCTCAGGCGGCTGACTGTGTGGAGTTTGCACGTTCTCCCCGTGTCTGCGTGGGTTTCCTCCGGGTGCTCCGGTTTCCTCCCACAGTCCAAAGATGTGCAGGTCAGGTGAATTGGCCATGCTAAATTGCCCATAGTGTTAGGTAAGGGGTAAATGTAAGGGTCTGGGTGGGTTACGCTTTGGCGGGTCGGTGTGGACTTGTTGGGCCGAAGGGCCTGTTTCCACACTGTAATGTAATGTAATCTGTAATGTAATGTAATGTAAAACCATTGTCAAAGATCAACACACACAACAATTATGGGAAATTGTCAGCATTCCCAACTCTGGTTCCACTCCCTCATCTCTACAAAAGTTCAACTGCCTGTTCGCGACAGTTAATTTGGTTCTTTGTATAATTTACAGATAAGACTAACCAGAATTTGTGTTAGGGACATATTTATCAATCTGTCCCATTGATTCAGTGAGTTTCTTTGCATTCGAATGCAGTGTCAAATATATTAATCATCTTCCTACTCCTTGATTCCAGCGAGTTGTAATACAACGCATTTTGCCAAGCTTGACTTCGGAATTTGTGAATCCGGATATGGTTCCCTTTGTCCTACCCAACGTCCTTCTCATTGTTGAAGAGTGTACCAAAGAGGAGTACATCAAACTGATTCTCCCTGACCTCGTTCCTGTTTTCCGGCTCCAGGAACCCATTCAGGTATCAGAAGTCACGACCGGGAAACCACAAACCCTTCAGCAACAGGAGTATTTTCTGTCATGTACTTGAGCAGTTCAACAACATCTGCAAGCTGAATAATCGAGTAATTGTAACCAGTTGTCCCCACAGTCATTCTGACTCAGTGATCAATGGGTGTGCTTAGAGGGGCTTCATTTGGTTTTGCGCATGATACCTGTTCAGTTTATGCTGTTGACTGATCTTGGATTAAGTTGGCTTCACATTCATCCCTCTGAGACCTAATTGCCCTGTGATTTTGCAACTGCATGTTGATTGTGATATTGCTTTTTATGAAGACTTTGCTATATTTTGGTCTGTGTGGAATTTCAGCTGTTAAGAATTGGTTTTCTATAGTATGTGTTATGCTTGTTGAAAAACTTTTGTGATGCTCTTTCCTATGTGTTGCAAGTTCCAAGTTAGTAAATTATCCTTTTGCTTTTCATGCTTCAGGCTAGCAACATGGTGAGTTTGATGTACATCATGAAGTAAATAATTTTTTAAAAAGCGGGGGCACTGTTGGCTGTTGCATTTTAAACAGGATTTCTGCTTTTCTTTATTTTCTTGCACTTTGCTACGTTTGTTGAAGCAGAAAGCGAATCACTTGACATTGCTTTTTTTTTTCTTAACATATTTTCATGATTGGTATAGGTTTTGCTGATCTTCTTGCAAAAGATGGATTTGCTATTGACTAAAACTCCACCAGAAGATATCAAGAACACAGTTTTACCCATGATATACAGGGCCTTAGAAGCACCATCAATTCAGATTCAGGTATGGCTTTTTGAAGGACATGGAGTGATCTGGGGCATCCTGGCACCAAGTTGTATGCTGCAGCAATTGCCACATAATGTGCATAAATAATATCTTTTTTAAAAAAAAATCTTGAATTGTAAATCCCTTTAATCATGCCAGTGCTAGCATTTAAAGCTAATTACACCAGTTCCTCTGTTGGAGCCTTCTGAAGCTGCTTTTTCAAATATATCTTGGATTTTCTTGTCAAGGTTGGTGTCAAACATGCTTCCATGATCCTTTTCAGCTCTGAATTTCTAATAAACTGAACTCAAAGTACTATTTTAACCTACACTTATAATTTGCAGTAAGTCCACAAGGTATGCAGGCTGACAGTCTGTCGATTACTTGTCTAAAGGAGTAGAATGTTTAAAAAACACAAGGATCTAATGTGTATTAGGCTACAGCTCAGCAAATATGTAAAAGCACTGGATAAATACAACATCGGTGTAATTTGCCAGGAATGAGAGCTTACAGTTTTGATGAAAAACTTGAAGTTTTGAGGCATTTTTTAAATGGACCTCACTGATTTAAATCATAGAGATCTTCAAGATTGTGTGAACCTATGACATCACTTTCTCATGGTAGATTAAAAAAAAGACCCACTTGTTCTTTCATTCTGTGCTACTCAGTTTCTGATACATGAACATTAATATCTCCATGGCTCTGACCTGCCATTCCACAAGAAGCTGTGGTATTTCCTGGGAGAGGCCAGATAAAGTACTCAATCCAAAATTTGGGAGCTTCCTCTTCATTTCCCTTAAGTAATCCAGAAAGTCACTCTGGTCCTTGTTAACAATATGCAGTGCCTTCCTTTTGTATGAGGTGGTTGCTTTGCAGTCCAATAACAGTTTGGCTTGACGGCAATGAATGAGCTGATTTTCATTCCACAATCTGGCAACCTGTTCTCCAGGTTCGTTATTCATGGGCCTCTGTGAGGAACTCTTGTGGCATACTTTGGGAAAATTCATTTTCAGTGGCCAATGATATTTAAAAAGATGCGAGAAATTTGGAATGAAGAGTCAAGGGAGGTTAGGAAAATAAGTGGCTTTACTTCAGCGGTGGCTTGAATATAGAATTTTCTCTGTTGCAAAAGCTGATTCCACAAGTTTTGGCAATGTTCTGCTGTACCTCGGTACTATAAACAACAGTAAAAATGACCTTTTTAATAACACTTTGCATTCTATCAGAATATTCTAAAATGCTTCCGAACCAGTAAAGTGCTTTTGAAATATTGTCACTTCTGTAATGTATGGAAATTTAGCAGTCAACTTTGACCTACCATGTGATGATCATCCAGTAATTTGTTTTCAGTATTGTTAATTGAGGGATATATATTGACCAGGAAATCCTAGGTAGTCCCTCCATCCTCTGTGAGTAGCAACTCTGGAACTTTTGAAATGCATCCGAGAAGGCAAATGTGGGTACTGTTTCATATCTCTCACAGGCAGGGGTGTAGTAGAAGGATACACAACACTTGAATGCCCAGGTTCTGCTTCGTAAGAGTCTGAGGCTTAGACATACTTAAGAATTCAGGATTGCTTCATTTAATTAACTGTATTTGGGCTCATGAGGATAAACTGTTTTTATACTTAACTCTAATCAACCATTAAAAAAAATAGTGATTGCTGTGATGATTGTGAATATGTGCTCAGTTATTTTCTTTGTCTTTTAGGAACTTTGTCTCAACATAATTCCCACGTTTGCGAACTTGATAGATTATCCATCCATGAAGAATGCTTTAATACCACGTATTAAGAGTGCTAGTTTACAGACCTCTTCCCTTGCGGTAAGTGCACCTGTATTCCTGCAATCATTATCATTCAGATAAAACAACTTGATAAACCTAGCCCGTTACTCCTATTAATTTGAAAAAAAACTCTGTATTTGTTATTACTCTGACAGAAGGTCTACACTGAGGTAATGAGGTCCCATTATTCCACCCAAATGTCCTTGTCCCACATGTGAGTGTGATGATCCAAAAATGTGAATGTCCAGTTGAATCACCAAAGTGGTTAAGTTGCTTTACTTTTACTGTTACCTCAGGCAAACCAATATACTCCCACCAGATTTTATCAATAAATACAAAAGCATATTTATTATGAGCTAACATAATCTTTAACCAGTGGCACAACAATTTATTCACTAAAACTGTCAAATTTAAACTATATTCCTTTCGACCTAAAGTCACACACGTTCACAGACAGATAAGACAAGATGAGAGATGTAGCTCTGCAGAAAAATATAGATGGGAATAACAATGGGCAAAAAGAAAGTCTTGTGTATTAAAAATCCAGACCACAAGGATGCAGTGAGCTGACTTGCTCACAGTTCTGTTGATCTGTGCCAGTGAGATCACATTGCTGTCACAGGGCAATGAACAATCTTTGGTTCAAGTTACTTAGACTCAGATCTTTGATTGAGTTCACAGTTCAGTTCTCAGAGTATTTGATGAGTGTGTTTTATTTAGAATGGGGGCAAGAGAGCGTGATTTTTTTGCAAATTCCTCCATAACTGTAAGTATATTTTCTGTTCTGAGAGAGAGAGAGCTGCAGGGTTAATGGGAGTCTCTTTTCAACTGCACCACCAATCTGTGGTAAAACAGAAATGATTAGTTCAAAGATTAATTCCATTGTTTGTCAAGCAAAAGTGACAAATCCATCCAAATTTTGAGAGATGTCAGCATTCATGGCTAGACCAGCATTTATTGCCTATTGCTCATTGCTCAGAGAGCAGTTAAGAGTCAACCTAATTGATGTTGGTCTGGGTTCACATGTGTGCCAGAACAGGTAAAGACAGCAACAAAAATACAAATTGATGATGAAATTCAGCAGTTTTGGCAGAAGTTCTGATGAAGATTCACCGAACTTGAAATATTAACTTTGCTTTCTCCCCGCAGGTGCTGCCAGACCTGCTGAGTTTCGCCAGCAATTTATGTTTTAGTTTCAGATCTCAAGCACCTGCAGTTCTTGGAGAAAGTGAGGACTACAGATGCTGGAGATCAGAGCTGAAAAATGTATTGCTGGAAAAGCGCAGCAGGTCATGCAGCATCTAAGGAGCAGAAGAATCAACGTTTCGGGCATAAGCCCTTCTTCAGGATTCCTGCTCTCCTGCTCCTTGGATGCTGCCTGACCTGCTAAGCTTTTCCAGCAACACATTTTTCACCTGCAGTTCTTGTCTTATTTTAGGTAAAGACAGCAGACTTTCTTCGCTAAAGGATATTTGTGAAGCTGATGGGTTTTTATGATAATTGATCATGGTCACCATCAGACTAGCTTTTTTAAAATTCCAGTTTTAGTTGAATGAATTCAGTTTCCACCATGGTGCGAATGAAACCTGTGTCATCAGAACATTAGCCCGGCTCTCTGGATTCTTCGTCCAGTGACATTACCACTATGGCACCACCTCCCCCCTCAAACAGCCCTGCTTTTCCAAAGGTCTCAGGACCATTTGTAACAATAAGTGAGTAGAACACTGTTCCTCTTCAGACCTTAGAGTCACATAGTAAACTCTCTGCACCCAGACATTATCTAAAAGTTTCATTTTTCTGGTTTTTGTTCCCAAAAAAATGTGGTTGCTACACATTTACACAGCATGTGTCATAATTTTAGGGTATCCCAAAATGCTTTGCACCCTAATAAATATTTTTGGAATGTAATCACTGATGTATTGTAGGAAATGCAATAACCAAGTGCTGCATCATAAGCTTAAGCGTCAACCTGGTGGTGGTGATCAGCTTTTTGATGAAAGGTGATTTTGGTTGAGTAACAAACATTGATCAGGGTAAGGAAATCCCTTGCTCTTCAAAAATAGTGCCAGGATATCTTTAACATCCACGTAAGCTACCAGACAGGCTTTGGTTTAACATTTCATCCAGCACTACCGATGGTGCAGTATTTCCTTGGTTTTTCACTTCATTCTTGGCCTTGATATTTTTTGTTATGGAGTGAGACGTGAAACCGAGACCTCTACCCTCAAATTAATCAAAATTATTTTCTGGCCCAGTAGCTGTTTGTAGCTATTGTAATTTGTTACAATCTTGTTTGACGATAATTCAGTTGGGGTTCATCAACATTTAGAAACCTTGATGATTCCATTATAAATACAACATGCTGTAGTTTAGGTAATTTTGCTGATTCTTAGATTATGATGAAAAACATGATTCAGCATTTTTCAGAAGCTTGCAATCTACAGTCTGCTTTGTTTAACAAGTGCTGCTGTGAAATTGCCTGATTAAAGGCTACCAGACAGAAACACTATTTCAGGCTAATCGTCAATTTCTTAGTATACCTTTACTCCTTTCTTTGTGGGAGCAAGTGATAGTTCGTTGGTCGCCCCATGTGGCCACAGTCTGGCAACGACCATTGACAGACTATTCAACTGCAAGGGCACCTCTGCTCTGCCAAATTATGGTCTTGGTTGGTGTGTGTGATATAGGAGAATGTGAGGACTGCAGATGCTGAAGATCACAGTCAAGAAAGTGATGCTAGAAAAGCACAGCAGGTCAGGCAGCATCCGAGGAGCAGGAGAATCACCGTTTCGGGCATAAGTCCAAAATGTCAACTCCCCTGCTGTTCGGATGCTGCCTGACCTGCTGTGCTTTTCCAGCACCACACTCTTGACACTGGTGTGTTATATGGGTGAACGTGCACAATATTAGCACAGGAATCAGAGCCTTGGCTGTCTACATCTCTTAAATATCTCTGGCACAATTTTCTGTGCTGTAGACCTCTCTAACTCTACTTTATCTTAAAATGCCCCCACCCTCCCATGAATTAAACTGGTGCTAATTGCAAATGTCAACCAGCCACTATCAATGCTCTCGACTGTGATCTTCAGCATCTGTAGTCCTCACATTCTACTATATCACACACACCAACCAAGACCACAATTTGGGGTGGCACGTTGGCTCAGTGGTTACCACTGCTGCCTCACAGCACAAGGGTCCCAGGTTCGATTCCAGCCTCGGGTGACTGTGCAAACTCCACACAGACATTCTCCATGTGTCTAGGTGGGTTTCCTCCGGGTGCTCTGATTTCCTCCCACAGTCCAAAGCTGTGCATTTCAGGTGAATTGGCCATGCTAAGTTGTCCATAGTGTTAGGTGCATTAGTCAGAGGGAAATAGGTCTGGATGGGTTACTGTTCGGAGGGTCGGTGTGGGGTTGTTGGGCCGAAGGGCCTGTTTCCACACTGTAGGGAATCTAATTTAATCAAACTAAGTACAGATCACTTGAGCTTGAAGCTGGGACCTATTTGGATTCATCAACTCAGCTGCTCACTGCAGGGTAAGCTTGGATGAATTTGGTGAAGTTTTTTAATGAGGCAGCAGTAATAGTTGAACTTTTTCTACTAGACATTCATCTGTGAGCTACCTGGTCTTTCTTTCTGTTTCCAATCACTGCAGGTGCGTGTAAATTCACTGGTTTGTCTCGGCAAGCTCCTGGAGTACTTGGACAAGTGGTTTGTTCTGGATGAGATCTTTCCTTTCTTGCAGCAGATTCCATCCCGGGAGCCTGCAGTTCTCATGGGAATTTTAGGTGAGACCATTTGGAACAATTTACAATATAGCATTTCTAAAAGTTGAATTCGTTATTTCAAATGACTTGAGTAACAACCAAATAATTTTTGTTTGTTTTTTGCCTTTAACATAATCTAACCCCCCCCCCCACCCCCCGCCCCATCCCCCAACCCCTGCCAGCCTCCAGGGTGGTTCGCTAGAACATTATGAAACAGACTATTTTTCAATTAATGGAAACAAATACTTAAATTGCAGAAGATCTCTGCAGTTGTAGGAGATGCACCTTTGGATATCCTTGAATTGTTCATCTCTGGGAACCGAGTTTTGAATCAAATCCAGGATGATGGGATGATTGCTTTCTCTGCTATTTCTGCCCTTGTTTTCCAGTGTCATCAGTCAAAAGCACTTTGACATGTTTGAGAAATGTAGAATTGTATCTTTCAGTCTGTCTGCTTTATTTTTATTGCTTCCTTTCTTTCCCTGCACCCTCCCCATAGTAATTAATATTTGACTATATTCTTTTACGCTAATATTTCTGGCCTTCCTGCATCCAGGTAGGTATCTGAAATTCAAATTCTGGGAGATAGGCAACACAGAGTTGTGTGGGAGGGAGAGCTGTGAGGTAAATGCAGAGATGTTTCATTGTGACTTGGACAAGTTGAGTGGGTGGGAAAATACATGGCATGTGAAGTATATTGTAGATAAATGTGAGATTATTGACTTTGGTAGCAAAATTAGAAAGGCAGATTGTTATCTGGATGGGGGTGGCTGGGAGCGAGGGAGTGCATTGAGACTTCCGTATCCTTGTGCACCAGTTGCTAGAAGTAAGCATGCAGGTACAGCAGGCATAGTGTTGGTCTCCATAGTGAGAGGATTGAGTATCGGAGCAGGGAGGTCTTGCTGCAGTTATACAGGGCCTTGGTTGAGACCATTATCTGGAATACTGTGTGCAGTTTTGGGGTCCCCCAAAACTATGTTCTGGCTATGGTGAGAGGGCAATGAAGATGTGCCAGTCTGGTTCCTGGTATCCCAGGACTGACACATGAAGGCAGACTGGATCAGATGGGACTATATTCACTGGAATTTTGTAGTATAATTAGGATGTCATAAAAACCTAAACTATTCTAATAGGACTAGACAGGATAAATGCAGGAAAGATGTTCCCGATGACTGGGGAGTCCAGAACCAGGGGGTTACTGTCTGTGGATATGGGGTAGGCTATTTGTGACTGAGATGAGGGGAAGTGTCTTCACCCAGAGGGTGGGGAGCCTGTGGAACACTCTGACACAGAAAATGCTTGAGGCCAAGACATTGAATATTTTAAAGAAGGAGATAGATATAGTTGTTAGGACAAAAGAGATCAAAGAATCTTTGAAGAAAGTGAGAAGAGAGTATTGATTTTATGATGATTTATTTTATTCATTTGTGGGATTTGGCAATCGCTGGCTGGCCAGCACCTATTGCCCTTGAGAAGGTGGTGGTGAATTGCCTTCATGAACTGTTGTGGTGCACCCTCTGGGGGTTGACCCACAATACCATTAGGGAGGGAGTTCTAGGATTTTGATCCAGCGACATTGAAGGAACCTGATATATTTCCAACTCAGGATGGTAAGTGGCTTAGCGGGGAACTTGAAAGTTGGTTGGGTGGTGATGGTCAGCCAGGATCACGTTGTACAGTGGAACAGATTCAAAGGACCAACTGGCCTAATCCTCCTATTTTCTATGTTTTTACACTTCTTGCTGCTGGTGTTGCTTGTAAGAAAGGAAGAATATTTGACAGTAAGTTTTAACAAATGTTTATTGACTTTTGTTTTTCAGGTATCTACAAATGTACTTTCAGCCACAAGAAGCTGGGAATTACCAAAGAGCAGTTGGCTTCAAAAGTGCTACCACACCTTATACCCCTCAGCATTGACAACAATCTGAATCTGAACCAGGTCAGACCACCTCTACTGCTCTTTCTGTGCTGTTGAAAATCTTATTTTTCAGTTTGTTGCAAGCTTTCAGAACGAATGCATTATGGGTTTTTCTTGTTTGTTAGAAGAAAAGATTGACTTGTTTCAGAAGTCCTCAATGTTTAGCCTTAGCCTGCAATACTTAGTTTTAATTTTTACTGAATTGTGATACCCTTGGCATTTAAGATTTATGTAGGACAGGTTATAGATGAGAAAGCTTTTGTGATAAGTTCTATTTATTTCTGCACTGCCTATTCCAAAGAACCAGCATAAAATTTGGCACAATAAACTGGCTATGCAAATGAATCTCTTCTCCAGGATCTTTTCTCTTAAAATCATTTGAATTATATGTCTGCTGATTATAAGCCCAAAGTAACTAAACTAAAATAGCAATGAATTGAATACTTTGGTCAATTAAAAATGCCTTGGAGCATTCTGTTTAAGTTGTGCCTAATGTATCTTAGGAGTTTTAAATATTCAACAAGGACAGTAAACCAGGGCTTTCCAAAGTGAAAGTTGGAATCCCAAGTGGGGTTATGAGCTGAACTTTGGGTTGCCCATTCTGAGGCAGTACTGGCTGCTGCGGAGCTGTGAGCTAGTCAAAAGAGTTGTATTCTCCCTCTCCCTCTCCCTCTCCCTCTCCCTCTCCCTCCCTCTCTCTCTGTTTGTCTCTCGCGCGCTCTCTCTCTCTCTCTCTCTCTCTCTCTCTCTCTCACAAAGGCAAAAAGTTTAGGAGGCATTGGCAATAAACCATGTTTCCAATACCAACTGGATTTGTACACAGTTCATTATGTATGCAACAGGTGTCCAATATGCCCATCAAGATATCTGAGTCGAGAGAAGTCCTCTGAGTATCTCAATTCAGTGTCAAGTTGGGTCTTGCCTATTAATTTATGACATACTTCATTGGTATTAGTGTGCTGTCACCTTACACCATGCATTATTATTAATAAGTAGGGCAGCACGGTGGTGGCTCAGTGGTTAACACTGCTACCTCTCAGCTCCGGGGACCCGGGTTCGATTCCATCCTCTGGTAACTCTGTGTGGACTTTGCGCATTCTCCCAGTGTCTGTGTGTCTTTCCTCTGGGTGCTCCACTTTCCTCACACAGTCCAAACATGTGCAGGTTAGGTGGATTGGCCAAGTTAAATTGACCATCGTATGCTCAGGGATGTGTAAGTGAGATGGGATAGCCATGGGGAATGCAGGGTTGCAGGCTTTTGGGGTGAGTCTGTGTGGAATGCAGTTTGGTGGGTCATTGTGGACTCAATGGGCCAAATGGCCTGCTTCCACACTGGTGGGATTCCATTAAAAAAACAGCTTTCATATACAAGAAGGCAAGATAGTCCCTAATTTCTTTATGTTTGCAGAACTTTATTTTGTGGCTGTCATTTTTGCAGAGAATGTCTTTGTTACAGCTGAAGCAACATAATCATACAATCTTTCAAAAAAATTGCAGCCTTCCTGCACTTCTTGAGCAAGGACTTCAGAAAGATTCTCTTTTCAACACCAAAGGGGCTCGTCCACATGGATTTTCTTTTGCTCTCCATGTTCTTTAGGATATGTTGCTACGGGGGATCTTGCTGGACTGGACTTCAACCTGAGACAGAACCAATAGTGCTGGTGTCGACTCTCCAACCCCTGCTTCCCATGGTCAGCGCAGGATTGCTGAATTGTCTTGTATCTTTTTTCGTATTTCTCTTTGTATGATTTCCAAAAGAAAACCCATTGATTTCTCTTTTTTTTAATATAGTTTAACTCCTTTATGGGAGTGATCAAGGAAATGTTAAGTAAGTTGGAGGCTGAGCAAAAGACCAAACTGGAACAGCTACACCACATGCAAGAACAACAGAGGTAATGAGTGCTCGCACTATGCTTTTTGTTCACTGTGACTGTCTGCAATCTGCTGGTGCCACAGAGTAATAACAAGGCACAACAATTACTCATGAGCTTCTACAACTCTCAAAAGAAAGAGAGAGAGAGAGAGAAAGCTCTTGTCAGTTGTGAACAGCAAATCCAGGCAATCTTTTTGCAACCATATCTATCCAAATTAAACTGTTCTTGTGTCACCAACTGGTAATAAAGGTAACTAGAGAAATTGCAGTGTCAAATTTCAGAAATTTTTTTGACCAGTTTTTGCACAAAGTGTTTGTGGGAGAGAAAGAAAGGTTAATTTTAAAAGTTGGGTTATTAAAACAATAATATCCTGAGGGATTTTGACTGGGTGGACTTGGAAAAGATGTTTACCCTTGTGGGAGAATCTAGAATTAGGGATTTCTGTTTCAAAATAAGAGGTCATCCATTTAGGGCAGAGATGAGAATTTGTTTTCTTGCAGCGGAGCATGAGTCTTTGAAACTCTCTTCCTCAAAAGGTGGTGAAAGCAGAAACCTTTGAATATTTTGGAAACAGAGGTGGGTAGATTCTTGCTAAGCAGGGAGTGGATAGGAGCGAATGAGCCGTGATCTTATTGAATGGCAGAGCAGTCTCGAGGAGATGAGGATGGTAATTTTTATGTCCACATGTATTCTTACAAATGAAGGAAAGGGAAGATTGCTACATGTACAATGGCAATATTTTATTCCCCAGACATTAAAATAATCAGCAATGCATTAATCTTGGTTGATAGTCGATAAGACACTTGATGTGTTGTCGCGTTACTGGCCCCTTTTGACTGAACATACTGACTTAAAACAAAATGCTGTAGTAGAAATAAAGGCAAGCAAATAGGTTCAGAAAAAAAATGTAGAGTCAAGAAGACTGCACATACACAGCTGTGAAAGATTTAGCTTGTCAGAGCAAAGTTAGCTCTTAACTTTGTCAGCCAAATAAGATGGCCACACACATTCTTTGTTTATTACGCATAAAGTTAAGTGAGATCTAAGTAAATGTAGTTGTATTTATTGTTCACAATGTTCACTTGCAGTAAAATAAAACAACTTTGAATCTGATCTCTTCTGAACAAGTGTGTTCTCAGTCCATCTTGGAAGAGGTCAGAGAGGTACATTGAAGCATGTAGTAAAGATTCAACATCCAGTTCAGATCCAAACTGTGTTTATATGTTTGTATGACATGAGCATCACTGGTCAGGCTAGCATTTGCCCATTCCCAATTGCCGAGAAAGTAGTTAAAAGTCTCTGCAGTCGCATGTGGGCCAGACCAGGTAAGGATGGCAGTTTCATTCCATGAAGGACACTCGTGAACCAGGTAAGTTTTTCTGACCATCAATGGTGGTTTCATGCTTCATTTGACTATTTATTCAGGATTTTTATTGAATTGCAATTCAATCATTTGCCATGGCAGAATTTGAACTTGTATCCCCAGAACATGACCTGGGTCACTGTATGAATAGGCTAGCAAAAATACACACAAGCCATCACATTGCCTGTTCAGTACAGTAAGATATTATGTAATCCCTGAATATGTGACATTGAAACCACTTATGTCTTATAAAAACATAGGAGTTGTAAAAATTATCCTGTCCTTTTACCATTTACCACACACACACCTCCCTCACTCTCTTCTCTCAATTTTAGAGCCAATGATGGCTTGTGCAAGTCTGAAATTTCGCGTCCTCATGTTTAACTCTCTTCTACAATAAGTGAAGACAGTTTTCACTGGCATTAGTAACCAGGGATCACAGATTGAATTAGCTATAAGATTAGAGGGGCGATGAAACTATTTATTTGATATAGCAAGCTTTAATCTGGCATGCACTGCCTGAAGGGGTGAAGGCGGTATCGATGCAATTGCAAACAGGAAGTAAATGCTATACTTAGAAAGTAAACAGATACAGGTTTAATTCGGAAAGAACAAGTGAGTGGTAGAAAATCAATGGTTCTTTTATTGAGCTGGAACAGGAACAATCAGTCAAATCTTTTGATGGTTGTTCTATGATTTTCAGATTTGTTTTTATTTTTGTAAAGAAATGCTGAATTAAAAAGGAAATCGCTCAATGGTAGATTTTAACCACAAACCAAAAAGCAAGGTATTCTCATCCACTCTTTGGGATTTTAATCTTTGCTAACCAGACAACATATTGATACTGCAGAGTTTTCCACAAACAGCATCCTTATAATATTAACTGGTCTTTATTACTGTATCTGGGAGCTTGCTGTGCATAAATTTGCTCGTGTTCTTCTGTATTAAAACAGTGCTGCAATTCAAAATTATTTCCTTGCATATTTCATCCATTGGGGCATTATCAGAGACACTATGCGAATGTAAGTTCTTTCTTTATCAATACAATAATGACGTTTGTCTCTTCGTTTTAGAAGTTTGGATCTACCTGGCCAGTTCAATAAAGTTACTGAATCAAAGGAAAACCAAGATACTCAGGTAAGGTAACAGTGCTTGACTATAAACAGAAATGTCCAGCCTATCAGCCAGATAATGGTCAGCAAGCAGTATGAGTGAAGGATGACTGGGATTAATCTGAGTTACATTGGGTGCAGCAGAATTTTGGATGAACTATTGGAGGCTCTGTTCTTCCGGCATAAGTCTTTTTTTGCTGTTTCCAGTTTACTCAACTGTTTGGTACCTTATCCTACCCTTGAATTCCCCCTCCTTCCATATCCTTCACTATCTTCCACTAATTGTCTTTGTCTCCAGCTGCCTTTGGCAAAGTTTATAAGAACTTGAAGCTTTTTGAGAGCTATATTGTGAGGCTGAAGTTACCGCTGTCAGCAGCAAGTCGTGGTCTATACAGCATTCAGGCAAGTTTTGGGCCATCAAGTACAGGATCCTGGAGAAGAATCTGCAGTGGGCTGGGAAGACAGGACACTCAAAAGTGGGAGTTAACCGAGGAGGAGCAGGCAGCAGAAGGGGGCAAATATAAACCTGATTGGAAATGCCAGACAGGCTAATGATGATGACTGTTCCATTTCATATTTGAAGGCATGACCAGTGAATACGACTCGCTTTACAGTTTTAATGATGTAGTGATATGGTCAGTAGTAACTACCTGGGAAACAAATGAGTATAAGATTGTGACACAGAGAGGTAAGTGACAAGCAAGAAGGATGTGTTTTTATCATCAAAATTCCAGTTTATTATAGAATACTACACTTGTATGCCCAGTGATAATCAGAGGGTTATTTCTTAGAGATGCTTAAGATAATAATTGAGCTGATAGTTTCTCTGAATCCATACTATCTCTTCTGATGGGTGAAGTCCAGAATACCTTACTCATGCAGAGAGTCATGTCGATAAAGCGCAACATATTTATTTTGTTTGTAGAAAACTGGTACCTGCATATGAATGTATTTCACTTCTACCAAGTGTAAATAAGTAGGGTTATAACTTGGATTA
Organism: Chiloscyllium plagiosum; assembly: GCF_004010195.1. Classification (NCBI taxonomy): domain Eukaryota; kingdom Metazoa; phylum Chordata; class Chondrichthyes; order Orectolobiformes; family Hemiscylliidae; genus Chiloscyllium; species Chiloscyllium plagiosum. The sequence goes on along the minus strand of NC_057728.1, from coordinate 64,911,209 downwards.
CTATAAATTGATTTTGGCTGAAGTTATTAACGCATTGAGGGCTGTTGAGCAAGAGCTCTGCATTTGTGATGTCACCTCTAACTTAGATGTTTTGTTTGGGTTTTGCTCAGGAAACATAATGAATATATTCAATTCTGACATGTTTTGGAATTACTTAAGAGCTTGTGGGTCTAATAGTTAGCCTGTTTATTCCATGGCAATGCCTTTGAGGATGTGGGCATCTGGGAGGTCAGACAAAATGGCTGAAGGAGCTGCACAAAATGGCTTCTGCGTTGTTAAATTGCACTGAACCAGACAGAAACAAGAAACCCTGGACTGTTGTAGATCCGATTAATTGTGGAAGTAACTGTTTAACCCTAACCACAAGGCAGGACAAAGATGATTCTAAGAACAGGTTGTTTACAAGAAATTGTGATAGGCTAAGACAAAAATGCACGATAGCCTCGCATGTTTTGATTGTTTGTTACCAAACGATCATGCTCCATGTCTGACTATGAACAACGTATATAAACCCTATGCAAACTCTGTAAGTCATTGGATTCTTTTGGTGGCTAGGAGTATTCATACTTCTGGACTGATCAGAGTCTCCTGACCCGGCCGTATCAAAGAATAAACGATTGCTTGTGTGATTGACAAAGAATCATTTACAGGTGTGTTTATTGAGAGACCGCAAGATCCCCCCCCAGTGGTTTAGATCTTCACCTTGACCAGTCAGAGTTGACTTGCCAACCAATCAGCACTCTTTTCTCCTCTCATGTGTATTGTTGTGATAATTAAAGTTTGGTGTTCTTGTGTCGATCTTGATGAGTGTAAGATTGAAGAGCTTCATTGATATTTTCATTGATGTTCACAGCCCATGTTTAGTTGAAGAACCTTGAAGATTGGAGATTCTCTTGAATTTCAATGCAGTTTCAAATTATCTCCCATTTTAAGAAATCATTTTTGTCATTTCTGAAGTATGACATTGTGTCTGAAGACCTCAATAATGGAAGCAGATTCAGCAGTTACATTAAAAAGAGAATTGGATAACTAATCAAGTGGACTATGAGAACAGAACAGGGACCTTACTCATCTAACAGCATGATGGACTGATTGGCCTCTGCTTCTGTTACTTCATTAAATGACACTATGATGAATGTTACTTTCCAGTCTATGGGACCTGCCTTTTAGATTAAATTGCATTTTTGACCTCCTTTGAAAAATTCAAGCTTGTGAACTGACCATAAACTCAAATTATCATGTACTCTCAACTTATTCTATCAGGGGAAGGCGACAGCTAAGAGACCCAGGTTCTGTTCTGGGACCTGGGTTCGAATCCTGTCATGGCAGATGGTGGAATTTGAACTCAACATAAAACGGGATTTAAGAGTCTAATAGGGAAGGAAACTGCCATCCTTACCTGGTCTGGCATACGTGGGACTCCAGACCCACAGCAATGTGGGTGACTCTTAACTTACCCCTGGGCAATTAGAGATAGGCAATAAATATTGGCCTGGCCAGTGATGCCCTCATCCCATGAATGACTAAAAAAGAAAGTCCCCAGGCTGCATCAGGTAGTCTTTATTTGATTTTAATAAAAGCAAAATCCTGCAGATGCTGGAAATCTGAAACAAACACAGAGAATGCTGGAGAAACTAGCATGTCTGGCGGCATCTAGGGAGAAAGAAACAGAGTTAATTATTTGAATCTCCAGAATTCTGTGTTTGTTTCATTTTCTTAGTTTGCAATTAACTATTTATAGTCTTCGCTACCATGCACAAAGGAAGTGAACATTTCAAATGGAGAGTGGATTGGAAGAGGAGTTTGGAATTGATGCATAGATGATAGCTTTACATATGAGAGTACTGATACACCCAATAACAAATCAGATCTAATAGTAGATGTCATAACTTCCTAAAGGAATCCAAGTGAATAGTTCAAATATATTTCCATCCTGAAGTTGGAATGCTTTACCACATGTAGCCATTGAAGCAGAGACTAAAACATCATCTAAGAGGATCAGGTGAAGCTTTGAAAATAAATATCCTAATGGGAATTTGAAAAGGGCAGGTCAATGAGATTAGATTTGGCAGTGGGGGTTGAGGGGTGAGAATCACACAGATACAATGGTGGAATTGCTGTAGGTCATAGGATTCTGAAACCTGAAAAGGCTTTATTCGAATTCTTTGACTGATAGATTCAAACTGATTCAATCTCATTTGTATTCTATATGATGGTTCTCATCAGTATTCTTATTTGTTCTGTTGTTTCACTAAAATAGATCAATAAGATCTTCACAAGCTTCGGTGTGGATGTAAATGCAGGAGCTAATAAGAAAGAGAATGGATCAGTCTCCAATTCACAGAAGCAAGTCAAAGTAAGAAGTACTTGAAACTAGATGTTCACCCTAATTAGCCCTTCATTTGACTGGGACTGGATTTTCCCAGTTGGGTAATGATCCTGACATTGGCCTCAATTCGGGGTCAGAAGCTGGAGGTAGCTGTAGCTGGATATTAATTGTGATTTTTATGGAAATGATTGATTAAGAAGCTGCCTCAGGGAGCCCAATCCAATTTAAAATCCTCGCTGGTCTCTGGGAACAAGAGAATCAATAGGGTCAGCAGCAAGATCCAAAGTGCACCCCAGCCAGGACAGCTCGCCACTGCGGTTGAAGTCAGGCGAGTGTGACAGCATCACTATCTATTTACTTTCCTGACGCCTTTTGAAAATGTTAAAATGAAGAGCTTCACAGTAGTGGAAGCCCTCTGTGTTGAGAGGAATGGAGTTCGCTGCTGTAGCCTTTTGTCATGGCAATTTCCTTTTTTTGGGTATTGAGTCTCTAGCTCCAAGACTTGGTCCCAACACCAGCTTGATATCCAGTGCTGCCAGTCGGGGTTCCACATGTGATCAGGTTAGTGCCCTTCCGACAGTAGAAGATCCCAAATCCATTGTAATGTTCCTCCTTGAAAGATGGAATTGGCTGCGTGATACTTCCACATGAACATCCACACAAATATACAAACTCGGATCAGGAGTAGGTCTCTCAAGTATGCTCAGCCATTCAATAATATCATGGCCGGTCTGATTCATTTCCACCTGGCCAAATAACTTCTAACCCCCTCCCTCACATATCAAGAATCTGTTTAGCTCTGGCTTAAAAATATTCTAAAATTCTCACCAAAGAGTCTCAAAGACCCTCTGTGGGAAGAAAATAATCCTGATGTATATTTTAAATGGGCACCTTCTTATTTTGAAACATGACCCATTTTTCTAAAATCTCCCACAAGAGGAAACATCCTTCCCACAATCACGACTTCTCAGGATCTTGTATGCTTCAATGAAGTTGCCTCTTACTTTTCTAAACTCCTTAGATCTAACAAAAACAAAGTGCTGGAGAAACTCAGCAGTTATAGCAGAATCTGTGGAATGTAAAACAGAGTTAATATTTTGAGTCCAGTGACCATTCATCAGAACCAGATACAAAGTTCTTTCGAGTGGACATCCAGCTAATGCCCTAATTGCTCCTGAGAAGCCCCTTTGGACCCTGAATTCTGGCAGAGCCATCCTGACATGGTTCTTCTATTGCCGCAAGGTTTGTAGCTCAGGTTGAGGTTTGCTTGCTGAGCTGTAGGTTTGATATCCAGATGTTTCGTTACCTGGCTAGGTAACATCATAGATGTTATCTAGATCTATGTGTTTGTTTATGGCGTTGTGGTTGGAGTGTCAGGCCTCTAGCAATTCTCTGGCATGTCTTCGCTTAGCCTGTCCCAGGACAGATGTGTTGTCCCAGTCGAAATGATGGTTTTTTTCATCCGTGTGTAGGGCTATGAGGGAGAGAGGGTCGTGTCTTTTTGTGGCTAACTGGTGTTCGTGTATCCTGGTGGCTAACCTTCTTCCTGTTTGTCCTACGTAGTGTTTGTGGCAGTCCTTGCATGGAATTTTATAGATGACGTTGGTTTTGTCCATGGGTTGTACTGGGTCTTTTAAGTTTGTTAGTTTTTGTTTGAGTGTGTTGGTGGGTTTGTGTGCTACTAGGGCTCCCGAGGGGTGTCAGTAGTCTGGCTCTCATTTCTGAAACTACTTTGATACATGGTAAGTTGGTTAGGGTTTCTGGCTGTTTTGTCTGCTTGTCGTGGTTTGTTCTTGAGGAATCTGCGCACTGTGTTTTTTTGTTTTTTTGTATATGCAAACTCTCCCTTGTAATTAGAGGGAGAATTACAAACCTGCATATACAGAAAACCGACAAACACT